>NC_073313.1:56257388-56564610 GCF_027595985.1 Sorex araneus | reverse complement strand
AAATTTTAGATTATTGTTGAGAAATTTATATTGGTCTTGAGGGAGAAAACAAGTTTAGAGTCTTGTCTCATAAATTCTACATAGACTAATTATAGAGATAATATATTTTAAAATAGAATAAAAGAATTGTACCTAAGCAGTAACTTGAATCTTGAAATAGAACATTCTTTTAAGGTTTTGGGCCAAACCTGTCAGTGCTTGAGAGCTACTTGCTGATAGTGCCTCAGGGTACCATGGGGTGCCAAGGATTGAATCCAGGCCTCCTACATGCAAAGCATGTGCTCCAACCCTTTGAGCCATCTCCCTAGCCAACAAAGTAATCTTTTTGTAACAAAGTAATTTTTTTTCTATTTATTTATTTTTAATTTTATTTTATTAAATCACCGTGTGGAAGATTACAATGCTTTCGGGCTTAGATCTCAGTTATACAATGCTGAAACAACCATCCCTTCACCAGTGCCCATATACCACCACCAAAAACAAAAAAAAACCCACACAGTACACCTCCCATCCCGCACCCCCACCCCCTACCTTGTAACTGATAAGTTTCATTTTACATTCTGTTTACTTTGGTTACATTCAATATTTCAACACAAACCTCACTATTGTTGTTAGGAGTACCCCACTAGATTCAGACCTACTGTGAAGACAAATAAGGTCTTGCGGCCACGCGGTTTTGAATTTCTGTACTTTGACACAAAGTCCAGGGAGATTTCTTCCAGATATTGGATCATTGCAGGCTTAAAAACCCAATCTGTGGTCGTCTTAATATGGCGGACACCGCGCCCTTCATCCCCGGAGAGAAAGAGGTGAGAAAGAGAGAAATACCTTTCCCCTCCTGGGCGGGCACGGGGCCGAGGCTTAGTTCTCAGGCTGGAGACATTCTGCGAGGAGTTGCCCACGCCGAAAGAGGTTTTGCTGGGTCTGGATTCACGCTTGTGCAGCTGCGGAGAGGCCACACATGCGTGCGGCCCCCAGGATCACATCTCGGCGGTGGGAGTAACAAAGTAATTTTTTAATGAAAACAAATGCCATATTCTCTATATCAGGACATATTGAGGACTATATAAACTCTCAAATGACTAGAGAGTACCAATTATATAATCATACCTGGCGTACATGAGACCTGCAGAAGGTAAAAATTAAAAACTGCCTGAATTTTTAATGCCTAGAACACATAATAGTCTGTCGACACAAAATGTTTCTGTAAAACCTTTGACCAATCATAAACTGACTGATTAGCAGTGATGATCAAAGGGAGCCAGAACTCCCATATGACAATGGCATTCCTCTCCTGGCCATATATAAAACAATCTGCAAGGACACATGCACACCTATGTTCATCACAGCGTATTTTACAGTAGCCAAGATTGGTAAACAATATAAGTTCCCAACAACAGATGAGCAGATAAGGAATGCTACTCAGCTTTAGATGAAATCCTGTAATTTACTTGAAGATGGATGGAATTAGAAGTTGTTCATGCACCATGAAGTGAAATGAACAAATACCTGAATGATCTCATTTCTTGTACTATGCACAGCATGGAAGATGATCCCTGCCACCTGATTTATCAGGAAATCATGGACTCAGGCTGGGGCAAGGAATTACTCTTTGCAGGAAAGAAAAGTCAGTACTAAATCTTACTCAGGCTTTTCAGGAACATCACCTTTCCCTCAGACAATAATTTCAGAATGAGCCTGTAGCACTGTAGCACTGTCGTCCTGTTGTTCATCGATTTGCTCATGCGGGCACCAGTAATGTCTCCATTGTGAGACTTGTTGTTACAGTTTTTGGCATATCAAATATGCCACGAGTAGCTTGTCAGGCTCTGTCGTGCGGGCAGGATACTCTCAGTAGCTTACCAGGGTCTCCAAGAGGGACGAGGAATCGAACCTGGGCCAGCTGCGTGCAAAGCAAATGCCCTACCTGCTGTGTGAATGAGACAGTGAAGTATAAAACAAGTTAATTCAGGAGCTAAAGGGAGGGGAGGGGAGAAGTAGATAAAGATACATGTTCAAGAGAGAACACGGGCTTCTCCAGAATGGAAAAACCAAAGAATAGGGAAATGCACCCTAAAATATGAAAGTATCCATCTCAAGAGGGAAGGTACAGGCATGTTTACCAGGTGGGAGACCTTTAGAAAAAAGTATTTAACAAAGTAAAAATTGACAGTTTCTAAAATTTTATGTGAAAAGAGCATAAATATCCACATCTAAGATATTTTAAAATCCAAATAAATATAAACTCAGAGATCAATACTTGGATACTGTTAAAAGACATTGACAATCTTGAATGAAAGAAGAAAAAAACAAATTATATCCAAGGAAACCATAAGATTATCAACAATAGTCCAAAGGTAGAACCAACTCAAGTTTTCATCAGTGAATGATAAATTGGTGAGCAAAATCTGGTATCATTCAAAACGTAGAATATTATTCAGCCTTTAAAAGGTAGGAAATTCTATGCTGCGACATGTGGGAATCTTGAAGAAATTTTACTGTCAGCCAGCCAGAGAGATAAATATTGTAGATTTTTACTACAGCAGTACCTATAGTAGATATGAGTTTCAAGTAGGAAAGAAAATTTTCTTAAGCAATGTGCTCATAGTTTTGCACCATGATATGAATGCACTTAATCTCACTGAACATGAAAGTGATGAAAGTATTAAGTACATTATGTATATTTTACCAGAAGAAGAAAAAAGTGGTCAGCATCTATAACAACACTAACGAGGGACAACATCTATAACAACAGTAACTAGGTAACAAAACCCTTCCCTAGCAGAACTTTAACTTAACTAGTAAAAGTTATTTTTTAAATCATGTAGGCCCAGGGATGTGATTCAGTAATAAAGCATCCACCTTGCAGACTTGAGACCATGATTTCAATCCCCAGCGCCACCCTGTATCATGAGTACAATCTTGGGGGCAAAACAAATTGTGTACAAAATATTCTCTGCACCACAACCAAGTATATGTAAGCCCCCCCACAGCTAAAGTGTATGTGCACCACAACCTGGTGTGTGTAACCCCTGGTCATCAGAGTAACAGCAGTAAATAAAAGGAAAATATCATTTAAAATTTCTGAAAATTGTGTTAAGGGCAGTCAGGAGAAGCATTTAAGAAAGTTATCATATACCAGTAAAAATAGCAAGATTCTGACATTTATATAGCTTCAAATATATGTATCACTTGTAATCCCGTTGATCTTCTATTTGCTCAAGCGGGCGCCAGTAACATCTCCATTTGTCCCTGTCGCGTGCTAGTGCAGCCCAATGATATCTGCTTGCTCCAGGAACAGGAAGAGCCTCAAATCATTCATTCAGGGATTTGATGAAGAAATCTGACCATCTAGTTGGTGGGCAGCCACGAGGTCTTCTGATGTCCCGTGGAATCCAGTCGGTAACAGCTCTAGTCTAGCGGTTGTCTCTGAATCACATTACATGACCGGCCCATCTGATTGACGCCTTGGCAAACGAGACAGCATCCCTGATTTTTGACCATCAACAGAGGTTCGAACTCCGGATTCCTTCTCTCACTTGAGTGAGATATGATATTCCCAGCATAGCTCTTTCGATTCCTCTTTGGGATACCCTAATTGCATTTTCATCCTGTTTGTGTAGGGCCCAGGTCTCTGAGGCATATGTTAGTGCAGGAAGAACAGTGGAATAAAAAAAGATGTGCCCAGAGCCGGAGGTTCTTCATCCTCTTAACCACTTCTTCAATGCTCTTGAGGGCGTTCCACGCTGCTCTCTTCCTCCTGGACAGTTCAGGTGCCAGGTCATTTGTCATGTTGAGTGTTCAACCTAGGTACACATAACTGCTGGATTTGGATATGTTCGTTCCGCTGAGGGCAAGTGGGACATCAGGAACTAGTTCATTTACCATGAACTTTGTCTTCGTGAGATTTAGCTGCAATCCAATCTTTCCACACTCACAGCCGAAGTTGGCCAGCATTTGTGCTGCTTGGCTAATGTTTAGTGTTATGAGAACGATGTCATCAGTAAAGCGGAGGTGGTGTAATTGCCGACCGTCTATCTTCACTCCCATTCCTTCCCATTCCAGTTGTCACATGATGTTCTCAAGGGCGACACTGAAGAGTTTCGGTGAAATGATATAACCCTGCCACACCCCTCTCTTTACATCAATGATCACGTCCTTGTAGAATGGTGAGGTCCTGGTGGTGAATTCACAATACAGCTTGTGGAGGATTTTGATATACTGAGTTTGAACGCCCTGTTTGGCCAGGGCTTCGATGACCGCCTCAGTCTCAACAGAATCGAAGGCCTTCTTTAAGTTGATGAACATTAGACAGAGCGGCATCTTGAACTCTCGCAAAACCTCAATGAGTTTGGTCACTGTGTGGATATGGTCTATCATGCTGAACCCCCTTCGGAATCCGGCTTGCTTGCATGGTTGTCCTTCGTCTAGTGTTCTGCCAATTCTATTCAGGACGACACGAGTGAACACGAGAAGGCAGACAGAGGATCTTGTTTCCAGGTCTCGTTGAACGTAGAGCTCAAGGTCGCAAAGTTCTGCTTACCTGGCTTTTCGGGGCTTCACTTGTGTGTGAGGTTCGGCCCAGTGTCCAGAGAGCAACCTGTAGTGTGTTGGTGGCTGGGTAGTGGATAAATACCTCACTGGCCGACCCCCACTACATCCACTACCCAGCCACCGCCACACTACAGGTTGCTCTCTGGACCGCATGGCCGCTTAACACAACATAAAACACTTAATACCTATTATTCCCGCACCATATTTGATAGGGTTCAAATTTGGTGTGAACCATGGTAACACCTCTAAGGGCGATTGGAGGCTGCCCTAAAAGCTTCTGTCCCTCTTGGAGAGCCCGGCAAGCTACCGACAGTATCTCGCCCGCACGGCAGAGCCTAGCAAGCTACCCATTGCATATTCGATATGCCAGCAACAGTAACAACAATTGGCCTCATTCACCTGTCACCGAAAGAGTTCCCAGTACGGCAGCGTTAAGAAAGATGAGGAAAGAGAGGCTGAAAAAATCTCAGGGACGAACTAGACTGCCAAAACGAAGAAAGACTAAAATGATTGTCGTACTTTCAACGCACGAACACTGGCATCAGAAGAATCCATCGAGGACCTGATGGTGCAAGCGCAGAAGATTAAGTACGACATCATTGGTCTGACCGAAATGAGGAGACATCAATCACATCACGCCATTTTCGAAACTGGAGAAGAATTGTTCCTTGGAACATGCAACAACAGAGGCGTTGGTGGCATTGGTGTCCTTGTCAACATGAACTTGGTTATGAGCATCAATTCATTCGAAGGCCTAACAACCCGAATTGGATGATTACACATCTATGATTGAATAGATGTGGCTTACTGCCTGCACTTTCTATCTTCATCGTCTACGCACCAACTTCCAACTACGATGAAGAAGAAATTGAGAGGTTCTACATGGAACTGGAGAATCTCTATAAAGAAGACCACACCTTCTACAAGATCATTGTTGGTGATTTTAATGCCAAGACAGGTCCAAGAAGGTCACCCGAAGAACTCCACATTAGGACACATGGCCTAGAATGGAACGATCAGGGTGAGAGACTGTCTGAATTCATCATGTCGACCAAGACCATCCATGGTAACTCACAGTTCCAGAAGGCCGAATCTAAATGCTGGACATGGGAGTCTCTCGGTGGACAGTTCCACAATGAAATTGACCACATCATATTCAACCGAAGGTTTTGCCTGACTGATGTCGCTGTTGTCCCAAAATTCCAGACGGGATCAGACCACCATCTCATTCGTGCGAAATTCTACTTCACAGAGCAGGGAGAAAAGTCTGCAAAATTTAAGTCTAAGAAGGCAACTCCCAGAATGACCACCAACTGGGAGCTCTTTGGCACTATTGCAGCAACGTAGGAAGATGCCGTCCTTGACAACATCGACGAGGAATACGATCGACTGGTTCAGCACCTCCATGTCTGTGCGAAGAATGCCGAGAGTGAGAATGCCACAAACAGACGCCTGTCTTTGGAAACTCTCGAGCTCATTCGTCAACGTGGTTTGGCACAAGCCTCAGGCAACCACAAGCTAACGTCCGAGCTCACAAAGCTGTGCAGAGATGCGATAAAGGAAGACCTCAGAGAGAGAAGAGCAGCAGTGTTGGCCAGTGCAGCAGAAGCCAGGAAAAGTATTCGCAACGCTCGCCTGTCCTTCGCCAACTACAAGACCAAGATGACTGCCCTCCAATGTCCCAATGATCTATTACATCCTCCAGAAAGGCAATGGAAAAAATTATTCACGACTTCTACTCGGATCTCTTTGACAGCCATGTCCACTTGCCCACATACCAAATTCCGCAGGATGAATACGTCGTTCCCAACGTTCTCCCTTCTGAAATCCGACATGCCATTTCGCTGGTAAAGTCGCGAACAGCACCTTGTCCGGACAAGGTCAGACCCAAACACCTGAAGAATCTGCCGCCAGGACTCATCAATACACTGGCCTTCACACGCTGTCTGAATGCAAGGCTCCGTCCCAGTGGAAAACCAGTAGGACTGTTCTGTTGTACAAGAAGGGAGACATCCACGACATCGGCAACTATCCCCCAATCTGCCTGCTGTCTTTCGTCTACAAATACATGTACTTATATGTATATATATATTTATACATATGTGTATATATACATATATGTGTGTATATATACATATATATATGAATTCTTGGGATGTTTTCACTCTGCAAGGGAAATATTGCCATTTCTTATCAGTTCTCATTGAGCCCTGTGTCCAGATTGGCATGTTGAATATCCATTCTCTTCGGGTAGAAGCTCTAATTCAGGAGCAGCATGGGCCCTTAATCATTCCCATTTCACCTTTTGTATTGGGAAGTGTTTCCACATTATATGCTCGAGCCAAAAAAATCAACTGCTATCAACTCCCCTCTTTTTCAGTGGTCACTTTTAAAGCAGGAGTATCATTATCAGCCTAGGAAAATTAGTCCCATATCTGGTGCAATGACAATTTTTTCAAGGAGTTGAGGGGGAGAGGACAGACCATAAGAATAAGGAGTTCATCCTTCTCTCCAAAGGAACTATTTTATTTCCAAGGGAGTATGTATGGATAATTCCATGTCTAAGAGCATGTCAACAGAAATAGATGTCTTGATGGTGAGCAATTTAGAGGAAGCTAGTTGTTTCTTAATACAAGCAAAACAACTATGCATCTGTAAGTTTTATAGAGATGCAGGAAGAGAAACCACCAAGAAAAGTCCTCCAGGAATTACCGTCAACTCTGGGGATTAGAAAGGATATGTGCATGCAGTAGATAGCACCTAGAAGCAACTAGATGAGACAGAATTGAAAGCATTCCCCAAACCAGGGTAGGACCCATTGGCACAGAGCAGATGTTTCTCTTGCACATGGAAATGAAAGCCCTACAAACCAATGACTGAACAATAAACTTATCTGAACCAGAGCAATTCCTGTAGAAGCCACAAACTTATCGTTGCCAATCTATAAAACTTAATATTAAAGATATGCCTTCACAGCAATGATTAAGATAAGAAATATGTAACTATTTGTCCCTCATTAATGTGAGACAAATGTATAAATTTCCTGAACTATGATAATATCATATACTCAATGAAATAGTACTAGTGGCCCATCTACTTTGAGGTGATATCTGTCTTCTGAGCTAATAAATAAAAACAAGGGAGAAATTTTCCACCGAAGACATCAAAGGCAAGCTACAAAAGGAAATAGACTTCACATAAGTAGTGTGTGTTACTACATAAGCCATGTTACTACATAATTAATAGAACAAACAAGCAAATAATATCTATGAGTTCAGGACTTCATTAATAACCAGGGTTGCTACAATACCCAGTTGAAACACCCAATTTTCAAAAGAACTGCCAAGATACTGTAAGAAACCTGAACTGTGTGATCTATACGTGGGATGGATTTTTAAAGTGGCCTAGCTGGTAGTGTTAGCAAATGAAGATGTCAAATCAGTTATTGTAAATGTTTTTAAAATATGTTTAGAGAATTAAGTGAAACCATGCACAGAAAATTAAAGGAAGATATGATAATATTATACTCTCAAATAAGGAATATTAAAAAAGTAGAAAAGAATCTAAAAGAATCAAGTGACCATTTGCAGCTGAAAAGGACAATAAATCAAAGTGAAGATTTTACTGGAAGGAATCAATATTAAGTTTAGCTGGCAGAAGAAAAAGCAGTGTACTGTAAGATAAGTAGAGATTATGTGATCTGAAGGGCAGAGATAGAAATAGAGTAAAGAAAAATGAACAGTTCCTCAGAAAGATGCATGAATATACCCTTAAGTACATGGAAATGCATGTAATGGGAGTACCAGAAGGAAGGGAGAGAAAGGGATAGGAACTATGTTTTAAAATACAATTCTTGTAAATTTCCCAAATTAATGTGAAAAATATAAATCTATACATTCAAGAAAGTGAAGGAAGTCCAAATATTATCAGCACCAGGGGACCCACACCAGACATGTCATAGCTAAAATGATAACCAAAGTAAGAAAGACTCATCACATGCTAGGAGCCACAGAGATTTCTCCGCAGAAACTGTGAGGACTTAGTGGCCCTCTGCATAGCCATTATGGCCTCTGGCATTGTAGATCCCCCATAGCAACATGTCACTGGTTTGTGCACTGAACCTTCAGACAGGTAGTGCTAGAACTGAATTTTGCTCAGAGTGGTTCCCAAACCCCTGAGTACTACTAGAGAGAACCCCCAAAAGGTAAAGATCCCCATATTTTTGGGGGTCCTTAGGGTGCATGTCCTGAGCATGAGAGGAGGATGGCAGGGATCCCCTTAGGTCCTGGGGACTCAGGAACAGGTCACAGATTGTGGCACCTCTAGACATAAGCAGATCCACAAGGGGCTTTTCCTGATGTTCTACTACATTTGTATAAACATTTTCCCTGACTGTATTGGTTCTGTCATGCAGCTTTGCTATTTCCTTTTCTGTTTGTATGTGTGTTGAACAACTATGTGTCATAACCTCAACTTACTAATTTTATTATTTTACATTTTGGGGTTAAGACTCAATTTCAGTCTTTTGAAATAGGTTTCCAATTAAGCATTAGTCACCTATTAACAATACAAGCCGTAGGTTAACTTAGAATAGAACTTAGAGTTGAGAGGGTTGTAATACTTTTTAAATTAAGTATTATCATATCATTTGTGTTCTTCTGCACTGCATAATCATGGCATATTTGAGATGCTTTGGAGGGCACATTTATTCTCCAAGTTCAGAAATATCCTTGGCTTGAATTAACACCTACCTAAAACTGAAGTGGAGATGAGACAAGCTTTTGCCTTCCCTGCTCTGTATCTTCCTCCCCTTAAATCCTTTGTCCTTAAATGAAAAATAGTTTTTACTGTAATGTTGGACACTGTAAGTGTATGTTTCTGGGCCACTTGGGACCTCTGAAGATTTCTCTAAAGGAGAAGCCTTATTTTTCCCATCCTGTAGTTTTTCTAATAGATAGAACTTTTGTAATATATTGTCCAAACTTCACTTCCTAAATTTTTATAACTTTAATAAAAATTTTACACAGGCAGGGGTGAAGTGAAGGTTGGGATGGGGAGGGAGTCTGACAACACTGGCAATACTGGTATTGGGAAGTTAACACTGGTAGAGGGATTGATATTGAATTATTGTATGCCTAAAACTCAACTATCAGTAACTTTGTAAAATCATGGCTCTTTAATATTTTTTAATTATTAATTTAATGAAGGTGCCTCATCTGGCTATGCTCAGGGCTTACTTCTGGCTCTGTATTGAGGAATACTTCCTAGCTGGGCTCAGACCATATGTAGTGCCAGGTTGGCTATGTGAAAAGCAAACAAGATCCTTGAATGTTTGCTTAAGAAGATGATGCTGGTCATCACAGCTTTAATATCTCCTGTTTTTTTTCTGCTCAGCTTCCCTGCCAATCTCAAATTTCTGTTTTTTTATTGGCCCCCCTATTCCATGGTCCTGTGCAGTGACTTTATGGGAAAATTATTGTTGTCTCTCCTTGACCCTCCATCCCCATACTACATGAGTTTCAAGTTTTATTATTACAATACAAGTACTTAATGTTGCATTTTCTAATTTAACAAAAAAAGCTGTTAGAACTAATAACAATCATGGAGGTCTCAAACTTCCTAGTTTCAAAAATTCTACAAAATTACAGTAGTCAAGGGACTGTGGCTAAATAGTACAAAGAGGCATTATCAGATTCACTAAAGTTTCTATTAAAATACCCATTACATTTCTAAAGTCATAGATGAAACACTAGTGAAATTTGTATGGAGCACGTGCTCATCCTCAATAGCCAAAACAATCATAGGAAAAATATATGAAACATTTCTTTCCCCAACTTCAAACTGAATTGGAAAACTATAGTATTCAAAACAGTGTAGTACTGCAATTGACCAATGAAAAAGTCTAGAGATAGTTTCTCAAGTATGAGAACAGTTCATTTTCAATAAAGTAGCAAAAAGGATGAAGTGTGACAAGGAAATCCTCTTCAACAAATGGTGTTGGAAAAACTGATCAGTCACCTGCAAAAAACTAATGAATTCAGACCCTTTTCTAATATCATGCACAAAAGTCAAAATGGAGGGCTGGAGAGATAGTACAGTGTATAAGAGGCTTGCCTTGAACATGGCCAACTCAGGTTGGATCCCTGAGCACCATCAGAAATGATTTCTGAGTGAAGAGCCAGGACTGAGCATTGCTGGGTATGGTAAAACAAAAACCAAAACCAAAACCATCAAAATGGGTAAAAGACCTTGATATCAAATCTAAATCCGGCCATCTTGCCACAGCAGCCAGCAGTGAAGAATCCAGGCCAGCGGGCACTGCAAGCCGGAGAATGCTCCGGACCCCACACCGGGTCAACAACACTGGGGTGCCAGATGGAGAAGGTGCAGCATCCCTGCCTTCTCCAGATGGAATCCCGGCGACACTGAACTTCTACTAACACGGCTCCAGTATGTGGGACTGGGATATCTCTCCAAACTGCATGACCGCTTATGCGGCCACACAACCTTTCCTGATATACAAAAAAAAAAAAAGCTCAGGAACGGCTCCGCCACCCCTGAGCGTCCATTATCCCAGAGGCACAGAAACCAATCTCGGAACACAGAGGCTGCTGGCAGATATACTCCTGGACTGTGAACTAAGCTACGGCCCTGTATAGCCCCAGGAGGGGAAGGGTTTCTGTGCCTTGGCCTTTTCCCCTTTGCGGCAGCATGGCGACCACCACCATTCAGAACCAATTGGACAAAGAAGTAGGAGCTTGCAGTGATAGGACACATGGGGAATCTCGCGATGGGGGGGGGGGGGTGGGCAGAACCGGCCCTGCCTCCTGCCCAAATGAGACCCCGAGCGGTCGCCCACAAACAGCTCCTTTGCTCCTGAACAGCCATGATCCTAGAGGCACACAAACCAATCTCGGAATGCAGCAGCTGCTGGCAGAAATACCTCTGGACTTAATACCAGAATCACAAAACTGGGCAGCCACTTTCGTGACCTTGCAACATCTTATGCTCTTTGTTATTGACAATAGAAAACATACGATCTAATAATACCATTCCGACAGGCCTGACTGTTGGGAGAAAAACTCCAAATTATGATAGTGAGTTTCCTGTCGAAAATTGAATGTAATCAAATTAAGGAGAGAGTAAAGTGAAAATCCTCTGCCACACAGGCAGAGGGGGAGTGGGAGGGGGGATATGCTGGGGTTCTTGGTGGTGGATAATGTGCACTGGTGAAGGGATGGGTGTTTGATCATAGTATGACTGAGACTTGATCCTAAAATCCCTGTAACTGTTCTCACAATGACATAAATAAATAAATAAATAAATAAATAAATAAATAGATAAATAAATAAATAAATAAAAGAAATGTCTGGAAAAAAAAACCTAAATCCAATAATGATAAAAACATGGGTAGTACACTTCATGACAGTGAATCTAGAAGTGCCTTTAGTAATTCAAGTTGATTGGCCAAGCAAATGGAAGCAAAGATAAACAAATGGGACTGCATCAAATTAAGGAACTACTGCACCGCAGAGGAAACAATGGAAATAATGAACAGAATAAAAATACACCCCACAAAGTGGGAGAAAATATTTGCCCATTTAATAACAAGTTGATATTAAAGATATTTAAAGTACTAGCAGAACTTTCCAAGATAGAGCAATTAACCCTGCCGAAACATTGGGAGAACTGAAAAGAGGCTTCTTTAAAGAAGATATTCAGATAGCCAAAAGGTATATGAAAATTTGCTATGATCACTTTCATCAGAAAAGTGCAAATCAAAAAAACAATGAGATGTATCACAAAGAACAAAAACAACTAGTGTTAGGGTGGATGTGGGGAATGGGGGGCCCTTATACACTGCTGGAGGGCATATCAACTAGTCTAATCTTCTTGGAAAACACTATGGACAGTGACACACCATTGGGAGCAGGAGCGGTGGCCACCCCAATCTCCAGCCCTCTCCCCACCTTCGTTGCCTGGTCCGCGGGGGCGGGACGGGGGTCACGGCAGCAACGGCAGTGGCGGTGGGGGCTGGACCAAACAGGTCACCTGCAGGTATTTCATGCATAGGGGTTGTAAGGAAGGAGATAACTGTCGCTATTCCCATGACCTCTGACAGCCCAAACGGTGTAGTGTACAAGTATTTCCAGAGAGGATACTGTATTTACGAAGACCCCTGCAGATATGAACACAGCAAGCCCGTGAAATAGGATGAAGAGGTGGCTGCAGATCTCACTGCGAAAATGGCCCTTGCTGCTGCTTCCAGCCTCTCACCAGTAGCAGCACCAGTCACTGAAATGAACATGGGGGAAGCAGAGGCGAGAAATTCAAACTTTACGGCTGTAGGCGCTGATTCCAAAGAGTGGGTGAATGCCATTGAGTTTGTTCCTGGGCAGCCCTACTGTGGCCAGACTGCCCCTTCCTGCACTGAGACGCCTGTGCGGGGCTCAGTGACCAAAGAGGAAGCCAAGAAGGAGCCCTTCAGCTCTGGAGACAAAGAAGCAGCTTTGCTCGTACACTGCTGTGGGCGAATGCGGCTATAGCGAGAGGACGCATGTGATATGTGCAGGCTGCAGGTCGTGCACCCAATGTGCACTGCCCAGAGGTCCAGCACATCAAATCTTGCATCAAGGCCCATGAGAAAGACATGGAGCTCTCGTTTGCTGTCCAGCGCAGTAAGGACTTGGTGTGCGCGATCTGCATGGAGGTGATCTATGAGAAAGCCAACCCCAGTGAGCACCGCTTCAGGATTCTTTCCAACTGCAACCACACCTACTGTCTCAAGTGCATTCGCAAGTGGAGGAGTGAGTGAAGCAGTTTGAGAGCAAGATCATAAAGTCCTGCCCAGAATGCCGGATCACATTTAACTTTGTCATTCCAAGTGAGTACTGGGTGGAGGAGAAAGATGAGAAGCAGAAACTCATTCAGAAATACAAGGAGGCGATGAGCAACAAGGTGTGCAGGTATTTTGATGAAGGCACTGGAAGCTGTCCTTTTGGAGGGAACTGTTTTTACAAGCATGCGTACTCCAATTGGCTGTAGAGAGGAGCCACAGAGACAGAAAGTGGGAACATTGAGCAGATATTGGGCCCAATGAAGGACCCACTTCTGGGAGCTCATTGAGAAAAGAGAGAGCAGCAGCCCCTTTGACCACAAGGAAGAGGAGGTTGTCACCTTTGAGCTGAACAGAGATGTAGCTTATGTTTTTGGCTGCAGGTGGGGACGACAACCTGACAGACTCGGAAGACAAGTGGGACATATTTCATGAGGAGCTGGAAGATTTTTATGACTTGAATCTATAGCAGCTCAGCGTGTCACATGCTCTGAGCTCTCCGAGCCCGCCCATCGCCTTCCCATGCTGGTGTGGCAGTGCCCATGTCCTCTCTCCTTGTCAGGCCTCGCAAACTCCAGGTGCTGTCCTGACCCCCAGACCCAGAGCCTGTCTCCTCCACCCCTCATCTTTCTCTCCCAAGGAGTGTGTTGTTTTCTCTGTTTTAAAAAATGTTACAAAAAATCTTCAAGTTAATTTTTTTTTTGGTAACGGGAATTTAACTGTCAGTTAGTGTAGGTTTGTTGTGTCAGCTGCTTTTAGCTGAGTCACACCCTTCAGTCCCCTGGTGAAAACAACTACTCTAGACTATCCCATTGTTTGAATTTGTCTTTATGGCAATACCAAAGTTTTTTTTTTTAATTTAGTGGTTTCCAAACTGTTCATGATAGGGTTCCATGCACCAAACATGCCAGCACCAAACCCTTCACTAGAGTATCAGTTTCTCTTTATCATTGTCCCAGTATTTCCCTACCACCTCCCCTTTGGTGAGCTTCCCACTGAAGACCAGTTTCAAGTTTCTGTTTCCTTTGGACATTTGCTATTCCCCTACTATGTTTCTTTATATTCCATCTATGAGACTATTCTGTGTCTGTCCCTCTATAGACCAAACTTGCTCTCCAGATTCATCCACATTACAGAAAATAGCACAATCCCATCTTTCTTAAAGCCAAACAGTATTTCATTGTGTATGCATACCACAGTACCATATAGTACCTATACCATATATATAGGTTCTATAGTACAGGTACATAGTACCTATATCTATATATAGTCCTTCTATAGTATGTTTAGTATGTTCAGATGATTAAAGGTTGAAAATCATAGTACCATAGTACCTATAAACAATAGGTTCCATCTTTATCTGTTCTTGGACATGTGTTGTTTCCAGATTTTGATGACTGTAGTAACATTGCAATGAATAACGTTTTGGTTTTTTTCTTGGTTCTGGTTACCCAGTAGTATTTATTCCTAGTGTGCAATTAAACAAGAGACCAAAACCACAGAACACATGCATGGGGCAGGGCACCAGCAAGGAACAGATATAAAAATACAGATGTGCAGACATCAACAGAAATCTCAAGTCTCTAGCTAGCTCTGGAGTCTGGAGCAGAGAGTGATCTGCCAGCTCGGATTCTTCCCCCCCACCCCCCGTTCTCAGCCCTTAAGAGTCTGAGGTCCTCGAAGGAGCGTGGGAAGTCCATACACTGGTGTTGGTCTTCAGATGATTAAGCACTATAGCACTGTCATCTCGTTCCATCAATTTGCTCAAGTGACCACCAGTAACGTCTCCATTGTGAGACTTGTTGTTACTGTTTTTGGCATATTGAATATGCCACAGGTAGCTTGTCAGGCTCTGTCGTGTGAGCGGGATACTCTTGGTAGCTTGCCATGCTGTCTGAGAGGGACAAAGGAATTGAACCCAGGTCGGCTGCGTGCAAGACAAATGCCCTAACTGCTGTGCTATTGCTCCAGTCCTTCTATAGTATGTTCAGTATGTTCAGATGATTAAAGGTTGAAAATCAGTGATACATAATCCAGAAATAAGTATTTACATACATTGTCAAATAATTTTTTTTTAATTTTATTGAATCACCATGTGGAGGGTTACATAGTTATCAGGATTATGTCAGTTATACAATACTCAAAACACCCTTCCCTTCACCAGTGCCCATCTTCCATCACCAACCCCCCCAGTATACCTGCCGCCCCCTCTCACCTCCCCAGTCCCCATCCTTGTAAGTGATAAGTTTCACTTCATTTACGCTTTATCTCGATTACATTCCATGTTTCAAAACACAACTCACTACCATTGCTGGGGTTTCCCCCAAAAAAGAAAAAGACAGTCCTATTGCCAAGGAAGCTTTGATAGTTCTCCATTGCTAAGAATATAGAGATATTAAGTCCCGCTGTTTGTTACATAACTTTTCTTTTTCCCCCTTGCCCCGCGCCACCGAGTTCACGCCTGTTTAGTAATCGCCACGCTGCCTGACAAAGGGAAAAAAACCGAAAAGGATGGTTATTTCCCGTCATCAGCCGGCGTGGGGCTCTGGCTTAGTTGATAGTCTAGTAGAGTGTCTGCAAGCAGTTTCTGGAACCAAAGGTCTTGCGCTGGTATCGGCTCCAGCTCAAGATTCCACCAGCGTCCCGCTGTTCCATGTACATAATTTTTCCCCTTATATCCCATTCCCACACCACCAGGTCTGTTTGCTTAATGGACATCACACTATGGTTGACGCCACGCCGCGTTTCTTCCTGAGAAAGAAGGATATTTCTTCTCAGCCGGTGTGGGGATATAGCTTAGTTCAGCCTAGAGAGATGGCTACCCCTTTGATTGCCTTCAATATTTCAGCAAAAGACTTACTATTCTTGTTAGGATCTCCCACAAAAGTCCGACCCGTTAAAATGGAACCATTACATATTGCTGATGCTAAGATGACATTAGGTCGCGCGGCCGCTGCTGCAGCCGCGTGGTTTTAGGTTTCTGTATAAAGTCCAGGGAAAGTACAACCAGAAATAACATCACTACAAACTTTTACCCTTTTATGGTGCTCATAAGATGGAGAAACCTAGAGAGAGGCTCGGCGTCTCCATTTTGTGCTCAGAAAGCCATGGACCCTGCGCTGTGCTCGGGAGGAAGGGGTTGAGAGAGAGAGGTTAAAAGAATTGGGGAATGCCCGGTTTCCACTGTCGAGGCCCGCCGTGGGGTCTCCAATCCCGTGCCCGAATTAGTTCAGAGGGCTGCTTGGAGTCCAAGGGTGCTCTTTTGGGCTCTTCCATCATGCTCGATCCGCAGCAGGGCCAAAAGGGAACGCACACGTGGGGGAGGTGGGTTTAAGTATCTATCTGCGGTGGGCGGGGGTCACAGCCCCCGCCCCCCTGGGGGTCTCCCGCGCGCGTCCTGTTTCAGCTGGCTCGGTGTCTCCATTTTGCGCTCAGAAAGCCGTGGACCCTGCGCTGTGCTCGGGAGGAAGGGGTTGAGAGAGAGAGGTTAAAAGAATTGGGGAATGCCCGGTTTCCACTGTCGCGGCCCGCCGTGGGGTCTCCGATCCCGTGCCGGAATTAGTTCAGTGTGCTGCTTGGAGTCCAAGGGCGCTCTTTTGGGCTCTTCCATCATGCTCGATCTGCAGCAGGGCCAAAGGGGCTGTCAAATAAATTTTGACAAAGGTCCCAAGTCTTTCGCGGAAAGACGAGTCTTCAGCTAATAATGTTAGAAAAACTGTATCCATTTTAAAAAGAATGAATCTGAAGTCTCATCTAGTACAATATTCAAGAATTAACTCCAGTTGGACAAAAGTCCTGAAACAATAAAATTCTTAAAGGATAAAATAGGATAAAACCTTCACACGATTGGACCTGGCAATGATTTCTTGGTTGTTAAACCAAAGCCATAGGAAGCAAAAGAAAGAGACGAAAAAAAATTTTTAAAATTTTTGAGTCATACTGAAAATGCTTAGGGGTTATTCCTGGCTCTGTATTCAGGAATCATTCCTGATGATGCTTGGGTAAGCTACATGGGATGCTGGAAATCCAATACTGGTCGGCCACTTGCAAGGCACACATCCTATCTGCTGTCCTATCACTCTGGCCTTGTTCTAACACTTGGCATTTGCCCAACATGCAAATTTAATTTTAAATGGTTTGGAATTTTGCATCAAAACCACTATCCATAGATTAAAAAGGAAACCCACTAAATGGGAGAAATATTTACAAATCAACTATCTTATAAGGGATGGATATTAAGTATAGAGAAATTTAAAGACTTTAAACATAAAACCAACAAAAAACGTAGTTCATAATGATCACTGTAAGGGAAATGCAAACACAAAAGTTCATAAGTTTGTAACTGTACATCACAGTGATTCTCTAATAAAAATTTTTAATAAAAAAGGGGCCGGAGTGATAGCACAGCAGGTAGGGCGTTGGCCTTGCACGCGGCCGACCTGGGTTCGATCCCCGGCATCCCATATGGTCCCCCAAGCACCGCCAGGAGTAATTCCTGAGTGAAAAGCCAGGAGTGACCCCTGTGCATTGCTGGGTGTGACCCAAAAAGCAAAAAAGAAAATTTAATAAAAAAGAAAAAAGAAAAGAAAAGGAAAAAAATTATAGTTCAGAAATGAACAAAGGAGTTAATTGAATAGATATTTCTCCAAAGAATATAATATGAATAGCCAATAAGAACATGAAAACATCACCAACATCACTTTGGGAAATGCAAATCAAAACTATCGTGAGATTCTTTGTAGCTTTTATGAGTGCTATTATTAGAAATCTAGGGAAGAAAATTGCAGTCTTTGTGCACTGTTGGTGGAAATGTAAAATAGTATGGCTGCTATGGAAATGAATATAGTGGTTCTCCAAGCAGTTAAAAAATGAAATTACTATGTAATCTAGCACTTCGACCTTTAGGTATTTACCCCAAATCAGATAAATGATTTGTAAATATTTTGAAATTTAAAACAAGGTCTTAAAGAAATATTTGTACATCTATGATCACAGCAACATTAACAATAGCCACAAGGTGGAAGCAATCTGTGTTTTTTTTGTTTGTTTGCAATCTGTGCTTATTAAATGATGAATGGTTAAGAATAATGTGTTTTCTATAGAGCTAGCCATATTTTTTTTTTACTTTTTACCTTTGGTTGCTGTGATAACTGGGGTGAGTAGGTTGCACATTCTGATTTTAGTGCTCTTTGTGGAAGGGTTACTGTGAGGCTAACACGATTACCAGGGGATGTATTTTTTTAGCCACAGTGCTAACACATAATGATTGTGGTGACTAGAAATGATTTGTAGTGTTAAGGGTCACAAACAGCTGGTCTACTATGCTCTAATAGCAGAGCTACGAGGATCGTATTTGGCACATGTGACAGCATTGGGAATTGAACTTGTGACCTTAAATTTGTAAGGCAATGGTCCATAATACCCTGAACTAGTCTCTGGACAACACCCCCCATTACTTCACTTTGTTTTTGCACCACACTTGGTGATGCTTAGGGATTACTCCTGGCCCTGCAATCAGAAATAACTCTGGTGGTGCTCAGGAGACCATATGGAATGCCAGGAACTGAACCAGGGTCAACAACTTTCAGTCTCTCCAGCTCCAATTATTTGAAAATATTTCACTTTTTTGAAGAAGGAAATTATGTAATTTGCTATAGAATGAATGAATTTTCAGGATATTATGATAAATAAACTAACCTAGTCAGAAAAGAAAAATAGGGTTGCTTTTCAAGCCCGGGTTCTTCATTGAACACATAGCTTGTTTATCTCTGTTTCTTTTCTTTTCTTTTCTTTTCTTTTCTTTTCTTTTCTTTTCTTTTCTTTTCTTTTCTCTCTTTTCTTTTCCCCTCCCCTCCCCTCCCCTCCCCTCCCCTCCCCTCCCCTCCTCTCTTCTCTTCTCTTCTCTTCTCTTCTCTTCTCTTCTCTTCTCTTCTCTTCTCTTCTCTTCTCTTCTCTTCTCTTCTCTTCTCTTCTCTTCTCTTCTCTTTTCCTTTCTTTTTTTTAGTTAGTGAATCACCGTGAGGTACAGTTACAGACTTACAAACTTTCGTGCTTGCATTTCAGTCATACAGTAGTTGAGTTCCTATCCCTCCACCAGTGCCCATTTTCCACCACCAATGGTCCCAGCAGCCCTCTACCACCCCCTCCCCGTCCTCCCCCCACCCCACCTCGCCTCTGTGGCAGGACATTCCCATTTGCTCTCTCTCTCTCCTTTTGGGTGTTGTGGTTATTAAGAGGTATTAAGGTATTAAGAGGTATTAAGTGGCCATCATGTTCCATTTATAATTACTTTCAGCCTGCTACTCCCACCCCAAATGGGCCCTCCTAGCAACCTTTAATTGGTCGTCTCTTCTCTATCGGAGTTGCCTTTTCCCACAGCATACAAGGACAGATGTTATTTCTACTATGCTTTTTTGCATCTCTGGGATATATTCCCAGATCTAATATTGCTGGGTCAAATGGGAGCTTAATTTCTAATTTTTTGAGAAGCGTCCATACTGTTTTCCAAAATGGCCAAAAGATGCATGAAAAAATGCTCCTCATCATTAATCATCAGGGAGATGCAGATCAAAACAACAATGAGATACCATCTCACACCACAGAGACTGGCACACATCTGTAAGAACAAAAGCCACCAGTGTTGGTGCAGATGCAGGGAGAAAGGGACTCTCCTTCACTGCTGGTGGGAATGCGAACAGATTCAGCCCTTTTGGAAAACAATATGGGCGCATCTTTTCTTTTTTGATTTTTGGGTCACACCTGACATTGCACAGGGGTTACTCCTGACCCATGCCCTCAGAAATTACTTCTGGCGGTGCTTGGGGAACCATATGGGATGCTGGGAATCAAACCCCAGTTGGCCGCATGCAAGGCAAGCACCCTGCCTGCTGTGCTATCTCTACAGCCCGTCTCTGTTTCTTTACTTGCTTGTTTCCACTCTGGAGAAGCCCGTATTCTCTCTCAAACATGTATTTCTCCTTTGCTCTTCCCTCACATCTTTCTGAATAAGTTCAAATAAAACTTTCTTGTTTCACAAAAAAAATGAAAATGTAATATAAGGTGCTTGAGTAATCAAAATCAGAATCACACAAATACACAAATTATCATGTTGATTGCTCCTGAGAGACAGGAGGTGGCGAGAATAAGAAGTTATTGTTTGGGGCTAGAGCGATAGCACAGCAGGTAGGGCATTTGCCTTGCACGCAACTGACCCGGGTTCGATTTCCAGCATCCCATATGGTCTCCCGAGCACTGCCAGGAGTAATTCCTTAGTGCATGGGCCAGGAGTAACCCCTGTGCAACGCCAGGTGTGACCCAAAAAGCAAAAAAAAAGTTATTGTTCAAAAGATACAGAGTTTTTAGTTATGCAAGATGAAAAATTATGGGGACAAATGATGGGGGTGGTTGTGATGTATTAAAGTCACCAAATTGCATACTTCAAAATGATTATGAATATAGTTTCATTTTATGTGTACTTTGTTTTTGTTTTTTGGCCACTACTGCCTGTGCTAAGGGGTTGCTCTTAGCTCTATGCTCACTCCTGGAGAGGCTTGGACGACCATATGGAGTGCTGAATATCAAAGTATTACCAAAAGCAAATACCGAAAAAGACTATTAGAATCAACAGATTTGTTCAACAAAGTCACAGGTTATAAGACCAATTTACAAGTGATATCTTAGTATACTAGAGTCAGTACTCCCAAATTAAAAGTAAGGGAAAGCTCCTTTTAAAGATCAAAAAGAATAAAATACTTCAGTGAAAATACTTAGATAGAAATATAACAAAACAAGACAAGTCTTTTTTATTATTATTAAGGTGTATTTGACATTAGTTTCACATGTACACGATTTGACATTTGTGTATAGTGCAGAATAATGACCAGAGTAAGTCTGTTTATTTTTCTGTTCTTAAAAATACTTTATTGTCTATACAGTGCATGTTGTACATTACATTTCCATGACTTACCAATTTTATGTACCATTAGTACAGACTTATACAGAGCTGCAGAATGTTTTAAAAGTTATAAATTTAAAGATTTAAATAACTGGAAGACTTGAGAATATGACTTTTTTTATAGATCCTATCTTGCAGACATGAAATAATAAGTTCAGTCCCCAGTACTACCATATATGCTGAATTCAGTCCCTGCAGCAGTGCCATTGGTGATCCTCAGCACCACAACCAAATGTGTGTGAGCACTGCAACTGGGTGTACAAGCCCAACAAGCCTCAAAACTCAGTATTTGAACTTGTGAGCACCACAATTAAACTGTATGAGCACTGCAACTAAGTGTACAATAAAAATCTCGCTTACTGATTTCAAAATTTTTCCGAAAGTAAGCAAGGTGGTGGTATTGTAACCTGAGGATAGACATATACATTGATGAAATATAGTTGTATGTCCAGAAGAAAATCCTTGAAAAGGGTAATAAGACAATGCAACAGAGAAAATACAGGTATTTCAATAAATACTTCTGGGATGGGTATCAACACACAAAAGAATAAAATAGGACCTCTTCCTTGCACCATGCACAAAAGTTTGCTGAAAATGTCATAGACCTGAATATAAAAGTCCAAACTCATAGAAAGCAATGTATGTGAATATTGATGAACTTCAGGTTAGGCAATTGTGTGCCAAAAGTATACGTGACAATAAGAAAAGTAGATGAATGTGGCTACATTAATTTAAAATTTATGTTCTGGACCCTCTGCGGCGCTTAAAGACTTTGACTCCAAAGATGTAACACATTCGGGCATCCAGCGCGGCACCCGAGAGCAATGCATTGGGACACCAAACTGGGCTACAACTCGGTGCTGCTGGGGGTGGATTTTTTTTTCCTCCCCACCCTGTCTTCCTGCATGGAAAGCGGCGGGCTGGCGGCACCATGTGGCAGGCGCCATCTTCTGATTCCAGACCCACAGGTATTCGGATTTTACTTTGGGGGCTCCCAGGAACTCATGGGAAGGGGGCGTAACCGGCACGCCCTCGGCCCAGATAAACCCGGAGCCGCTGAGCGCGAATCGGACCCTCTGCGGCGCTTAAAGACTTTGACTCCAAAGATGTAACACATTCGGGCATCCAGCGCGGCACCCGAGAGCAATGCATTGGGACACCAAACTGGGCTACAACTCGGTGCTGCTGGGGGTGGATTTTTTTTTTTCCTCCCCACCCTGTCTTCCTGCATGGAAAGCGGCGGGCTGGCGGCACCATGTGGCAGGCGCCATCTTCTGATTCCAGACCCACAGGTATTCGGATTTTACTTTGGGGGCTCCCAGGAACTCATGGGAAGGGGGCGTAACCGGCACGCCCTCGGCCCAGATAAACCCGGAGCCGATGAGCGCGAATCGGACCCTCTGCGCCTAAAGACTTTGAATTCAGAGACTTCTTACAGCAATGCACTGGGACTGTGAGCTGGGCTATGTAATTTCTGGCAGAATTCTCCCTGGACTTTATACAGAAATCCAAAACCGCGCGGACGCAGTAGCGTCCGCGCGACTTAACATTTATAATTGTTCAGCAATGTGAATCGGTTCCATTTGAACAGGTCTGACTTGGGGGGGAAACTCCAAATAATAACAGTAAGTTTTTGTTGAAAATATTGAAGGTTTTTAATGTAGCAGCCACCTCTGGACTGTGAACTAAGCAAAAGCCCCACGCTGGCCGACGTGGCGTGGCGTACACCATACTATGAGGCGCAGGAAGGGGGATGAGGGGGAAAAAGAAAAAAAAAAAGGGAAAAGGAAAAAGAGAAAAAAAAAAGAGAGAGAGAGAGTTATGTCAACTATAGTGAGTTTTGTGTTGAATTATGGAATGTAATCAAGGTAAAGAAAAAATGAAGTGAAATTCATTAGTTAAACAGTAGGGGGTAGGGGGTGGGGGCGGGGGGTATACTGGGGTTTCTGGTGGTGGAATATGGGCACTGGTGAAGGGATGGGTGTTTGAATATTGTATAACTGACATATAAACCTGAGAACTTTGTAACTTTCCACATGGTGATTTAATAAAAATTAAAAAAAATAAATAAATAAAAAAATAAAAAGTTAGAAATCAAAAAATAAAATAAAATAAAATAAAATCTCCTCCTCTGACTGCCAAAAAAAAAAAATAATAAAATTTATGTTCTAAAGATTTATGCTATGAAGATACTGAAAATGATCCACAAAATGAGAGAAAGTATTTACAAATGATGTATGTATTCAATAAAATATATAAAAGTGTATCATAACTCAAGAAATTATTTCAATTTTTAAATAGATTAAGCTGGAATAGGACAAAATTTAAAGTTCGTGTGCTAGGACAGAAAGATAGTACAGGGGTATGACACTGGCCTTGCATACACCTTGTTGGTTTTTTTTTTATTTTATTGAATCACCCTGAGATAGTTACAAGCTTTCATGTTTGGGTTACATTCTCACAATGATCAAACACCCATCCCTCCACCAGTATGCATGCACCTTATTTTGGTTCAGTCTTGGCACTGCATATCGACTCTGAACATAGAACCAGGAGTAACCCTGACCATCTACTCTGCATAGCTCCAACCACTCCCCCAAATGAAGAATATATAATTTGTGTGCTAACTGTATACCAAGAATATAATTTTTTAAAACTTACAAAATAGAAGACAGTTTTTTACAGAATATATACAAATGGGTCAGTCTTCTGTCTCCTTCTCCACCACTGCCTCCTCTGCCTGGCCACTGCTAGAGCAAACTGTAATCAGGCAGGCAGCTACTAGGGGCACCAGGGAAGTCTGCAACTCTGATAAGAGTTAGGCAGCAGTGGCCTCATCTCCATGAAAGCAGTCCCCAGGAGTTCGCACACTCTTAAGAACTTCTCCACAGTCTCACTGAGGATACATATATGTTCAACAGGACTTGGAATTCCTGGAAATTTTGTCTTTGTGAAAATTCTGACAATAATTTCTTAGAATTCTGCCTATTTTCCATTTAGTGTGTTTCAGACAAACAGCAAGAAACACTGGACAACATTAGTAATGAAAAATTTAACTGCCTTGTCCTTGATGAACACTTCACTGTCGAGGACACTGAACCAAAAAGTTAAAGATATTTTTTGATGAAGATAAGGATGCCTTACATAATGCAGAATTAGAGGGTCATTGCAAAGAAACATCTGAGATGGTTAAAAATTCAGATTACTCTCTTTATACCTTAACACCATCAAACTCAATGATAGTAGAACTATACTGAAGATCCTTGCTGCTGTCAAGTTAGGATTTGACTGTCAGCCAAGAATGAAATATTTTTGGTGCAGAGTCTTGAGATGCCTCCATAAAGGATCATCTGTATACATCAGCCTTGTATACATATGTCTCAAACTGATTATGTTACATGTAATGGAGCCCTTATTTTGGAAAAGGCCTCCCAAGCAGTGCTCCTGGAAAAACTTGGCCAATCACCCTTAGGTTCAATTCAAGTTTCCAAAGGCAGTGTTGTAGGGTCTCCAAGGGCTATATCCTAGATGTTCAGGGAGGTTTGTGGTACCAGGATCTAACCCCAGTAGTCTCATGCCTAACATGCTCGTGCTTGCATGCCCATGAGCTTTAACCCTCTGTCCTGTCTCCTCAGCCCAGGTGATGACTTTAGATAGTAAAGTTGAGTATATAAAAGTTGCCAGGGCACACCCCAAAGCAAAGTTTGTTTTATGGATTGCCATTTACAATTCCAAAGCAGATTTTTGCCTCAGTGTAAATTTGGCGCCACATGTAAAACCGGTACACTGCTTTTTGAATAAGCTAAAATGATTTCATTGGTGTCAGTTTCCACTCAGGAAGCTACTCTACTGTCCTGAGACCTTCACACAGGCTATCTCTGATTCTGTCTTTGTCATTAGAGTTGGTGGTGTTGCTGGACCTGAAGCTTTAAAGCTTAAATTTGAAGAAATCTCCAGTGTCATCAACCAAGTACTGGTCTCTGGAGTGAGAATACTATACTCAGTAGAAACTGTGCTAGTTACCAGAGGAAAAGGGGAGGATGTGAGAAGAAGGATTAGAGGAGTCTTTTTGGTAGTGGGATAGCCCTGGAACTTTGGTAGTGGGAGGGGTAACAAATACATATACAGAGTTGTGAAGCTAACCCCCTGAAATACCATAATATTGGAAACCTATTATATCAATAAAAAAATAAACATTAAAAAAACTGGGACAGGGGCTGGAGCAATAGCACAGCGGGTGGGGCATTTGCCTTGCATGCGGCCGACCCTGGTTCGATTCCCAGCATCCCGTATGGTCCCCTGAGCACCGCCAGGGGTAATTCCTGAGTGCAGAGCCAGGAGTAACCCCTGTGCATCGCCAGGTGTGACCCAAAAAGCAAAAAAAAAAAAACTGGGGACATAAGTGGTGTACACTGGTGGAGGGATGGATATTGGGACACTGTGTGAATGAAACCTGACCATGAACAGCTTTGTAACTCTCTATCTCATGGTGATCCAATAAAATTTTAGAAAGAAAAAAAATTAAGGAAACTTGTGTTATCGAGAATATGTAGGGGCCAGGGTGATAAAAATACAGCAGGTATTAGATACCTGTATATCAAATATCAAAGGTATGTGATAAAAATACAGCTTTCATTGCATGCAGCAGACATGGATTTGATCCCTGGCATTCCATAGGGTCCCCCAGGCCCTGCCAGAAGTGATCTCTGACCCTGAGTAGAGCCACAAGTAAGACCTGATGCTACTGGGTGTGATTCTCCCCCAACCAAAAAAAGAATTGCATACATTTGTGTATATAATAGATGCATTTTATATATAGATAATTGTATGTGTATTAAAAATAATTCACTGGAAGTAGGAAAGATGAGAACTAAATGGGAATAAGGTTTCTGCATCAAAATTAAAGTAATTTAATATTAACTTGACTTGTTGTGTAATAATCATCAGAGCAACAAGTATGAAAAAAACTACAATTATGGTAAAAAAAAGTAAAGTTAAAATGTTGCAATAGAGAATATTTGTAAAGGAAACAATGAACAAATGTGAAAGCAAAACAGGTTGTAGAATGCAAATAATTCAAAGAATCAAAGTAATAAATGGACAATGGCCAGGCCAGACGGGGTAGGGCATTTGCCTTGCACACAACCAACACAGATAGAATCCCAACATCCCTTATAGTCCCCTGAGCTCAACATGAGTGATCCATGAGTGCAGAGCCAACAGTAACCCGTGAGCACTGCCAGGTGTGCTCCCCAAAAAACAAACAACAAAAAGATACTGTAGCACTAACTAGAACAGAATGTTTGGAGACTTCATTACCCTACTCTCAGTAACCTTTTGCTCAAAGGTTAGCAAAAGTATAGATGATTAAAGCAACATTGTCAACCTTCTTAACTTGACCAGATTTAAAATGATGAATTTTTATTATGTATATTATATATTTGATCATATATAGAAGACCACACCTTCTACAAGATCATTGTCGGTGATTTTAACGCCAAGATAGGACTGAGAAGGTCGTCCTAAGAAAGCCACATTGGGACCCACAGCCTAGAAAGAAGTGGTGAGAGACTGTCTGAGTTCATCATGTTGACCAAGAACATCCATGGTAACTCGCAGTTCCAGAAGGCCGAATCTAAACGTTGGACATGGGAGTCTCTTAGTGGACAGTTCCACAATGAAATTAGCCACATCATATTCAATCGATTGTTTTGCCTGACCGATGTTGCTGTTGTCCCAAAATTCCAAATGGGATCAGACCACCGTCTCCTTCATGCAAAATTCTACTTCGAGCGGGGATAATGGGGTGCAAAGTTTAAGAGAACTTCCAGAACAACCACTAACTAGGAGCTCTTTGGCACTATTGTGGCAATATGGGAAGGTGCCATCGTTGACAACATTGACAAGGAATACGATTGACTGATTCAGCACCTCCATGATTGTGTGAGGAACACAGAGAGAGAGAGAGAGAGAGAGAGAGAGAGAGAAAGCCACAAAAAATGCCTATCTTCAGAAATTCTCGAGCTCATTCACCAACATGGTTTGGCACGAGCCTCAATCAATCACAGCTAACATCTGAGCTTGAAAAGCTGTGCAGAGAAGGGATAAAGGGAGACCTCACAGGGAGAAGAGCAGCAGTATTGGCTGATTTGGCAGAAGCTGGGAAAAGTGTTCTCAACACCTGTCCAGACAAAGTCAGACCCAAACACCTGAAGAATCTCCTGCCAGTATTTATCAATACACTGGCTCAGCTTTTCACACACTACCTGTCTGAATGCAAGGTTCCATCTCAATGGAAAACCACCAGGACCGTTCTGTTGTACAAGAAGGAGACATTCACAACATTGAAAACTATCACCCAATATGCCTATTGTCCATCATCTACAAGTTATTCACTCGAGTCATCCTGAGAACACTAGGCAAAGGACAACTATATGAGCAAGCCAGGTTCCAAAAAGGATTCAGCACGATCAACCATATCCACACGGTAACCAAGCTCATTGAGGTTTCGTAAGAGTTCAAGATGCCACTCTGTCTAACGTTCATTGATTTAAAGAAGGCCTTTGATTCTGTTGAGAAGTAGTCATCGAAGCCCTAGCCAAACAGGACGTTCAAACTCAGTACATCAGGATGCTCCGTGAGCTGTATTATGGATTCACCACCAGGATCTCACCATTCTACAAAGTAGTGATCAACATAAAGAGAGGAGTTCGGCAGGGTGATACCATTTCACCGAAACTCTTCAGTGCCACCCTCGAGAAGGTCATGTGATGACTGGAATGGGAAGGAATGGGAGTGAAGATAGACGGTCAGCAACTACATGACCTCTGCTTCGCTGATGACATTGTTCTAATAACACTAAACATTAGCCAAGCAGCACGAATGCTGGCTGACTTGACCATGAGTGTGGAATGGTCAGACTGTAGCTGAATCTCACAAAGACAATGGTTATGAGAAATGGATTAGTTCCTGATGTTCCATTTGTTCTCAATGGAACGAACATCTCCGAATGCAGCAGTTATGTTTACCTAGGTCGAAAACACAGAATGATGAATGACCTGGCACCTGATCTGCACAGGAGGAAGAGAGCAGCGTGGAACACCTTCAAGAGCTTCGAAGAAGTTGTTAAGAGGATGAAGAACCTCTGGCTCCAGGCACATCTTTTCGACTCTGCCGTTCCTCCTGCACTAACATACGCCTCAGAGACCTAGGCCCTACATAAACATGATAAGAATGCTATTCAAGTCTCCCAAGGAGGAATCGAAAGAGCTATGCTTGGCATGTCATTTTTCACTCAAGTGAGAGAAGGAATCCAGAGTTCCAACCTCCACTGACGATTGAGAATCAGGGACGCTGACTAGTTTGCCAAGTCGTCAAAAATCAGATTGACTAGACACAAAATGCGATTTGGAGACAACTGCTGGACTAAAGCTGTTACTGACTGGATTCCATGGGACGTCAAAAGAACGCCTGGCCACCCACCTACGAGATGGTCAGACTTCTCCATCAAGACCCTGAATGAATGTTTTGAGGCTCTTCATGTTCCTGTTTTTTTTTTTTTTGGTTTTTGGGTCACACCTGGTGATGCTCAGGGGTTACTCCTGGCTCTTCACTCAGGAATTACCCCTGGCGGTGCTCAGGGGACCATATGGGATGCTGGGAATCGAACCTGGGTCGGCCGCGTGCAAGGCAAACGCCCTACCCGCTGTGCTATCACTCCAGCTCCGAGGCTCTTCATGTTCCTGGATAGAGCAGATGACATTGGACTACACTAGCACGCGACAGGGACAAATGGAGATGTTACTGCCTCCCGCTCAAGCAAATCGATGAGCAATGAGATGACAAGTGATACAAGTATTACAATTGAATTTTGATTGCTTCAGAATTGTTCAAATTTAATCAAAGTGCAAATTATTCAAGCTCAAACTTGCATGTGAAATCAGAAATTTTTCATGATACAGGGTCTATTGAATATAGTAAGCAAAGCATAACTTACTATAAAAATTAATTTCATCAACACAACATATCTTTTATACTTCAAAATATACCTGCATGAATCTTAAAAGGCAAGCCATGGACTATAAGGACTATTTGCAAATCATACATATTTGAATTCATTGCATCACTGAAACTCAATAATGAATAACTTTGTAATTGGTGAATCTCATGTTGATTCTATAAAAATTTAACCAAAAAAACTTCCAGCAACACACCTTCCACTGGAGAGTGTGCTTCACTCCACCACTGTTCCATTGTCCCCACCAAGTACTTTATCAAATATGTATGACAAGGAATTATTAGCAGAAATGGAAATTTATGTAGCCACTACAGAAATAGTATGGAAATTCCTAAAAATTGTTTTTAGTTTTTGTTTTGGAGTCACATTAGCAGTGCTTAGAGGCTGCTCCCAACTGGATGCCCGAGAGTCCATTTCTTTCTATTCTCAAGGGACCATGAGGCATCAGGAATTGAATTCAGGTCTCCTGTGCGCAAAGTTTGTGTTCTAATTGGCTATCTATCTGGCTCTCTTCAAAATATTTTTTTTAATTTTTTAAAAATTTTATTGAATCACTGTGAGATAGTTACAAGCTCTCATGTTTGGGTTACAGTCACATAATGATCAAACACCCATCCCTCCACCAGTGCACATTCCCCACCACCAATATCCCTGGTATAACCCCCCTTTCCCATTATCCCCCTGCCTCCATGGCAGACAATATTCCCCATACTCTCTCTCAACTTTTTTTTTCTTTTTTTAATTTTTATTTTTTTAAATTAAATAAATCTGTAACTGTACCCTCACGTTGACTCACTAATTAAAAATAAACTATTAATTAAAAAAATAAATAAATAAATAAATAAATAAATAAATTAAAAAAAAAATTATTTTTTAATTAATGAATCACTGTGAGGGTACAGATACAGATATACATATTTTGGTGCTTGTGTTTCAGTCATGCACTGCTTGAGTACCCAACCCTCCACCAGTGCTCATTCTCCTCCACTGATGACCCCACCATCCCCCCCCACACACACTGCCTCTGTGGCAGGGCATTTCCTTTTATTCTTTCTCTCCTTTGGGGTGTTGTGGTTTACAATGGAGGTATTGGGTGGCTATCATGTTCAATCTATAGTCTGCTTTCAGCACACCTCTCCCATCCCGAGCGGGTCCTCCCCACACTTTACTTGGTGTTCCCTTCTCTATCTGAGGTGCCTTTTCCCCCAGCATATGAGGCAGGCTTCCAAGCCATGGAGCAAACCTGGTACTTATATCTACTATTCTTGGGAGTTAGCCTCCCATTCTGTTATTTTATATTCTGCAGATGAGTGCAATTCTATCTATCTCTCTTTCTGACTCATTTCACTTAGCATGATAATTTCCATGTTGATCCACTTATATGCAAAGTTCATGATTTTATCTTTTCTAACAACTGCATAGTATTCCATTGTATAGATGTACCAAAGTTTCTTTAACCAGTCATCTGTTCTCTGGCACTCGGGTTTTTTTTCCAGGTTCTTGCTGTTGTAAACAGTGCTGCAATGAATATACAAGTGCAGATGTCATTTTGACTATACATTTTTGCCTCTCTGGGATATATTCCCAGAAGTGGTATTGATGGGTCAAATGGGAGCTCAATTTCTGATTATTTGAGAAGTGACCATATTGTTTTCCAAAAGGGCTGAACCAGTCGGCATTCCCACCAGCAGTGTAGGAGGGTCCCTTTCTCCCCACATCCACGCCAACAGCGGTTGCTTTTGTTCTTTTGGATGTGTGCCACTCTCTGCGGTGTGAGATGATATCTCATTGTTGTTTTGATTTGCATCTCCCTGATGACTAGTAATGTGGAGCATTTTTTAATCTTGAGTAACATTCCACCCTTTAGTCATTTTCCAAGCCTGAATTCCAGAAAGTTTTGACTGGTTTTCTTTTCTTTTTTTTTTTCTTTTGGGTCACACCTGTCAATGCACAGGGGTTATTCCTGGCTCTGCATTCAGGAATTACTCCTGTCGGTGCTTGGGGGACCATACGGGATGCTGGGAATCGAACCTGGGTCGGTCACATGCTAGGCAAATGCCCTACCCACTGTGCTATCATACTATAGATAAATTAACCCAACTTCCACAAATTCCACAAAATTTTAAACCAATATGTTGATTAAAAATTTTTCCCAAAAGCAGTACATCCGTACAAAATACAGTACTTTTTTAGTGAAGCAAAATAGTTTTTATTGAATGAAAGTTTTCATTGAAAGAGGAAGTTTTAAGAGGAGAGAAAGAGATGAAATGTGTTTGAGAGAGAGCACAATTTTCCCCAGAGTGTAAGTAAGCAAACATAGAAACAAGCAAGTGAGATACATGTTCATATGAAAACACAAAGTTGAAGAGAAACCCATCTCTTCATATTACAGGTGTATAAATTTAAAATTAAAAATAATAGCATGAATAATTCTATTCTAATATATTTTAAATTTTTTATGAAATAGGTAAGTCCTGAAAATATGCAATTTAGGAAGAATGAGGAAAATTAAGGAAATTTTAAAGGGAAAATTTGAAGGGGCCTATAAAAGGATGATAGTCTGTTTTATTGTAAAAAGGGAATATTGGTTTATGTTAGATAATATTATTAATGATGCTTAAGAATCTGAATAAATAAAATATTGTAATAAAAATCTCTATGGTTATTAAAAATTTACCTGAACAGACATATAGTATTCAATATAAATAAAAGGTCAATTCATTATTGAAAAGGAATAAAACTCCTTAGCAAATTAGGAGTAAGCAAACCTTTCCTAATCTAGTTGAGGACAACCATAATCACCATGAGTGAGTGCCATATTCAATGACAAATCTCTTCTTTTAAAAAATCTCCTTTCAGGCTGGAAAGAGCACAATAAATAGGAAACTTGCCTTATGCTCAGCCAATCCAAGTTTGATTCCTGACAATATGGTCCCCACGATCCACTAAGATTGATCTTTCAGGGGCCAGAGTGATAGCACAGCAGATAGGGCATTTTCCTTGTATGCGGCCCACCTGGGTTCAATCCCTGACATCTCCTATGGTCTCCTGAGCACCACCAGAAGTAATACCTGAATACAGAGTGAGGAGTAACCCCTGAGCATTATGAGGTGTGGGAAGGAAGGAAGGAAGGAAGGAAGGAAGGAAGGAAGGAAGGAAGGAAGGAAGGAAGGAAGGAAGGAAGGAAGGAAGGAAGGAAGGAAGGAAGGAAGGAAGGAAGGAGAGGAAGGAGGGAGGGAGGGAGGGAGGGAGGGAGGGAGGGAGAGAGGGAGAGAGAGGGGGAGGGAGGGAGGGATCCCTTAGTGCAGAGCCAGGAAGGAGTAAGCCCTGAGCACAGCTGGGTGTGTCCCAATAAAGAAGATCCTTTAAACACTTCTAAAACTGGTTTTAAAAGTATGAATTCCCTAAGCTGTTGCTTATTCATGAAGCTTTGTATTGTTTCTTCAAATCTCAATGGGTGATTTGTTCATTTCTTTAAGATGCTTTACTATATCCCACCATTCTCTTCTGGCTCATAGAGTCTCATTTGATAGATGTGCTATGAATCTTAGTGAATTTACTTTGTATGTAAGTTCTTATTTTGATCTTTATTGGGTATTTCTTTGTTTTATGTTACTCTGATTACAGTGTGTCTGGGAATTTTTATTTCTCTCTATTTCCCCTGGGAAACTTCATACCTCTTGGATTTAGGTACTTGTTCTTCAAGGGTTCAGAATATTCTTATATAATTTCTCTTGAACTCATCCCATAGTTCTTTCATGTGCTGTTCCTTTCATTTTAGACTTTCTTCCATCTTCAGTTGTTTTTTGTTTATTTTTATTTTTTTATGCTTTTTGTGTCATACCAGGTGATGCTCAGGGGTTACTCCTAGCTCTGCACTCAGAAATTACTCATGGCGGTGCTCAGGGGACCATATGGGATGCTGGGAATCAAACCCAGGTCGGCACATGCAAGGCAAACACCCTACCCGCTGTGCTATTACTTGAGCCCCTCAGTTGTTTTTTAAAGGTTTCCTCAGAGCTCATCTTTTTTCCTCAGCCACTGTTATTCTGTTCTCAAATCTTCTATTGCATGCTTTAAATATCCACTACCATACTCTTCATTTCTGAATGTAGTTTCCTCATTTTAGCTATCCTACTTTATTGTTCTTTGCTGACTACCTGTGTCATTATTTCTTGGAGCTCATTATAAATCCTCAACATGGTGTCACTAAAGTCCTTCTCTGAAAGCTTACAGAGTTGGCTGTTACTGATAGAGTTTTCCATTTTATTTTCACTCATTGAGCTTGGTGGGGTTCTATGCATCTCCCCACTCTGTTTGCTGTGTTCCTTCTGTGCTGAATCTTTGTAGTTAGCCCCCTTGAGAGTCTCTGAGGTGTTAGACTGGATGTAGCTCTTTTCTTTGCCTGCCTGTTGTCACCAGGTGACAGGGGCATAACTGAGCAGTGTGAGGTGTGATGAGTAAAGCTGTTGCATGGCCACATATGTTCAGAATACAAGTAACAGTTTGAAGGTGCAAAGAGAGGGTCTAAGATATGGAGATGGGCCTGCTGATACAGTGAATATAAGGCACAAGGCTGCTAGAACCCCAGTGGAAGGGAGAGGAATCTTACTCCAATTCTAAAATAGCCCTGGAAATGTCAGCTGGGAGATTAACCTCACCTGGAAGGGTGGAGGAGCAAGCAGAGGGTCTTAGATATGATGTAGGTCTGATGACTCTGCAGAAGTCAAATGTGGAGGCTGCTGGGACTCAGTTGGTCTCTGAGAGGATAATCTGCTTCTAGTTCTTAAAAGGCTACTGAGATGTCAATTCCAGGGAATTTAAACTCACCTGGAATGGTAGAGGAGCAAGCAGTTGCTCTAATATGTGAAAGTGGGCCTGTTCCATCAATAGGTGTTTAGGGGCTATAACCTTAAAGGAATCATATAATGAAATCTGATCTTCAAATGGTGTCCTTTTGTTCAATATTATCAGGATTTATTTTCTTTCTTTTTTTATTCTAGTTGAGGAGGAATGGATACAATAGTGATTTGTTGGGGTGTTTTACTTTTGAGGCCAGACCCAGCAGTACTCAGGGCTTACTCCTGCTTCTGTGCTTCGGGGTTATTCCTGACAATGCTCAAAGAATCATATGGGATGCCAGAGAATAAAACAACATTGACTTTTTGTAGGGCATACACCCTACCCACTGTACTATTGCCCCTGACCCTACAATAGTGTTTATGTTTTTGGTATACAAAGTTAGTGCACCTTCACTATGACCAAAGTAATCAAGACCCTCCACCACTGTCATTTTATGTCACTTTTAGTCTTTCTCTTCACACCCCACTCTGTATCCCTACCCCTACCACTTGGTAACCTCAGTTCTATAGTCAAAGTTTAAGGGTTGTTGTCATCAAGAGTTGTCCATTCCCTTGTCCATTACTTGTTTCTTTATATACCACATATGTGTGAGATGATCACATATTTTACTTAACACTTTAACTCCATTTCTGTTGTAGCAAAAGGCAAGTTTTCATCTTGTCTTATAATGGAGTAATATTCTCTTGTATGTATTTTTATGTATGTGTTTTTATGTACATATATGTACAGGTATATAATGTTGCGTGAACGTTCGTGCAGTCGGAGGCACTGAGATAGGAATACGAAAGAAATGCATTGATTGGAGGACTAAGGCTCGCTCTGGCTCTTAGCAAAGGCAGAGGGCCTTGTGGACCTCCTTTTATTGATCATGGTAGCTCTAAAGGACACAATATAGTGAAGTCACCAAAGGCATCAAAAGATGTTACAGGGAGAACATTGAGACCATGGAAACATATTGTTTCCTTGTATGGGTAGGCCTATAGCCTCGGGAAAAGAATACAGAACTGAGAAGGAAAGATACAAAACCGAAACTGAAACCTTCTACAGGCACCTGGATACAAAACCAAAACTGAAACCTTCTTCAGGCACCTGGAATCTGCATCCCAAAGACTATGCTGAGCCCAAGCCTGCATTTACAGTCTCAGAGGTCAGGCCTGGCTAACACCATCTGCATGTCAAAGACCAGCCAGGCTTCTGTGAGAGAAGGAAAACTGCTCTTTTCAATATACTGAAATTATTTTTCTAAAGACAGCTTGAAAAGGGGGAAAATGTTCAGCTTCATCCAAACCAGTCAAGACACACGAGAAGTCTCGCCCATTTTCATGGGTCCCTATGTTCCTGTCCGTAGTACAGTACAGTATACATGGGCTCGCCCTGGTAGCTCAGTCCAGCCCCAACAATATAATAGCTGAGTTGTTTCTGTAGGATATTTTTTGCCTAAACTTAATAACCAAAATACCGACAAAATGGCATTATTCAAAGTCCTCATTACTGACTTCAAGATCCTTTAAACCATCCAGCCTATTTTCTTTCTAGTCTCACTTTTTGTCCCTGGAACGTTCTGTCACTAGAAACATGCTTGGCTGCAGCATATTGGAACCTGGTATATTGTGTTTAAAACTATACCACTAAACCTTCATGCATATTGATCATTCAACCTCAAATGTCCTTTCTCTACTTTTTGTTGCACTAATTTCTATAAGTTCTTGGAAACTGCACTCTTCCTTTTTTCTTGAAGATACCCACCCTTACTCTTCTGGTTTAGCTTTTATTCTAAGCTCTTGTAGTATTTGTGCTCTTCTATCTTGCTAATTAGTGCACTGTCCTATCATTGTTTGTATATGTGCCTTTACTCTCTATCACACAGATTGCAGGTAAACAAAGGCAGGACTCTTTATTCCACTGGAATTGCCAGAAGCTAGCATAAGGGTCTGACCTATAAAAAATTCCTAGTTTCATAAGTATTGTGATATTAATAAATAAATGTGCCTTAATAATGATGCTTTTATTTCCTAGGTACATGGTCCAGTGGCCTGGTGGCCGAATCCTGCATCGCCATGAGCTAGACACTTTCCTTGCACAGGCAGTATCTTCCCAGCTTTATGAACCAGATCAGCTTCAAGAACTCAAGGTGATTCGCTGTGCCCTCATTTAAACTTTTTTCAGAAAACAAAAGTTTTCTTTTTTACTAATTGTAACCAATACTTTCTCAAAAAGTTCGATACTTTCTCAAAAAATTCATTCTCAAAAAGTAGACAGAGAGCAAATTTGGAATTTGGGGTATCTGATAAAGGTTGAACTTTTTGAGAAAGTATTGGTTCACAAAATTGTTTGGAGATCTAAAGATTTAGGTTGAGCGAGTTTTTTTTTTAACTTTTTTTCTACACCCAACACTGCTCAGCACTGAGCCCTGATTCTGTGCTCAGATACCACTCTTAGCAGAATTCAGGGGACCACATGCAGTGCCGGGGACTGAATCTCTGCTATATTTGCTGGCTGTAGAAGAATCATGCTGGACTGAATCATGCTTCAGTATTGCCTGTGAGACCCTAAACTAGTGTTTTTAGTCTCTATAACCTGAGAAATGTCTAAATCAGTTTTCAGAGTTTCAGAGAGCTCCTTGCCTCCAAGACTGGCTCTCTTTACTGGGACCCCTTGGAGAGGGTGGGTTGAGTTTCCCTCCCAGCCCCGAGCAGAGCCCCGGCAGCCAAAGACCTCTGGAATCCAGTCACAGCCATGCTCAAGGCCCTTCTCCACATGTTCAGACGAGCCTCACACACTAAGGAACTGGCAGAGGAACCCAGGTGTGTGGACCTGGGGCTGAGATCTCCAAGCCTGCTCGGATCAGGACTAGGCCTCTTCCACCCAGATTCCCCCATTTTCCTGTAGCTAGGCGGTCACACCTAGAAACTGCCCCCAGTGCTGTATAATCCCATCAATGGCCAATATCCAGAGACTATAAAACCAAGCTCCCAGATGACATCTTATAGCCTAGTTTTCCCTCTTGGAGAAACTGGCAAGCTACCGAGAGTTTCCTGCCTACATGGAGATCCTGACAAGTTCCCCATGGCATATTCATATGCCAAAACCAGTAACAATGATGGGTCTCATTCTCCTGACCCTGAAAGAACCTCCAATGTGGCACCATTGGGAAGGATGAGTAAAGAGAGGCTTCTAAAATCTCAGGGCTAGGACGAATGGAGATGTTGCTGAGACTGCTCGAGAAAATCGACGATCAACAGGATGATGATAATAGTGATGAACCAATACTTTATTTCTCTTAATTTTTATTTTATAAAAATAAAGTTGTTTGCAATAATATATTGCATTCAATATTCCAACACCAATCCCACCACCATTACAGCTTCCCACCATCAATATTTTAAATTTTCCCAACCACCACACAAGCCTGCCCAATAGCAGGCCCTAAATAATTTATTTTGTATTGCTTGTTATAAATAATCTGCTAAAAGTTATTTTAAAAATTTTCTTAGGACAAAGTATGTGAAGACTGTTGTATCTCAGCCATTAAGCCCTTGTATAAGAGATTACCGACATGTTGTTACAGGTTGAGCCTTATGTGCTAATATATTTTTTTCATCGAGATGCGTTGCCTTCTACTTTACACCCCATTCAATGTAGCATGTTACTCCTGGTATATCAGTGGTGTAGAGTATGAGATATCAGAAATTCTAGAATTTTAAATAGGGTGATACAGGTAGAGTTCAATTTTCAACTGAATAGTGACTTTGGAGTCCAGAGGCATCTCTGCATCTTGTTGATCTTTTTCAAGATCTATATGTGAGTCTCTGGATCATTGCCATTAATGACTTTACATAGAGGCAGTTCGTGGGTGTGACTGCCAGGCTCCTGGAAGAAAAGGAAGATGAGGGAAGGTCCCCCCTCCCCAACTCCATGAAAGCCTAGAGATTTCAGTAACAAAACCTGTATACTTGAGGTTTTCAGCAGATTCACTCATAGATGAGGCTGTTGAGATTGGCCATGAGCATTGTGGGGATTGAGTTCTAAAGGTGTTTTTGGCTGCTGGGGCTCTGTTTTGTGGTGGGGGGGACTCACCTGCCCCCCTCCACAGGCTGCCTGGATATGGGATTTAGCCTGGCGTGGGGTCTGGCGGCATCTCTCTGTAACAATTTATGCATAGTAGTTTCTCCTTTGTGATCATTTCAGATTGAGAAACTGGATGCCCGAGGGATCCAGCTTGCTGCCCTCTTCATGAGTGGGGTCGACACAGCTCTGTTTGCTAATGATGCCTGTGGCCAGCCAGTTCCTTGGGAACATTGCTGCCCCTGGATTTACTTTGATGGAAAACTCTTCCAGAGCAAGCTAATTAAAGCAGGTCGAGAACGAGTATCCCTGGTTGAGCTCTGTGATGGCCAGGTATCAGCATGTTTGGCAGTTTCTAAGTGCTATTTCTCATTTGTTGTGGGGATGAATGGACAAGAGGGCAAAGGATCAGAGAAAGATATCAAAAGTGGAAGAATGTATCTGACCTTAACTTGATTTGTTCAATGATAGTCCCACAGCCCAGTATGTCCATATGAACATACTATAATAGTTGGAAAGTTATTTTTATAAGCTTGAACTTTTCATATTCCCTTCTTACTCTTGAGTATTTCTTTTCCATAGAATACTTAGCTATACTATATGCCTTTCTTCAAGTTCTTAGAATTTCATTTCCCTCATTTATCAGAAATTGTAAGTAACTTTTTCAAATGATGATTTTCAAAGGGACTATATTTGGACATAGGAAAGGGTAGTAAATGAGGTAACAGAAGAATTGGGGGCAGGGTTTACAATGAAACCTTGTAGAATATGAGGGAATATAGGGAAAGAAACCCTGAATTACTCCTATATCTATTTAGAGGGAATGAACTAAGAGATCAGCAAACTACCCCAGAATTCCCAAAACTGTAATATTTACTCCAGTAAAGTTTTATAGTGGTATACCAACATTTATTTATATATTGTCTTTGACTGCTTTTACTCTATAATGGCAGAGTCAAAAATTTGTGACAGATCCAGTATGGCCTTGCTGGCAGTCAATCCCAGTTCTATCAATAGTACCACCAAAATTCATGGCACAGAGCCAAAGTTTTTGAAGAGTATGACAATAAAACCAGCTGTATTTATTGTCTGGCCCTTTTAGAACAATTTTGCCAATCTTTGGACTTTTCATAGACAGAGTTTAGGATCAGTAATCCTGGAAATGGAAAGAAGGTTAAAAAAGGCTTTGTATATATTACTTTTGTTTTCTCTTTAACCAAATCTTATGTCTGCCTATGTGCCTTACAAATCCTTGCTCAAAACTAATGATGATACAAAGAATAAGAAATTTGGTGCCAAATTGGCTTTCATGAGTTTATCGTCTTGAATCATTTAACTCTAAGCCTTGAATCCTTTAATGGAAATATTATTATAAAAATATACCTAGAATGCCCCATACAAAACATAGGAGAAGTTATTAAAATGGTAGTTGCTATTATTTTTCTGTCCCTCATTTGAAGGCTGACTTGGCAACCAAAGTGGAAAAGATGAGACAGAGTATTCTTGAAGGAGTCAACGTCAATTATCCACCGCCTTCTGCTCTACTTCCATCACCTACTTTTGTGCCTCCCATGGTACCATCTCTCTACCCTGTTCCACTTTATTCCCGAGCCATGGGCTCAATGCCACCTCCCCCTCAAGGAAGGAGTCGGGGAGTTGCAGGTCAGTACCTCAAAACTGGTCATCTTCTATTTCATAATATTCCATCCTGAGGGTATTGGCAGTTACAGAATTTGCCATTTTACATATATCTATCTGATCTCATTTGCCTTGTATGCTTGTGTTATGGAACAATGAAGAGCAGTTTATTTAGATGATTGACTTTCTTTGGGAATAAAGTCCACCAATTTCCCTCATCACACTCCCATTAAGGTGATGGTTGGTCTCTAAGGATTTGACTCGTCAGTAAAACTTGTGAGGAACTGGTACAAAAACCAGAGATTATTTGGGGGGGTGGTAACTATAATAACCCTTGTGAACCAGATCTTCATGATTCTTGTTAGTAATCTTAAATAAAGCCAGATATCTCCTGTCTGCCTGGCTCACTCATTCCCCATAGGCAGATATAGGAGTTTGCAGGAAGAACAATAAGTAAGAAGAGCAAATGACTAAGGTTGGCAGACAGGAGCTTGGTACACAATTAGCCTGATACTTTGGATGTAATCTTAACACATTTACAAAAGTATGGAGAGGAAATAATCATAGTTCCTACATTGCTGGGATTGCAATACATGCACACACACATACATACACAAATTATGACGATAACTTAGTTGTAGCTCAATGATGAATATACATTTATGCATAGGTAGCTTGTATACTGATCCTGATAATTCAAATAATAATGCTTTGTCCACTGGCAAAGCAGGATATTTTTTTAAAATTTTTTTAATTGAATCACCAAGTGGAGGGTTACATAGTTCTCAGGATTATGTTAGTTATACAATACTCAGACACCCTTCCCTTCACCAGTGCCCATCTTCCATCACCAACCCCCCCAGTATATCTGCCGCCCCCTCCCACCTCCCCAGTCCCCACCCTTGTACGTGATAAGTTTCACTTCGTTTACGCTTTATCTCGATTACATTCCATGTTTCAACACACAACTCACTACCGTTGCTGGGGTTTCCCCCAAAAAAGAAAAAGACAGTCCTATTGCCAAGGAAGCATTTGATAGTTCTCCATTGCTAAGCATATAGAGATATTAAGTCCCGCTGTTTGTTACATAACTTTTCTTTTTCCCCCCTTGCCCCGCGCCACCGAGTTCATGCTTGTTTAGTAATCGCCATGCTGTCTGACAAAGGGAAAAAAACCAAAGAGGATGGTTATTTCCCGTCATCAGCCGGCGTGGGGCTCTGGCTTAGTTGATAGTCTAGTAGAGTGTCTGCAAGCAGTTTCTGGAACCAAAGGTCTTGCGCTGGTATCGGCTCCGGCTCAAGATTCCACCAGCGTCCCGCTGTTCCATGTACATAATTTTTCCCCTTATATCCCATTCCCACGCCACCAGGTCTGTTTGCTTAATGGACATCACACTATGTTTGACACCACGCCATGTTTCTTCCCAAGAAAGAAGGATATTTCTTCTCAGCAGGTGTGGGGATATAGCTTAGTTCAGTCTAGAGAGATGGCTACCCCTTTGATTGCCTTCAATATTTCAGCAAAAGATTTACTATTCTTGTTAGGATCTCCCACCAAAGTCCGACCCATTAAGAAGGAACCATTACATATTGCTGATGCTAAGATGACATTAGGTCGCGCGGCCATAGCCGTGCGGTTTTGGGTTTCTGTATAAAGTCCAGGGAAAGTACAACCAGAAATAACATCACTACAAACTTTTACCCTTTTATGGTGCTCATAAGATGGAGAAACCTAGAGAGAGGCTCGGCGTCTCCATTTTGCGCTCAGAAAGCCATGGACCCTGCGCTGTGCTCGGGAGGAAGGGGTTGAGAGAGAGAGGTTAAAAGAATTGGGGAATCCCCGGTTTCCACTCTCGCAGCCCGCCGTGGGGTCTCCGATCCCGTGCCGGAATTAGTTCAGTGGGCTGCTTGGAGTCCAAGGGCGCTCTTTTGGGTTCTTCCATCCTGCAAAGCAGGATATTTTATTAGGTACACTGTAACAGAAAATATTGAGATTCTATAATCAGGTGAGAGTGTCATTGCTATGAGAGAAGTTTGTTGTATTTTGCTCATTACTTTAAAAATAATAAAGCTTGGGCCAGAGAGATAGTACAGGGGTTAAAGTGCTTGCCTTGGATCCTGCCAAAGGTTGTTCAAATTCTTGGTACCATATATGGTTTCAAGGGGTCATGCCTGAGCACAAAGCCAGGAATAGCTCTCAAGCACTGCTGGGTGTGACCCACGCCCCTCCCTCACAAAGAGTAATAACAAAAGTTGAAGTGGCTCATCCCAGTTTCCAATTTGCCCCGGCCTCCAGAAGTCACACCCTCGACCCGCCCTCGGTGCCATCTTGCCACAACCAGCAGTGAAGAATTAGGAATTTTCGGGCAGGTACCAACAGCTGGAGATTGCTCCAGACCCCAGACCGGGCCCACAACACCAGGGTGCCAGATGGTGAAGGTACAACCAGCATGCCTTCTCCACATGGAGCCCTGGCAACACTGAGCTTCTACTAACATGGCTCCGGTATGCGGGACTGGGACGCCTCCACTGCTTATGCCGCTGTGCGACCTTTCCTGATATACAAAATATATGCTCAGGAATGGCTCCGCCACCCCTGAGCATCCATTATTCCAGAGGCACAGAAACCAATCTCAGAACACAGCGGCTGCTGGCAGTTATACTTCTGGACTCTGAACTAAGATACAGCCCTGTGCAGCCCCGGGAGGGGAAGGGTTTCTGTCCCTTGGCCTTTTCTCCCCTGGACAGCATGACGACCACCACCATTAAGAAACAATTAGACAGAGAAGTAGGAGTTTTCAGTGATGGGATGGGATGCATGGGGAATCTTGCTATGGGGGAGGCAGAACTGGCCCTGCCTCCTGCCCAAATGAGACCCCAAGCAGTCGCCCATGTACAGCTCCTCTGCTCCTGAACAGCCAGGATCCCAGAGACACACAAACCAATCTCGGAATGCAGTAGCTGCTGGCAGAAATACTTCTGGACTTAATACTGGAATTCCAAATCTGGGCGGCTGCTTTTGCGACCATGCAACATCTTACACTCTTTGTTACCAACAATAGAAAACATACAATCTAATGATGCCATTCCGACAGGTCTGACTGTTGGGGGAAAAACTCCAAATAATGATAGTGAGTTTCCTGTTGAAAATTGAATGTAAGACTAAAGTGAAAATCATCTGCCACACAGGCAGAAGGGGAGTGGGAGGGGAGGTATGCGGCGGTTATTGTTGGTGGAACATGTGCACTGGTGAAGGAATGGGTGTTTGATCATAGTATGACTGAGACTTGATCCTAAAAGCCCTGTAACTGTACTCACGGTGACTCAATTAAAAATAAATTAAAAAAAGAAGTTGAAGTGGCTCAATGGTAGAGCACATGCCTTGGATGTATAAGGCCATTGGTTCTATCACTGGCACCTACTCCCAAAAGAGAAAATAATAAAATAGTAAAACTATAAGCTGAAGTGTGTATATTAGAGGGTCACAATCAGCTGAAGTGTATATATTACAGGTTCACAACACTCAGTGTGGACGTTTAGTTAAAGGCAATGTTTAAAATATGTTTAACATATGTTTAGCATGTTTAACAGTGAATATCTGATAATACTCTATTAAGGCATGTGATGATCCAGTCTTGAAAAACAAGAAACTATCCATTTATTCCATTACTTGAAGTTGATAAACTGTTCTCTTTCTCCGTCTTCTGACTTTATTGGGCCTGAAAAGACCATCTTAAGTAAAGCCAAATTCTTGGGAGGTCTTCACCATTGCCACATCTCCCAGTGATGCTTAATCTCCAGTTACTGATGGTTCATGAGGAGTCTCCTGCTTCCTAAAAGGCCACAGTGAGATTCCCCAAATGCAAGTATTTCTTGCCATCTTAGTAGGAGTTGGCATGCTAATTCCTTAGTCTCCAACTTTTATAGAAACAAAGAATTCTTTAGCAACATCCTGCTTAATTATTGAAGGGTTAATCACATTTGGATTTTTCCATAAAGTAAAATTAGAGGTTTATCAGAATTCTGTATTCTATGAAAACATCTTTATATATCAAATTATGAAGCTTTACTGTAGAAATTCCACATAGATGCAATTTCCTGTTTTGAGGGAGTATCTTATCTTGTATTTATTCTGGTTTTCAACTGCTGTTATTCTTTTACTTATAGATTGCCATTAATTTAATTATTTTTCCATTATTCTGTTTGACTAATCCTCCACTGTGTAGTGATATATATTTGAACCAAATGGTTTAGGCCTATAGTTTTTCTAATAACTACATTTTCAGATATTCATTCTCTTAGCAAATATCTAATGTTAACCTCTAACTTGAAAATAATCTTCCATTCTTCATTTACTGAAGTTGATATTTACATATCTTTAACCCCTTCTCCCTAAGTTTGTTTACACCATTAATGGAAAACAGACAAAGTAGATAGAATATAGGATCTTTTGTTCCACCTCTTATTCTACCTTTTCCTTGCATTATGACATCACTGCCATTATTCCTATCTTTCCAGGTTTTCATCCAATCCCACCCCAAGGAGGAAAACTGGAGATTGCTGGAATGGTTGTGGGCCAGTGGGCTGGTAGCAGACCCTCTAGGGGCCGAGGCTCTTTTGGCATGCAAGTAGTTTCTGTCGGTGGGCCAGGAAAGGGGTACGTATTTGAATAGGTTGGTATGAGTTAGTGTCAGTCAAATTTCCCATGGAGAAAATCCAAGCTAGTAAATATTTTTATTAAATTAAGGGGCATATTTACATTAAGTTTTATTCATCATACATATATTTATTCATCATACATATATTAACTTCTCTGCCTGAGTAACAAAGTTTTTACATAAAGGAAGATATAGCCACAATTCAGTTTACTATAAGAAGTAACAGAGATACAGGTTTATAGTGATAACTCAGAGAAGGAGCATTTAACTTAAAATGGTCAAACATGTTAGAAGAGATGAATCATAAACTAAGTATAAAATGGGCAATGGGTTTTATATATACTTTATAACTATTTTTTCCCTACTTTCTAAAGGCATGGAAAAGAACAAACTGGTAGAGGATCCAAAGGACATAAAAAAGGAAATAAACAAGTAAGCACCTTTTTGATATAATCTAGCTTCTTCTTGATACCTCTTATATTTTAAAGTTAAATTACATGGAAATCTGTACTGCATAGGGGAGCTATCATAACTTCATCCTGCTTCTGATTTTAGTGATCTATTTAGGTTTAGCCTGCCCGCACTGTTCCCACAGAACTTCGAGTCATCTCTTTTCCCTGGTAACACCATAAAATAAAATCTATATTGTTTTCAGAAGACCTGTACCTACCATACAATATGCTCCCTATAGCCCAAAGGGGTCACAGTAAGGTTAATGGTGAATTTGGCAAGCCTGAACTTCTAAATGGCTACCAGAGATCCATAGGAAATTGGACTTTGGTCTTTGGTACATATGGAAGTGGAAGGGGCATAATCATTCTGATTATTCTTAATGTCTCCAAATGGTCTTAAGCTTTTCCCCCAATCTACTCTGAATTATATCTAATGAATTATAATCATTAGAAATTTCCCTCCTCCCCAAACATGAAGGCCTATTTTTGTAATGATTTAGAACTTTGTCTTGGACCTAAGACAGCTGAGAATAGCAAGGGTGTAGAAAGGAAGCAATGAAAGATAAAGTACTTGTATACAGAGAGAAGAAATAATTATAATATTCTGTTGCTTTCTCTTTTCCTGGCACTCTTACAAATACATGTAAGCTATTTCCCCATTTTTCAATAGCAAAAACTGAGGCTCAGAGGGATGAAGTATGTTACTCAGAATTATCCATCAAATCAGTATAAGAGTTGACATTTCAATCTGAGTTAATTGACTCCAAAACCCTGTGTTGATTCCAGTACAGTATAACAATTCTAATCATTTCAGGCAAGACTCAGACCTACTTTTGCTGACTCAAATGCACATATTCTTACCTATTTTTGACAGCTTTCTCTATTTAAGCATAAGCTGTAAAGGAGGCCATGCTATCAGAAGTTTGCTTGGGGACATGCAGTCAGAAAAGTACCATTAGGTGGCATTTATTGAGTTTTTATGGACTGCCAAGCGTAAAATAATCTATATGTTTTACATGGAGTGACCCACTGACTCTTCACGGTAACTTGTAAAATAGATCCTGTTATTCTCTTTATTTTACAGATGAGGAAACCAAGAGAAAATGGGATGGTAGGTGATCTTAAGTTTCTATTAGTCATTGATATCTGTTGTAGTTGAAGCCTCATCAAGGAAATCCTCAGGTTGACTGTTTATAGCTTATGTATGCGTCTTCCATGGATAGAGCTACTGCAAATTGTCTTGTTGATTCTCCTTTTTATGTTCAGTCACTGTATCTCAAAAGTCAAAGATAATTGCTGCATCTCATTTAAAAATCTTCTCAAAATATAGACTTATCTTCTTCCGTATTCCTTCTTCCCCTCTTCCTCCTCCTCCTCCTCCTCCTCCTTCTTTTCAGCTTTATATAGAAATTTACATTGGCCATTCATTACAATGACACATCAGAATTTCAGTCTACTATTCAGTCATGAATAGTTCTTGAAATACTAGAGGAAAATGAATAGAAATTCTGAAACAATTCTGCATTTTTCTGAAGCTTATAGTCAGCACTAAAACTTACTTAATTTTCTGTCAAATCAAATGTATTGCTTCTCTATGGATCACCTCACTTAAGAAGATTTACTTGGTATAAATCCAAGGATTTTCCTTTAAGGCCATTTAGGAAATGGTCTGTGCATTTCTTTCTTAACAAAATATTTTCCCTGCTTTCCAGTTATTCTAGACCAGTCTTCTTGAGATTCTATGCCACTTGAATTTTGTGTATTCCTAAAATAACATCATTTATTTGTAATTTCTGATCTCCTTGTTAACTTCCTTAAGTGGCTAGCGCCATCCATTTTGAGATATTTAACTCGTTTCATCTTATATTTTGTTTTTTCACAGTACTTCCCATGTTATACAGATTTCAGAACTATATGATCTAGCTTCTTTTTTTTGCTTTTTGGATCATATCTGGCAGTGCTCAGGGGCTACTCCTGGTTCTACACTCCAGGCAGTGCTTGGGGGACCATATGGGATGCCAGGAATAGAACACAGATTGGCTGTATGCAAGACAAACACCCTCCCCACTGTACTATCACTCCAGCTCATAATCTAGCTTTTAATCAGACTCTGCCACTTACCAGTTTGTGGACCAGTTACTTAACTTCTCTGTTCTCTAGTTTCCTCCTCTGTAAGATGGAGAAATTGCTATCTGCATCACAAAACTGTCATTAGTATTAAGTGAAATGATAATAAAGTGTTTAGTATGGGTTCAATGAAATTTAGTAGTTATTATTTTCTAAAAACTTGGATGCTGGACTTCCATCATGTATTGTATCGTAGTGGAATAAATGGGTCTTTGAGTCAAAAAGACATGAATATAAGTAGAGGCATTCCAGTATGATTTTTTTCTAAATCTCATTTATCTTATTTATAAAACATGTAACAGATTACCTGATATGCCTAACCACTTAATCAAAAGATAATATTTCTAATGACATTCAAGGAGAGACTATACTGCATCACGAGGTACTGCAGTTCGTATCATGATTTTAGTAGAAATAATTTTTGTAGAATTAAAAGAAAAAAGCTGATTTGGTTTTAATTGGAAGATTCTGTGAACAGTGATTTTTTTCTTTATATTTCCAATAATTTCTGATTCAAATTTACTTTGCTCTTGAGTTTCCTAAAAAGGAGAGAGATTCACCATATATGAGCCAGAGCAATAGTAAAGCAGGTAGGAAGCTTGCCTTGTACCCAGTCAACCTGGGTTTGAATCCCAGCACCTTATATGGTTCCCCAAGCACCTGCAGGAGTTTTCCCTGAGTGCAAGACCAGGAATAAGTCCTTAGAACCAGTGGGTGTGACAAAAAAATCACTATATATCATACATATTTAAGTATTTTTTAAACTGAGAGAGAAGTGGGGAAGAGAAACAGAGTGCATAGAGGAGATAAAGTTCTTGCATGTGGCCAATCCTGATTCAGTCCCTGGAATCAAATATGGTCCCTGAGCACTGTCAGGTGTATCCCAAAAACTACAAAAAGGAAAAGAAAGAGAGAAAATTCTTTAGACACTAATCAGCCTGAAGTAGAATCCTGGCCCTATTACTTTCTATCTGAGACTTAATCTTTCTAAGCTTCAGCTTCCATATATGTAAATAATTCATTACAATGAAGTCCCTATTTATATTAAAATAATATATTATAAAAATGTGTTGTTTGTTGTCATTGCCTTTGAATTGTTGGCCAGATCCATCTATGGCCCCAAGTGATTAGAACAATGTCAGACAGAGTGTACTAGTTGTTAACAAGCTTAGATCTTTCTGGAGGTTTTAATGACCTGACGCTGTTTCCTCAGGCTAGCTTATGAATATGCTTAGGAAGAACAGATTATTTGGGAATACCATTTCTTCTGAGTATCTTGGTTTTTAACAGGGCACTTCAGATGGAGTTTCTAAATCCCTGGAGCCTCATCAAGGTCAGTTCCGCTCACAGGTAAATGGAAACAATGGCACATTGGTCAAGGAAGAGAAGAATGATCATCATCTTCCAGCTCCATCACAATGTGCCTTATCCAGAGACAGCACCATGTGTAATAATGGTAACCGCTACTTCTCGGTGAAGAATGGGGAGAAGATCCACTTACAAGAGCAAAAGATAGGAACTGTGGCACAGCAGAAAGAGGAATAACAAGTGGAAGATGGCTTCATCTAATCAAAAGAGGGGAAAACCTATGCTTTTCTGATTTTAAGCCCAAGTTAGAGGAGGACAAAAATGTTAACCCTATTTTTATGCAGGATTTTTATGGAATATCTTATTGTATTTATTTTTCCCCCTTTTCTGTCTTTCTCTGGGCCTACATAGTGGTCTGCCTCTTGGGAAGCTCTGGTGAAAGATGAGTGGCAGCAAGACTCCCTCCTGTTCTTAAATTGAATATATTTTGTGCCAATATTCTCTTTGTCTCCCTTAGTAAGGCATTGACTATCAGAAATAAGCTGATATCATATGAGGCCCTATACAAAAGTTCAAGCTTTGATTTTCTGAGTCCTTCTCATGATGATCATTTACAAAATCCCTGAAATGATGGAGTCAACAGTCTTTGACCTCCTGACTTGCTGTTTTCTCTGTGAAGTACTGGAGCCTTGATATATCCTCAGTATCTACATCCTTTCACTCTTTCTCCCAATTCACCTACCCCAGGATTTCATACCACTGCCTCTAGCTCTGGTCTGACAATCAGATAGGTAGATGTTTTCAGGGAAGTGAGGTAGTGTTGGTTATTTCATTTTTATTGTATACACTAAAATTACATACAGAATCTGCCAATGGCCTTTATACTGGGCGATTCAAGTGAGTCAGAAAAGTACTAGGCAGATTTTTCCTGCCGCTGAACTAAAGCATTGTTTGTAAAATAGATGATGTGGTGCAGTTCATCTATTCTCTGCTGCCCACATCCTGAAAGGGTGGGAATGAATGTGATGAGATACAAGTATGAAAGGGAATTTAAAATACCACGTGTGTATGTGTATAGAAGTGTGTGGGTGGATGTATATATGAATGTTTGTATCTATAAGCATACACATACCCTTTATATAAAGAGACAGATATATTTATCTATACATATTTTATATATAAATATATATGTATGTGTGCATATATATATACATGTGTATATATATATGTACATGCACAGACACACATGCATTCATACATACCAACTTGGTGATTTCCCAAATGATTTACTGAATTTCCCAGAAATGCTTCCACTGCTATGGAGTGGTGGGTTTCAAAATACCGCACCTGAAAATCCTTACCAAGTCACAGCCCATCACAATCATGAGAAGATGGGCTTCTCTAAAGCAGACAGAAATACTTTCCAGAGAATACCTGTTCAGAACAACAAATAGTTTTCACAAGCTTATTCTTAAACAGAGACCTCACATCCCACATGATAAAAGAAGAAAGAATTTGGAATAAGATTAGAAAGAATCGAACATTTCTTTATGAAGGAGCAGCCAGTTTTGGCTAGAAAACAAGTATGGGAAGTGATTATAGGACTTGCAGCTTACTTGGGGGAAATCTCATATGGGACTCCAGGATCAAATTGATCTCAGGCTAGAAATGATTGCCACCAATCACTGCCGGAGAAAGAACTAGCCCAATTGGAAAAAATGGAAATCAGGGTGTGAGGATAACAACAATTTGATTTTACATGCCTAGACTGTTTCATTTGTTCTTTGATGTTTTTACTAGTGGATCTTTTCATTTTCTTTGTAAGGAAAAATTAAGAGGATTCTAGTCCTGGTCTTTAGGGTTATCCTGTAAAAGGTTATTAGCCCCTTTGAAGCCGCACTCAAGCCAGGACAAGAAAAGAGCTGTTCATTCTTATCACAGAGATATTCTTAAGGTTATCTTGCATTTCCTGTTTCCCACCTCAGTAGCCTAAGTATGAGGAATGGGAACATGGCTCACAGCAGATAAGCACTGTGTCTTCATTCAGAAAGTGAGGCTTCTAGTCCCACACTTCCTTTTGGGCTAGATGATAATCTTGCCCAAGAAATATAATTCCTACAGGAATACAACTGACTAGACTTTTAGCAGGGTTTTTCCTCTCTCTTTGAAAAACCCCATGCATCTTAACCATTAGCAGTCCTTGGTAATTTTTCTCCAGACAAACAGGAGGCTGTTTGCTCACTGTCCACTAGAACAAGTGTATCATGAGAGACTGAAAACAGTCTCAAACTGTTTGATCCTATTTTGACCCAGTTTAAGAGAACCCATAATTTGCAGGGGAAGAGAGCCCTATAATACTTCTCCCCCTGCTCAGACATTTATGTAAAACTAAAGCAAGATGACAAGAGTGCAAACCTAGACAGATATAATCAGAAACAGTATACAAAAACCTTCTCTTTGGAATCAACTCTCCTGATTGGTTCTACCTCTTTTCATGAACCTGCGCAACCTTATCATAAAGATTGTGACCTCTATATACAACAGGAGAGGGATTTAGTAGTGGACTTAGATGGCTTGGAAATATGTTTCTGGAGCCAGAAAAGGAAGAAACCTTGAGTTCTAAAGGTAAATAGAAGTACTAATCTGCACTGAATTAACTATAAACAAAATTTCATTTTCTAAGGGAAAGTGCTTGGAGTTATATAGAAAGGTATTTCTTCCATTGCTGCTTCTGTGCACCTTGAAACTATTTGATGCAATCAAATGACAGTATTGTTAACTCTCACAGCATTAAGGTTTCTTATTTAATAGGAATTTACTGTGAGAAATAAAATTGCTGCTTTGACAGGATGATTCCAGTTTGCCAAAAAACACTTGCTATTTTCCTTTCTATACACCTCCACTTTTACCAGGGCCAACATAAAAGACAGCTCACTTCCAATCTTGATTTTTATGTGGTTTCAGCATTTTGGGTTTGGAAAATTACAAGAATTCTAATTTTATATATCTGCCAAAATACACAACTTAGAAGTCATAAAGACTGAGTTCATTACTAGAGAAGGAACTTTTTCTTATTGGAGGAAAAATTGTTGAAGACTGCTCTGATCTTTGCTTTGAGTACCACTTTAAGAGATCTTCATTGTTTACTTGAGATTCCATTTCTGACTATGATGCGACCTTTCTTGGACAGAGTCATATTGGAACTCCTAGAAATGACTCATTTCCTTGTAGGGTCACAAGCAAATGCACCTGATGCCCATCTACTTACAGTTCTTGGTTTCTTCTGATGGGTTTTGGGGTCAGCCTAAAATTCCCATTCTTATTCAATGGCCAGTCTGGTCTGGACCAGGCTTGACAAACTTCTTTGCTCATTTGCATTATTTTCTTTCTGAGCCAGTAGGACTTTGGGTAGACATTAAAACCCAAGGAATGACACTTGCTTTGGCTAGTAACATTTGACTTTTGTCTCCATTCTGATTTTCTGGCATTGTTGGCCAAGTCACATTAAATGTTCTGATCACTGAGAAAAACAACTGGATGGGGCATTAGGGAGGGTAGAGAAGGTGGGGGGTGGGGGGAGGAATGCTTATGTAGGGTAGAAAGAATGTGGAAGTAACTGTTTGATTATAGTGATCCAGTCCATCGGAACCTTAGAAGGCTCCCTTGGGCATGTCAGTGCTACCCTTTCAGCTTCAAAGAAACCCCTCCTGCCTGTTTTTAAATGACAATACAAGTAGACCACAGTTTAAAGTAGCTAGTGTAATTCTACTGAGGTTTTATCATTATACTTGTTCACTTCCTGATGCATTTTTCCTAAATATACTTGGGGTTTGGGGAGGGGTAAATTTTCACTTCCATTGTGTGTCACCCTCCTGTGACTTTGGCATCTTCTTTTATTTGATATTTCATTTTCTTTTCCCTGGCATATTGCAATAGTCTGCTGGTGCAGATAGAGCTCAGAGCACCTGTTTCCCTGTTGCCACTAATTATCTAATATTGTCAGAGGTTATTTTGATGTTCAAAGAAGATAACTTCATGTTTTGCAAAATCATTATTTCTAATTTAAAGCAAAATAAAAATACCCCCTATGCTAGAATATGCATTTCAGCTTTTGACATTGCTCTTGTACTTTTATATATGCGCTTTTTGTCTGTGTTGGTAGTAACTAATGACTAGTGAGTTTTATGTAAATGAAGCAAACTCAATATTTCAGATCTTATTAATCTGTCATAACACTGCCAAATCTGGTTGTTTAATTTCAGTTACTTCCCAGAAGACATTTCCCCTCACCCCACCCCCTTTATTTTATTCATTTCTCTTTTATTTTTAGAGTAACATTCTAGGTAAAGAAACTGTAACTGCAAGGAGTCAATGGTTCTTAGTGCTCCCTGATAAATGATGTTATTGACGAAAGTAAGAAATTCTTTAACTGTTTTTTTCCTGTGTTAAAATCTCTTCTGTGCTTTTGACAGTGTGCTTAGTGGATGGATAATATGTATTTCTCTTCCCCACTCCCAAATTCCAAATTCCCTGCCTTTTGGGCCCACCTTATCACAAAAGCTCCATAGTTTATTAATGTAAGTTAGAATGGATGCTTCTTAGGGGAACCTGTGGGAGTTAGTGGAAGTGTTTCATAAAGGAACTAGAATGTCTCCAAGTTATTTTGTGATGGAAATTGGTCTGTTGTTCTGTTAATGCCGATGGAAAGAAACTTACAGCGCTTAATAAAAGTCTATTCTTTTAGTAAAGAACTGTGAAACAATTTTGAGTGTGTGAATTTTAATTTCTTCTGCCATTTCTGGGTCCCTTTCTGCAAATAGAGGTATATTTGTCTCAATTCTCAATTCAGAAGTGTTAACAGATTTAGGAACCTGTTTGTAGTTGAATATCATGACAAAATATCACAAGAGTCATCAAAAGGATGGACATACTTAGCTTCCTGCTGAACTTCTTTATTGGAATATTGTAAAGACACCTGCACTTCAGTGATTTTTAATACAGAAACCATTCCCTCTTCTACAATCTACTCTCCATGAGTGGCACTGCCTTCTCATTTGTCTAAACCACAAGCTGGAAATTATCCTGGACTCATGACTTTCATTTCTCAATCTATTTTGTAATAAGATCTCTTGATATGAGTTTCTAACATTTGTCTCTTTCCTCTCTATTGTGTCTTACTTAGTTTAGGCATAATTGGTATTCCTTCCCTGTCCTACTCCTGACCAGGCGGTTGTAAGCAACATTTTGTGTCTGTGTGGATGCCTTTTTCTAAAAGAAGTCTGTGACCTGAGACATTAAGAATCACTAGTTTAATCCACCATGCTTATCAGCTTTAGAGCAATCTGTCCTAATATTCAGTACCACCCCCATTTCATAGTCTCTTTATGATCTGGCCCCTGACCACTCTCTAGCCTTATTTCCTACCACCCCTACTCTAACTCCAGCAATACTAAAGTATATCATAGACATTTAAACTTGTCCCATGGGGCCTCTCTCCTTTTTCCTGTTTCAGTCTTCATTTCCCCCTTAATATCCAGCTTGTATCTTTGTGATTCTTATCCTGGTCCTTGACTAGGGGCCACTGTACAGACTCATCATCGCCAGTCACTATAGCACTTTTCTGCATCTCTGCTCCCGATTCAACTTGGTGATGTCTGACTTCTTGACACCTAGAACCAAGCTACATGCATTCAGTGAATGTTTAAAGAGTAAATCAAGGGCTGGAGAGCCTTTGCACACACCTGACCCTGGTTAGGTCCTCAGTATCACATATGGTCCCTTGAGCACCACCAGAAGTAATTCCTGCATTCAGAACCAGGAGTAACCCCTGAGCATCACCAGGTGTGACCCAAAAACTAAAAAAAAAAGAATAAGAATAAATCAAGTTCAGTTAAAACACGTAGAAGATTTTCCCTGGTTCAAAGCAACCTGTAGACTCCAGAAGCAGATGATACCTTGTTGGAAAAACACTCAGGAAGTTTAGTTCAGCACTAAAATTTAGTTTTAAAAGGACTGAAAAAAATCTGAGTCACATTTGAGAAATATAGAGATGCTCAGAGCATAGTCTAAAGGTAGGACTCTAAGAATTATTCTTACCTTACTGCTTGGTCTCTGTGCCCACTCTGTACCTCATTGGTACTAAAAGAAAGCGTTTTCAAGACATAATGAGTCTTATAAACACTTTACCTCCATTAAAAACTATCATTTATAGCATACTTTATTATATATTTGGTCAATTATAACTGTAGATATCTTTATCTAACCTTTTATTTTGGGGTATTAAAACAGTATTTGATTTAAGTGCTACTATTTATTGAGGTCTATTAGATACTGAACTCTTGTATATCATGTATAATATTCAAGCAATTCTGTGAAGTACTATCTCCACTTTACATGTAAGCAAACCTGTTCAGTGGGGTTAAACTTTTTTTTAATTGAATAACCATGAGATACATAGTTACAGGGCTTTTCATGATCAGACTGGGGTCCAACTTAACACTCAGCTTATAAGAAATAAAACCAAAATTTTAAATCTACATTTATTTTGACTAAGTATTTCTTACTTTTGATTATGCAGCATTCCTTGTTCCTTCTGAAACATGGTTTCACTTTATCCAGTGCAGGAATATGTATATGACTCTAGCTGAGCCACTAGTAGTGTTTTTCACTTGGACTTGGAAAAAGAAATAACCATGAAAAAAGGAATATATATTCAGAAATCACAAGCATTAAGAATAATGCAAATTTAAACATTGCATTTAATTTACATGTTCTACAGCTAAACTTTGTGTATGTTATAAAAAATTTGTGATCATTTATAAGGAACAGGTGCAGAAAATTATCTATGGAGTGCTTACTAGATGCCAGAGCATTTCAGGAATTTTATATATTTTTACAAATTTTTCATCTTACTATTCAGCCCATACACTTTCTAACTCTAACTTCTAATTTTAACTCTAGAAAAAAAGAATATGGTGCTCAAAACAGGTTAGGATTTGCTGCAATAACAACTCCAAAATCTCAATCACATAACCTTCCTACTAATTTTTCATCATAAATTTCCAGAAGATGTGTTTATTCATGGTCACTTGAAAACTCAGACGAATTAACTATTAACTGTTTCAGTGAGTGAAAATTCACTGTTAGGGGGATACACATGCAACCAAAATGCATATAACTAAAAACTTAAAATCTCACACATTAAGTTGGTACTTTTGACAATCTGACACTGTTAAGCTTGATCAAAACTTTAAATGAGTATAAAGTTTGTGTTTTTCTTGCTTAAAAAGCACACAGGGGCTGAAGTGATAGCACAGTGGGTAAGGCGTTTACCTTGCACGCAGCCAACCTGGGTTCAATTCCCAGCATCCCATACGGTCTCCAAAGTACAGTCAGGGGTAATTCCTGAGTGCAGAGCCAGAAGTGACCCCTTTGCATCGCCAGGTGTGACCCAAAAAGCAAAAAAAAAAAAAAAAAAAAAAAAAAAGCACACAACACATACTACTTCTCTTTTTTTATTGTCCAAAGCAAGTCAGTGTGGTTGCACTTATTTTTATAGAGGCAAAATGATAAAATTATACTGTTCCTAAAACAGAGAGGTAAGTTCTATAAGTGACAGTGATAGGCTCAGAGGGAAAAAAGACCTATTTCTACTTAGATTGCAGTTATCAACTTCAGGCTAGTTGTGATTACTTATCCACTTGAATCATACCTAAAATTTGGAATGCAATATTGAAACATTCATTTTCATTGTATTGTAATAAGGATTCTTTGTATGTAGGCTGAAGTGACTATAAACCCACCCTTGTATGTGGTTATGATAATTAGCTAACATAGCATATGTAAAGTGCCTGGAATATAAAACAGCTTCTATGAATGTTGTTGTTGTTATGGGGAAGAGGTAGTAGTTGAAAAACTTAGATATACTCCCAAGTCTGAGGTCCTCATAATACATTCCTTCCTAATCTATTATTCTAGCTTTAGCTCTTCCCACTTGAAAAACCAGGGTGCTCCTAAGTCACCAATATTTTCATGTAGGGTTTCATTTTGATGAGAACTTCCATGGTAATTTATACTAAAACAAGCACTCCCTTGCAACTCTTTTAAGTTCCCTGATATTTGCTCTTTTGTTTCTTTTCCCCTTTTAAAAAACAACTTTATATAAGTATTACATATATGTGGTGAAAACAAGAAGGATATATAATACATTATGAGATTCAATGATAGAACATGCCCTAATCTAAGTATTGTCCAGTCTCCCTGCCTTCCTCAGGGGTAACTAGAAACTACATAACCATCTTGAATTTTATTTTTTCCCTTAGCTTTACTTCATAATTTAATCACATATGTAACTATCCTTGAACAATTTATTGCTATGTATTATGTATCTCTTAATTTTATTAAAAAATACTTTTAGGGGGCTGGAGCAATAGCACAGTGCATTTGCCTTGCACGCAGCCAACCCAGGTTTGATTACCAGCATCCCACATGGTCCCCTGAGCACTACCAGGAGTAGTTCATGAGTGCAGAGCTAGGAGCAGCCCCTGAGTATCACTGGGTGTGACCCAAAATGCAAAAACAAGAAAAAAAGAAAATACCTCTATCCCATTTTTTGGATATATACTCAAGCGCCTTGTTCTCCATGGCCAGGTTGCAGGTTTGTTACTGCTGTCATGGTTTTATTTCTTTTCTTGCTTGCTTTGTTTTTCTTGGCCTTTTAAATCTCCCTTTACCTATTACGTGGAACATGATAAATTGATTTTTTAAAAGAGCCATGGATTGAGAGTTTCCAGAGTGACAGTGTAGCAGATAGGGCATTTGTCTTGCAAGCAGCTAACCTGGGTTAGATCCCTGGCACCACATATGGTTTCCTGAGACTTGCCAGGAGTGATCCCTGAGCACAGAGACAGGAGGAAGCCCTAATCACCAATGGATGTGGACCCAAATACCACTACTCCTAAAAGAACTAGAAAGGACTGGAGAGATAGCACCGGTGCTTGCCTTGCATGCAACCATCCCCAGTTCCATCCCCTGCACAGCATGTGGTACTCTGAACCACCTGTAGTCCCCTGAGCACCACCAGGAATGGACCCTGAACACAGAGTCAGAAATAATTCCTGAGTACTGTGGGTGTGACCCAAAACAAAAATGATTGTTAAAAGGGGGGGCTGGAGTGATAGCACAGCGGGTAAGGCGTTTGCCTTGCATGCGGCTGACCCGGGTTCGATTCCCAGCATCCCATATGGTCCCCTGAGCACCGCCAGGAGTAATTCCTGAGTGCAGAGCTAGGAGTAACCCCTGTGCAACGCCGGGTGTGACCCCCCCAAAAATGCAAAAAATAAATAAATAATAAAAGGGCCACAATTGTTCACATCTTCCTGTTTATATCTTTTGCAGTTCCTCCCTTTACAAAATCATACCTATTTCAAATCTGAGTTAGTCTGGTATTTTGCATTGGTTATTAATCAGCTCCAGAAGTGATGGTATATCAGTTCCAAGCCTAGATCTCAGAAAGATTTTCATGCTTCTGCTCACTCTCAACCCATAGAAGTATCATATAAGCAAACCAGGTCTAACTTTCTGAAGGGTGAGAGATCCAAATATCCAACTGTATCAGCCAATACCACCCTACTTCAATCAGCAGACCTCAGCTCTATGACTGAACCTTGTCAAAGTTAGCTGCCTAGTTCAGATCAACACAACAAATTCATATACTAATTAGCAATAATAAAAGCTTTCACTTTAAGCTGCTGAGTTTGTGGATGATTTGTTATCCAGAAATGTAATAAATTTCATGTTTTGTGCATGCCACCATTCTGTAGTAGGAAGGGCTTCAGAGTATCTTTTCTTCTGGAACTACTTTATTTCCACTGGCTCTTAAAACTAGCATTTCTTAGATGTTGGGGAACTATTATCCCAAAAATGCCAGGACACATTGTGCACCGGGTCCAGGCAGGAACTTGTTCATGGGGCAAAGGAGGGCTCGGAGAAACACCTCTGGGAGAAGATTCAGTGACCACAGCTCAACTTTATTGCCACATACACACATTCTTACAGAGAGTCTTGACTTACAGGAGATCCAATCACATTAGAGCTCAACACTATTGGCCTATCACTTTTTCCTCTCTGCTTTGTCCAGGGTTCAATCCCCTTCAAGGCTATATGTTGTGGTTAGGATGACTTGTTGAAGGCGTATGTACATGATGGTTTCTGCATTTTAGGCATACGTGTCTAGGGGGTCGAGTGAGGCTCAAGGTTAGACACAGATGCAGACACCATGTTTTGCTGTCTCTGCCCATTCATTCCCCCTTCAGGGCTGTTTTGCAAGGTTGATTTTTACTTGCCCCATTACCCGTCACCCTGTTCCACATCTCCCCTTTTTTACTTATTATAGCTAAGAATCTCCATAAGCTAGGGAAATGGTTGTCAAGGGCTCATATTGCTGGACTGTAAATTGATGGACCATTACCAAAGTCATTTCCCAAAGATGTGTTTGAGCAAATGGCGAAGTCCCAGGCCGTTAGGAGCATTTTGGCCAGAGTGCCAAAGGACAGTCCTAGCGAAGCAGCCAGTCCAGAGGCAGCCAAGAGAGGCAGGAAGACTGTTTTAGGCAGGAACTAGGCAAGTTCACTGGAGCTGTAAAGAGTAAACTGGGGAACAATAACAGTTAAGAAACAAGGCCTCACCGAGGAGGGTGGAACAGTGTCATACAGTGAAGAGACCAATCAAAGAGACCTTCTGGGGACATTTCACTTAAGGTTGCTGGAATCAGGTATGTCACCTTTCCCCAGAGAGAATCCGATCTGTCACATTTCCCCTGGGGTAAGGGGTAAGGCCACATCAGGCCTTGTCATCAGGGTAGCCATTGACCAATTTAAAGGCAGTGCTGCAGGGTGGGAGCAATAGTACAGAAGGGAGAGCATTTGCTCTGCACACAGCCAACCTGCGTTTGATCTCCAGCATCCCATATGGTCCCCCAAGCACCGCCAGGAGTGATTCCTGAGTGCAGAGCCAGGAGTAACCCCTGAGCATTGCTGAGTCTGACCCAAAAAGACCCCTGCAAAAAAATAAATAAATAAAGGCAGTTCTGCAAACAATGGAGAGGAAAGCACATAAGGAACAATTATCTGCCATCTATAGAATTTATGTCTGTCAGGAGATTAAGTGCTTATTGTAGATACTGGGACCAGGAGGAAGCTAGGTGGCCGCTTCTGAAGGCCTTTTCCAGGTAATTCCAGCCTGTTCAGATTCCTGGATAATCTGCGTCACTAATGCTGATGCCAGGACCAGGACAAATGTTCTGGAGACCCACAGCCTGAGCCCTGGCTTACTTGCTCAGCTGGAAGTGTATAGAAACCTGACAGTTCCCACCTGCTAGCATTGGTGCAAGGAGTCCAGTATCTGTAACCCAGTTTTAGTTCCCCCAGTGGAGACAGACCAAGGTTGAGACTTTCTCCTAGCTACATTCAGGATGTAAATAGTAAAATGGGCTCTTGCCAGTTGTACCTGGGGAGAAATTTTGGCCGAAGTGAAAGCTTGATCAAGGTTTCTTTAAGGTTCGATTGGCTCTTTCCACTATAGCTTGGCCTTGGGGGTCCTAGGGGATAAACTGTAACATGTTGTGTACCCCACTGGTCACAGAACTCATGGAAGGTATAAGAAGTAAAGGCTGGTCCGTTATCTGTTTTCACTTTCATGGGGAACCCCATCACTGAGAAACACTGTAAAAGATGGGCTACTGCATGTCTGCATGCATTCCGTAGGGTGTGCTGAGGCCCAAAAGTACCCCAAGAAGGAATCAGTGGTAACAAATACTGTTTTCAGTCTCCCAAATGAAAAAAGCTGAGTGGCGTCAAGCTGCCAGAGAATGTGAGGGCCTGTTCCTTGTGGGTTCACCCTTGTAGGCTATAGTCCTTGGGACATTATTATAGATTGGCAGTTCCTACAGGATTTTAGAATTTTGAATAGTTGAGAACAGGGACTTTGGGGAACCAGTAATGGAGGCCTTCAAAGTTGGTATGGGTTCTGGCGTGCCAGTCATGGACAGCTTGAGCAAATAGACAAGGGAGCCTGAAGAGGCCAGCATATCAACCACTGTAGTCCCGTCGACCAGGGGCCCAGGCAGGGAGGAATATGTTCGAATATGTTGTATAAGATAGGGCATGGGAGCCAGAGAGATAGCACAGTAGGGAGGGCATTTGCCTTGCACGCGGCAGACCCAGGTTCGATCCCTGACATCCCATAGTGTCCCCCGAGCACCGCCAGGAGTGATTCCTGAGTGCAAAGCCAGGAGTAACCCCTGTGCATTGCCAGGTGTGACCCAAAAAGAAAAAAAAGATAGGGCATGAACGTTGCTGAAGAAGATCAGAAATTTGCATAACAATGGTGAAAAGGGATTGGCGTCTAGCTTAATAAAGGAACATATGAGCCATGGTAAGATATTCACAGAGTAAATATTGTCTGAAATTATGTTCACCCGCCCCAAGTAAACTTTGGTGGATGGCATATAATTCCTTATACTGTGGGAAACTGTCTGGTAAAGGAAAGAGAGCGTAAGATTGGGTCCTCCCAGGGCCAGAGAGGCATAGTATATGATCCCTTTCCCCCCAATCTATAAAAACAGCGGGTGCCCCCAAGAGGTTTCTAGAGAACAATCTATAGGTTAGCCAGGAAAATCTGAGTAAAGCTGAGGCCCATGTCATTGTCGGGTAGTGGTTATCCAACTGCCCTGGGTATCCAATCAGGCTGATGGAAAATCCAGAATGGTTTCAAATGAGCATGTAAAATTGTAAGATAACAGAGCAAGAGCAGGTAATCAGATTCTCGTCCAAACACCTGCAGGCTTCAGGTCTGCCTCACCATCATGGACATGGCATTAGCCTTTTTAAGTGCCCACAGGGGCCCCTACGAGGGGGGGAATAGAGCCACTGGAGTACTGCTTGGCCCTGATTAGAGGCACCCATGGTGGTGGGGGAGGTATTAAACCCGGGCTTTTATTGGCATGAAGAGGTCAAAATGAGAGAGGGTCACATTTTTGAGGGCTTCGTTGATTGATTCAATAACTTGGATAGCTTCAGGGGATAAAACTTGAGGGGAGTTAGGGGAAGGGTCACCCTTCAGGATATCAAACAGGGGCACCAGCAAAGAAGAGGGAATAGAGAGCCATGGGTGCATCCAATTAAGTTGGTCCAAATAGCTTTGTAAGGCCAATACCATTTGCTTAGATGGATGGTGAAGTAGAGGCCACTGTGGGGAAATCTGATAGGAGAAAATTTCAGATACCAAAAATGAATTGTGGAACAATCTGAATTTTTTTGGTAAGTATTTCAAATCCATGCCTCTTTAATGCAGACATGACTTGTGTCAGGCACTGTAATTGCTGAATATCTGGCAGCCTCAAAAGGAGAAAATCATCCATATAATGAAATAGCTGTAGAATTGTTACCCTTAATTGTTTAATAATTTTAGCTACATATTCTTGACAATGGGCTGGAGAGATAGCACTGCAGGGAAAGCGTTTGCCTTGCACGCGGCCGACTTGGGTTCAATTTCTCCGCCCCTCTTGGAGAGCCCGGCAAGCTACCGAGAGTATCTTTTTTTTTTTATTCTTAGTTGCTAAGGTATGCTAATCATACCAAGTTTTTTTTTCTTTTTTTTGTATTTTAAAGAACATCCATTTATGTTTCCTTCATAGTTAATATTTAATAATACATCATTGGATAAATTATAAATTGCACTCCTTATTTATCATGGGATAAAATGAGCAACAATGATAGTATTCACTATTTTTTGTTTTTGTTTCAGGACTTAATCCTAGCTATGCACTCAGGGCTCACTTCTGGTGAGTTTTGGGGTACCATATTGGGTGCCAGGGATTAAACACAGGTCAGCTACTTACAAGGCCGCTATACTATCTCTCCAGTCCCAGTATTCACTGTTTTTATTTTATTTTATTTTATTTTAAATTTTATTGAATCACCATGTGGAGGGTTACATAGTTCTCAGGATTATGTCAGTTATACAATACTCAAACACCCTTCCCTTCACCAGTGCCCATATTCCATCACCAACCCCCCCAGTATAGCTGCCGCCCCCTCCCACCTCCCCAGTCCCCATCCTTGTAAGTGATAAGTTTCACTTCGTTTACGCTTTATCTTGATAACATTCCATGTTTCAACACACAACTCACTACCGTTGCTGGGGTTTCCCCCCAAAAAGAAAAAGACAGTCCTATTGCCAAGCAAGCATTTGATAGTTCTCCATTGCTAAGAATATAGAGATATTAAATCCCGCTGTTTGTTACATAACTTTTCTTTTTCCCCCCTTGCCCCGCGCCACCGAGTTCACGCCTGTTTAGTAATCGCCACGCTGCCTGACAAAGGGAAAAAAACCGAAAAGGATGGTTATTTCCCGTCATCAGCCGGCGTGGGGCTCTGGCTTAGTTGATAGTCTAGTAGAGTGTCTGCAAGCAGTTTCTGGAACCAAAAGTCTTGCGCTGGTATCGGCTCCGGCTCAAGATTCCACCAGCGTCCCGCTGTTCCATGTACATAATTTTTCCCTTTATATCCCATTCCCACGCCACCAGGTCTGTTTGCTTAATGGACATCACACTATGGTTGACGCCACGCCGCGTTTCTTCCCGAGAAAGAAGGATATTTCTTCTCAGCAGGTGTGGGGATATAGCTTAGTTCAGTCTAGAGAGATGGCTACCACTTTGATTGCCTTCAATATTTCAGCAAAAGACTTACTATTCTTGTTAGGATCTCCCACAAAAGTCCGACCCGTTAAAATGGAACCATTACATATTGCTGATGCTAAGATGACATTAGGTCGTGCGGCCGCTGCTGCGGTCACGCGGTTTTGGGTTTCTGTATAAAGTCCAGGGAAAGTACAACCAGAAATAACATCACTACAAACTTTTACCCTTTTATGGTGCTCATAAGATGGAGAAACCTAGAGAGAGGCTCGGCGTCTCCATTTTGCGCTCAGAAAGCCGTGGACCCTGCGCTGTGCTCGGGAGGAAGGGGTTGAGAGAGAGAGGTTAAAAGAATTGGGGAATGCCCGGTTTCCACTCTCGCAGCCTGCCGTGGGGTCTCCAATCCCATGCCGGAATTAGTTCAGTGGGCTGCTTGGAGTCCAAGGGCGCTCTTTTGGGGTCTTCCATCATGCTCAATCCGCAGCAGGGCCCAAAGGCTACCAAGAGTATCTTGCCTGCACGGCAGAACCTGGCAAGCTACCCATGGCGTATTCAATATGCCAAAAACAGTAACAACAAGTTTCACAATGGAGACGTTACTGGTGCTCACTCGAGCAAATAGATGAGATGACAGTGATACAGTGATTCTTGACAATCCTGTTTTCATAGGGCTCCAGGTCTCTGAGGCATATGTTATTGCAGGAAGAATGGTGGATAAACAAAAACAGGATAAGAACGCTATTCGGGTCTCCCAAAGAGGAATCCAAAGAGCTATGCTTGGAGTATCATGTTTTTCCCGAGTGAGAGAAGAAATCTGGAGTTCTTACCTCCACCGATGATCAAGAATCAGAGACGCTGTCTCGTTTGCCAAGGCATTGAAAATCAGATGGGCTTGCAACACAGACACTGCGAGGGCATCATGTTTGGTCCATTATCTACTTTTGGCACACATCTCCCATCCCGACTGATTCCTCCAGCCATCATTTTCTTAGTGATCCCTTCTCTATTCCATCCGCCTTCTCCCCTCCGCTCATGTAACCCAAACATGAAAGCTTTTAACGATTTCACAGTTATTCAATAAAATTTTTAAAAAAAGAAAAAGAAAGTCAGATGGGCTGGACAAGTAATGTATTTGGAGACAACCGCTGGACTAGAGAGAGCTGTTACCGACTGGATTCCATGGGACGTCAAAAGGACGCCTGGCCGTCCACCTACAAGATGGTCAGACTTCTTCGTCAAGACCCTGAACAAACGGTTTGAGGCTCTTCATGTTCCTAGAGCGAGCAGACTCCATTGAGCTACACTAGCATGCGACAGGGACAAATGGAGACGTTACTGGCACCCGCTCGAGCAAATAGATAAGCAATGGGATGACAAGTGACACAAGTGATTCTTGACAAATGGTAGGGCCATACATACCCTGAGGCAGCACTGTCCATTCATACCTCTCAGCGGGTCAGGCATCATTAATGATTGGAATAGAGAAAGAAAAGTCTTGCAATCATCAGGATTAAGTGGAATGGAAAAGAAAGAGTCCTAATATCTATGGCCAAAATAGGAAGGCCCACTGGGATTGCGGTTAATAGGGGATGTCCTCTTTGAGATGCTCCCCAGATTATCATGGTCCTATTTATTTCCTTTAAATCATGAAATTCTCCACTTGCCTGGGTTTTTCTTCTGAATGACAAAAAATGGGAGTATTCCATGGGTTCCTGGAAGGTCTAATATGACCTGCCACAAGCTGGGCCTGAACTAGCTCTTTTAAAGCCTCATATTCCTCCACAGGGAGGCGCTACTGCTCAGCCCAGACTGATTCAGAGGAATGCCATCCTAGGGGGGGTGATGTCTTTCCTAGCAGCAGCCTGTGCTATTGGGGGTGCTTTCCATGTCCCTCATTGATGGGGGGCTTTAGGACTTTGGTATAATGGAAGCCCATGGCCTCCTATAGGTCTTGCCCCATTAGATTCAATGATAAGCTTGGGGTGATCAGTGGTGTGACGATGCCTTCTTCCCTTTCTGTATTAGTTCAGGCCAATGGGGTGGGGGCTGTGAAGGAGCATGTAAGCCCACTCATATTGACCATCTCAGAATCAGCCTCCATGAAGATGGGTTCTCTTCCTTCTGCAAAAGGGTGAAGTCAGCCCCTGAATCAACCACGCATTGATTGATCTTTCCCATTGACAATTATGGAATAGGATACCTGGGAGTTCTGGACTATTGGGACTATTGGAACGGTCCAGAAAATTTTGGGCATGAATGGGAAAGGTTGGGGTGCGGGTGAGGACCGCTCCTTTCTGGTAGGGCCTGGGAGTTGCCCACTAAAGTTTAAAAGCGTCAGAGGGTACCCATCATTATAGGCTTTGGATTTGCAGTCCTTCTTTCAATGGTATCCCTTCTGGCACCGAGGGCATAGAGTATTAGGTCTGGAGGAGTCCTTGTTTTTTTTGGGGGGGAGGGGTTCCTTCTGGGGGCAATTTTTCTTCCAGTGACCTAACTTACCACATTTAAAACAGCAACGGTCATTCATAAGGTTGCTCTGCAAGGTGGCAGTCATTGCTGTGGCCTGAAAAGAGGATGAACCCACATCTTGTGTTTTTATGACCCAATCCTTATAATGAGCATGCTGCATGCCCTTGAAGGCATACTTACATTCGGGAGTCATTCCATCCCAAACCAATTGGTGTGCCATCTCATCCTGAATAATCGGTTCTGGGACTTTGCGCTCAATATTTTCTTTGACCCTCTGAATTAAGTTGGGGAAAATCTTCATGACTTTCTGACGCAAGGTGGTCAGAGACTCCAGAGGACCCATTAGCGCTAGGGGCTAGCCTTTCCCAGGACTGATTAGCACACAGACGCACTTGATCAAAATATCCCAGGGGTTGCTGTAACAGGGAGTGTGAATCTCTAGCCACTCCCTTCCCGAATAGGTGGCCAAGAGTTCAGGGTGGCAAATGTCAAGGGTATCTTTATAGAGATAGCATTGAATTTGTACAATGCTTTGGGGAGTATCTCCGTTTTGATAAGATTAATTCTTCCAATCCATGAGCAGAGGATATCTTTCCATTTCCTCGTGTCCTCTTTTATTTCCTGAAGTAACGTTTTGTAGTTTTCATTATACAAGCCCTTTACCTCCTTAGTTAAGTTGATTCTGAGGTATTTGATCATTTTGAGGCACAATTGTGAACGGGATTGCTTTTATCATATCACTTTCTTCTCTCTCATATTTGCATATAGGAAAGCCATGGACTGTTGGGTGTTGATTTTATAGCCTGCAACTTTACTATCAAATGTTTCCTATCCAGCAGGTCTGACTTTGGGGGAAGAAACTCCAAACAATAATAGTGAGTTTTGGGGGCTGGAGTGATAGCACAGCGGGTAGGGCGTTTGCCTTGCACGCGGCCGACCCGGGTTCGATTCCCAGCATCCCATATGGTCCCCTGAGCACCGCCAGGGGTAATTCCTGAGTGCAGAGCCAGGAGTGACCCTTGTGCATCGCCAGGTGTGACCCAAAAAGCAAAAAAAAATAAAAAATAAAAAAAATAATAATAGTGAGTTTTTTGTTGAAATATTGAATGTAATCAAAGTAAAGAGAAAGTAAAGTGAAATTTATCAGCTACACAGGCGGGGTTGGGGGCTGGGGAAGGGAGGTTTACTGTGGTTCTTGGTGGTGGAATATGTCCACTGGTGAAGGGATGGGTGTTTGAACATTGTGCAACTGAGACTTGAACCTGAAAGCACTGTAACTTTCCACATGGTGATTCAATAAAAAAAAAAAGAGTTCAGAGTGGCAGGGCACAGGAGCGTGCGTTATGGTTGTCAGCCTTCAGGCACTCATCTCTATAAAAGGGCTCCCATTGAAGGAAAAGAGAGTCTGGGAGGATGGACCAAGCGACACCCTACCAGTCATGGGTGGTGTTGAGCGACTGGGAAATGGTGTAAAAGATTGATTTTGTCCAAGGTGCTCAAACACCACCCTCCTTGATGGTCGTGCACAGATCCTTAAATTCTTGAGAGGAATAGGAAGTCCAAGTGTGAAGCGCTCTAGGCACAACGTGCACCAGATAAAGAGAGTCTGCATCAGGTGGGGCTGCAAGTTTTTCACCGAATTGTTCAGGAACTGAATATGGGGAGGTCGGGGGCACTGGGAACTGATGGTAGGGGCTGAATAGAGAGATAAATAACTCAGCTGGACAAAGGAAAGCCTTGTCTGCAGGGGTCTCAGGTTTGAGAGGGTGGCCTTCAACAGGGGTGTTAGAAGCGGTATCAAGCAGCTCATCCTGGGGTCCACTCAGGGTGCTACTTGAGGATATAACAGAGGTTCCAAGCAAGGTTCCCATTTCCTCAAAAGACCTGAGGCACTGGCGGAGGGCCAAAAGAATGGCAAAAAAAAAAATTCAGGGAGTATACTTTCTCGTCTTTAGCCAGAGCCCTAATGGCCAGGAATTGGACTTGGGACCAAATGTATTCCTCAAAAACTGCATTTAGGGTGATCCAGGGGGCAACTTCGTGCACATGTCCCCAAAAAGCCTCGCTGTGGGATTGGCTAAGTTTCAGGCCACACAAGTGTAAGATCTCCAGTACATTGTTTAAAATAAGAGAGTGGTAGTTCCCATTACACTGAATTGAGGGAGGAAAAAGGGAAACGTCTCCTCCTTGGTCAAACGTTCCTGGAGCCCAAGACACTGTGGGGATTGGACAGAGCCAATGATGGCAGCCTTTCCTCTGAATTTAAGAGACTGGCGGCTGCCCTATAGGCGCTGGTTGGAGTGTCCAGTTTAATACTCAGGTGCGGGGGAGAGGTAGAGAGCAGGACCATAGGACATCCGTCATGGACTGTGGAGGAAAGCAGGGTACTAGGGCCACCTTTGGATGATGCCAAGGAGTAGCTAAGGCCAGACACTGTCAGTGGCAAACCTAGTTCCACAGATCCCTTGCATCTTTGAGGTCTGAAAGAGTCAGGAGGCAAATGAAACAAGGAGAGACAAGTGAGGGGCTGAGGAAAACCAGTATTCCCCCATGTCGGGTCAGGAGAACTCACCCGTCCAGAACGTCATGGATTGCCTTCAGCAGTGCCTCATATTGGGTGCCAAATGTTGGGAAACAGTTATCCCCAAAATGCCTGGACACGTTGCACACTGGATCCAGGCAGGAACCTATTCGTGGGGGCAAGGGAGAGCACAGAGAAACACCTCTGGGAGCTGATTCAGTGATCACAGCTCAATTTTATTGTCAATCACATAAGAGTTTAACATTATTGGCCTATCACTTTTTCCTGCTTTGTCCCCGATTCAATCTCTTTCAAGGCTATATGTTGCGGTTAGAATGCTTTGCTTAAGACATACGTGATGGTTTCTGCATTTTAGGCATATGTGACTAGGAGGTCAAATGAGGCTTAAGGCTGGACACAGATGCAGGCACCGTGTTTTGCTGTCTCTGCCCAGTTACTCCCCCTTGTGAGGTTTCACTACAGGGCCATTTTGCAAGGTTGTGTTTTTCCTGCTCCAGTGCCAGTTGCCCTGCTCCACACTTAGAGTTTCTGTTCTCAACTATCTCACTGGTTTTTCTGCATCATCAGTTTTATCCTATTACTTGATTTAAACCCTTATGACTCCAGAATCTATTTCTAACTAAACCAAACTGAACTTGAACTAAAGATACAGTGCTAAAATGGGCAAGTGAATATGTCCAAGTAATACTTCTTCCCAAAATTACAACTCAGTGTGTTTTAATGTCCCATTATTCTCTCTCAGCTTTATTTCTCTATCCCTGCTTAATGTCTCTACTGCCCTCACAATCATCCAGGCCAGAAACCTCATCATTCCTTATATTTCCTTATCCCCTATATTCATTCATTTTGTTTCTACAGTGTCTCAAATCTCTCCTTCTTCTCCATTTCTTGCTTGTCCTTCTCTTTATTCTCCTTTTTTACTTGCTATTCAGAATGTAATAGAATATGGGGAGATAGTTCAAAGCATGCAGGAGACCTGGATTGGATCCCTGATATTGCCTGGTCCCTGAGCAGTACAAGGACTGACCCCTGAGCACTGTTGGATGTGATCCCAAGCCTTTCCCCTTCTCACACTACTTTAAAGAAAAGGAAGTGGCAAAGTATAATCTCTCCAGCCCCAAGATTTTTTCTTTAAAATAAAGTTACCTAATATTAGGGAATCCAACCACAATAAGAATATACAAAATAAAAACTGAGAAAAACTTACACCACTTCAGTTCAAAACTCTCTCCTCAAATATAGCCACTCTTTCAATATTAATTTCTTTTATTGAATCACTGTGAGATCATAGCAGACAACTAGATAAATATAGACCTCCTTAATCAAAATTCATCTTTCAAGTGGCAGAGCTATAGTATAATGGGTAAGAAGTTTGCCTTGCATATGACCAGCCTGGGTTCAATCCCTGGCATTCCATATGGATATGGCCCCCTGAGCCCCACAAGGAATGACCCCTGAGTAAGCCAGGAGCAAGCCCTGAGCACTGGGCTTTTGGTTTGGTCCCAAAACAAACAAAAAATAATCTTTCTAATCTTTCAGGAAATAATTAAGTACATATCTACATATATTAGCTTACTCATTCTTTTGTTGAAGAATTAATTACTCCCTTTTAGTACTCTTCATACTTTATACTTAACGTATCTTAAAGATATTGATTTGTGATTGGATGCAGACTATTTTATAATTTTAACACAACATACTCCATTATATGGACCAATTCCCTATTGATATATACCTTGGTTGCTTTCATTTTTATTTATTACAAGCAATGCTGCAACAAACATTCATTTACATACATTTTGGTGAAGTTCTTCAAGGATATACAAAGGTAAATTTTTTACTGACAAGATTGTGAAAGATATTGGTTAGAATGCCTTTGGTTTCAAGAAACAAATCACAACTGTGGCAGTATGATGAGTTAGAGTTAGCCAGTTCCTTTTCTTCTCTAAATCTGGCCCCAAGACCAGCAGCATCAGCATCATCTAGGAATTTCTTAGAAAATGAGATTCTTGGTCTCTCTTTCCGACTTAGAGAATCTGAAACTCTAGGAAAAGAATGCAGTCTGGGTTTTAAAATTTTAGGTGATTCTGATGCATTCAAAAGGTTGACAACCACTGCTTTAGCCAATGCCACAAGGGAGGTTGTGATTGTCTTCCTTTAAGTTCCACAGAGAAAAATTCTGACCCAGAATGCCAAAGGAGCATGACTCTCAAGATTTACTAAAATTAGTTCCATGACCTCCCTTGAATTAATAATGCCTGTGATCAGAACTAGCGTTGATTTATTCCAAAATGCAGTCTTAAAAAATGCATGGACTATGAGTGAGAAGAAACACACAGTAAAAACCTAATTTGTTAGGAATGTAAAAGTAGGGAATGATTACTGAGAAGGTAACAAAACACATAGTATTCAGAGTATAATTTGTTCTATTTTCATCTATATGCCAAATTGTACCTGCAAAAATGTTGAACCAACTTACAGTCCCACCAATCTTTTATCTTCTTATTTATGTCCTTACTTGACTCTGCATATAATATTAATTGAGACTCTGTGGTTTGCATTTAATAAATTAATTAATGCACATAATTACAATACCACAGTGTCATCAGGTTCCTATCTCCCTTTCCAAAGATCCTAATATCTCTCCTTCTAAATGCCCCCAGCTCAAATGTGTAGGTCAGCTCTCCCATTATTTTGTCTTGGGACTTTTGTTGCTACATCACTGCAAACATTAAGTCCCAGACATAAGAGAGATCATTATTGTTTCTATCCTTTTCCTTCTGACTGACGTCACTCAGTACTCTGCCCCTCAATTCATTATTTGTGTATTTTTTTGCAATTTTCATATATTTTATTTTCATAAATCTACAATATTTAGATTTATGATTTATCATAAAAACAGGATATTTGGGTCTCCCAAAGAGGAATATCACGTTTCACTCAAGTGAGAGAAGGAATCCAGAGTTCCCACCTTCATCGACGATCGAGAATCAGGGACGCTGTCTCATTTGCCAAGGCATCAAAAATCAGATGGGCTGGACAAGTAATGCGATTTGGAGATGACCGCTGGACTAGAGCTGTTACCGACTGGATTCCACGAGACGTCAAAAGGACGTCTGGCCACCCACCTACAAGATTGTCAGACTTCTTTGTCAAGACCCTGAACAAACGGTTTGAGGCTCTTTGTGTTCCTGGAGCGAGCAGATGCCATTAGGCTACACTAGCATGTGACAGGGACGAATGGAGACATTACTGGCGCCTGTTCGAGCAAATTGATGAGAAACAGGAAGACAAGCGATACAAGTGATATTCATAAACTAGTTCACAATAGTTAATTGCAGATAATATCCAAACACCAATCCCACCACTGAGCACCTTCCCACCACAATAGGAGGGAAGTGTGTGAAGGTTCGTGTATGTTGTTGTATTTCATTTTGGAGCCATTTAAGTCTATATATAAGAGAATACAAACAAATATGTTAAAACCAAACAAATATGTGCTACGTTTGGTAAGTAAGTGGGCTAGAGTATAAGAGGTCACTCCAGGACATTCTGCGTCACTCTCTTCTGGGAGCTTGAGTTTATAGTCTCTGGAACTTGGCCATTGATGAAATTACATGGTGCCGGGGGCAGTTTGTGGGTGTGACTGACAAGCTACTGGAAAACTGGGGAGCTGGCGAGAGGAGGCCCAGTCCGGATCTGAGCGGGCTTGGAGGTTTCAGTCACGGGGCCTGCATACCTGGGTTTTTCTGCCTGTTCCCACTTGGGTAAGGTTCGTCTGAGTGTGTGGAGGGTGGCCTTGAGCATGGCAGTGGTTGGGTTCTAGAGGTTTTCGGCTACCTGGGTTCTGCTTGGGGTGGGGAGGGAAACTCAAACTTGTGTGCATTTATATTACTATAGCACAGCAGGTAGGGCGTTTGCTTTGCACGGGGCCAACGCGGGTTCAATTCCTCCCTTTCTCTCAGAGAGCCCAACAAGCTACCGAGAGTATCCTGACCGCATGGCAGAGCCTGGCAAGCTACCCTTGGCGTATTCGATATGCCAAAAAACAATAACAAGTCTCACAATGGAGGGGCTGGAGCCATAGCACAGCGGGGAGGGCGTTTGCCTTGCACGCGGCCGACCCGGGTTCGATTCCCAGCATCCCATATGGTCCCCCAGCACTGCCAGGAGTAATTCCTGAGTGCAGAGCCAGGAGTAACCCCTGTGCATTGTTGGGTGTGACCCAAAAATAAAATAAAAGTCTCACAATGGAGATGTTACTGGTGCCTGCTCGAGCAAATGGATGAACAACGGGAGGACAGTGACAGTGATTGGATGCTTAACTTTTCTTTTCCTTTTTTTTTGTTTTTTGCTTTTGGGGGCTCAGGAATGCTCAGGGGCTACTCCTAGCTCTGCACTCAGGAATTACTTCTAGAGATGCTCAGGGTACCATATGGGATGCTGGGAATTGAACCCAGGTCTACCGCATTCAAGGCAAATGTCCTACGCACTATACTATTGCTCTGGCACCAAGATGTTTAACTTTCTTATGGTTTCTTCTGAACACTTTATAAATTGTAGAAATGAGTCTGTTGGTATAACATTGCAAATTTGTTTTCCTAGTTTTGCTATTCTAAACATTTCTTTATTTGCTTCACACAGCATGTTTTGTTTGCTTTTGGGCCAAGCCTGAGTGTGCTGATGGCTTAATTCTGGCTCTGCACTCAGTCAGGGAACCAGTGCCCAGCTAGAGATTAAACCCTGGTCAATTGCATGCAAGCCAAGTGCTCTACCCACTGTCATATGATACATTTATGTTGTTTTAAGCCAAACATTTTTTATACTTTGCTATATCATTCCTAGGAAACTAATATAACCCTATATTAAAACCTATTTTGGGCTGGAGCAATAGCACAGCGGGTAGGGCGTTTGCCTTGCACGTGGCCGACCCGGGTTCGATTCCCAGCATCCCATATGGTCCCCTGAGCACGGCCAGGGGTAATTCCTGAGTGCAGAGCCAGGAGTAACCCCTGTGCATCGCCGGGTGTGATCCAAAAAGCAAAAAAAAGAAAAACCCATTTTAAAATTCTCAAATACAATTCTGATACACCACCAGAGTTGAGAACTATTAGACTGAATAATAATTATAATCATCCTGGACCATTATTGATCATTATCAATAATAATGGTAACTACTGATTAGTAGGAGAAAATAAAGATGACTGAAATACTCCTTTAGTCATGATATTTATACAATCAGTTTCCTTTGGGTGTGGGAGGTTATCCCTATATCATATCAAATTCGCTACAAAAATAAATTTTAAAAGAATTCTCAAAGCTAGAATAAGATAAATTTCCTATCTTTGTGGGTTTCAATTGATTATGGAGGTTACAGTAAAAGGAAAGAGATCATGAACAAAGAAACAAATAACTTCACAGAGGTGATCTAGTCAAGAAAAATCAAGGTAATAAAACAGACCTTGTTTTAATGGTTATTGGATGGTTAGTTTAGTGGGTCAGGAAATACCTCTTACATGAAGCAGTATTTAAGCTGAGCTCTGAATGTGTCAGCCATAGAATAGAAGATACAGGGAGGCAAAGAGTTCCAGACAAGAGAAAAAAAAGGTTTTGAGGAGAAAGTTGGTTAGGTAGATTATATACCTAATAGTGGGTAGTAAGAGGGGTAGGCGCAATGGCAAAGCCTTGCAAGCATGAGGCCTCAAGTTTGATCTCCGTACTGAGCCCGTATGCACCAAGCCCAACTTTGCTGTTTGCGACCTCAGCACTGCAACAGAGTATGTGATCTCCGGTATGCTGCAATTAAAGTAGTATGTGATTCCCATTGAGCAAATGTTCAAGCATTATTTTTAATTACAATAGTTGAAAATGACTTTGCTAAAATTTTTTGACTTAACTAAATTTGCAAAAAAAGTGAGTGAGAAAGATCTTCAAATTATCACATTAGACAAAAGAAAAGAGATAAGAAAAGTGTGGTGGGAGGATCCTCAGGGGGTCTAGGGACCACTCCTGACTATGTGGGCTTGAGAGTTTAGTGCTTAGGTCTGACATTCTCTGCTGCTCAGTCCCAGAAGCACAGGGAGCAAACAAGACAACCCCAGCGGTACTCAGGGCCGTTAGGACTGTATCTGGTGTTGCTTGGGCTGGGCATGCTGTGCTGGGGTTTAACTGGCAACTTAGTACATGAAAAACTTGTACTCCAACGCTTTCAGTTATCATCCCAGCCCTAACATGGTTTTCTTACTAAAATGAAACTGTTCTGAACATTCCAGTGAAAACGTCCTTCTGCATAGGCATATTGCTGTAAGCAGACCCTCAGAAGTGGGTTTCGAAGCCCTGGTTATGGATATTTTATGCATTTAAAATTTTAGTTTTAGGATGTTTTATATTTTAATTCATAACACCAAATTACTTTTCAAAAGCATTATTCCCAAAAGCAACGTGTCTTCATATTTCCTAAGACTCTGATCTTTAAATTGTTTTGTTTAACATGATGGACAGAAAAATGGTAATCCTTGTTTGTTTTAATGAATTCGAACTTGGTATTTGGCCACAGCTGGTGGTGCTTGACAGGACCAAATAATATTTGCTAAATTTTAACTTTCATAAGGAACTTCCTGCTGATACAACTTTACATTTTGATAAGGAACTTCCTGATGATACAACTGTTACTGTTTTTTCCCAAAAATGTATACTTTTTTTTGGGTTTCTCCCAAGTGGTGCCCAGTAGTCTGGGGCCCCCTCGCAATGCAAAAGGCCCCTCATAGAGAGGGACCATGTGGTGCTAGGAATCAGACTGGATCATCCTTATGCAAAGCAAGTGGCACTATTTTGTAGGTGCAGTGCGTTGAGATCCATTTCTGACAAATTATTTCAAAATAAATTTTAGTGCAAGTAGACTTGATGATTCTCGTGGAACAATTTTTATAAAAGATTTAACTTTATAAAATCACTTTTGCATGTCTGAATTTTACTTTAAATATAAATTTATTTAATTATTTATTTGTCTCGTAGGAGTACTGCTTTATTCAGCCATTGATTAAGCTGATTGAATTGGGCATGAGCTCCACATTACTTTTTTATTCAGAATGTTAATTTCATTTTATTATTTTATGATTATTATTTCCCTCCTTTTTTTGATTCACCGTGAGATACAGTTACAAAGCTTTTATGTTTGACCTTCAGTCATACAATCATCAAACACCCGTCCCTTCACCAGTGCACATTTTTCATTACCAAAATCCCCAGTATTTCTCCCCAACACCCCCGTTCCAACCCTTCCCCTGCCTGTGTGGCAGACAATTTCCCCCATACTCTCTCTCTACTTTGGTTATATTTGAATTTTAACACCAATCTCACCACCACTCAAACCTGCTGAAAAGGCATAGACAATTTGTTTTATATTGTTTGTTATGAATAGAATATAATGTCCAGGAAATTCTGTGTCGTTCTCTTCCAGAAGGTTTAGTTTATAGTCTCCGGGTTTTGGCCGTTGATGAGATTACATGGCACTGGGGGCAGTTTGTGGGTGTGAATGTCAAGCTCCTGGAAAACTGGGGACCTGGGGAGAGGAGGCGCAGTCCCGATCCAAACGGGCGTGGAGACTTCAGTCATGGGTTCCCGTATACCTGGGTTTTCCTGCCTTTGGTGAGGTTTATTCCGTCTTGGGTGAGGCTTGTCCGAGTGTGTGGAGGGTGGCCTTGAGCATGGCAGTGGTTCGGTTCTGGAGGTTTTGGGCTGCCAGGGTTCTGTTTGGGGCAGGGAGGGAAACTCAGTCCGCCTCCCTCCGAAGTGCCCCGGTGAAGAGAGCCTGGCACAGAGTCAGGACATTCTGTGGCACTTTCTTCTGGGAGCTTTAGTTTGTAGTCCGTGGGTCTTGGCTGTTGATGAGATTACACGGTGCCAGGGGCAGTTTGTGGGTGTGACTGCCAAGCTACTGGAAAACTGGGGAGCTGGGGGGCAGGAGGCCCAGTCCGGATCCGAGTGGGCTTGGAGATCTCAGTCATGGGTTCCAGTCTCCCTCTGTGCTACAGGCCCTAACTGCATCTTTTGATATCTTTTGAGATTTATGGGTCTCTAAAATAAGGCCAATAAATGAGATTATACAGTTGAGCCAGTGGTGGTTTGTGGGTGTGTCTCCCACATACCTAACTTCTGGCCATTTAATTTCTTGGTTAGCTTGGCCACTAGTTGTTGGTGTCTGGCAAAAGACACAGCAGCAATTTTGGGGGTATCTGGAAGTCTGAAGGCACCATCAGGCTGCTGATGCACTCGCCCCACAGGTATAGGTTGACCTGCTGGTGCCACCATACCCCCTTAAATATAAATTTATACAATGGTTTTTAATGTTTCCTATGACATTTTCTGTCACATATATATTGTCATATATAATATATGGCAAGACTACTAAGGGATTAGTGCCCTTATGAAAGATAAACTGAAGAACTCCCTTACTCCTTCCACCACACAGCAAGAAGATGGCCATCTACGGTTTATTTTGAGGGAACACAACCAGTGGTGCTCATGCTTTACTCCTAATTATGTGCTCAGGAATCACTCTTGGCAGGCTCAGTGGACCATATGTGATGCCGAGGATCATACCTGGTCCTTTGCATGGAAGGCAAGTGCCCCTATCCTCTTGGGGGCCCAGGACCCAGAGATGATCATCTATGAACAATAGATTGAACCCAGACACAAAATCATTTTCAAAACTGGGAGAATTAGGTACCCAGTAAATTTTTTAAAAAATTATTTATTAGTGAGTCACAGTGAGGGTACAGTTACAGATTTATACATTTTCGTGCTCATGTTTCCCTCATACAAAGTTCGAGAACCCATCCCTTCACCAGTGCCCATTCTACACCACAAATAAACCCAGAATCCCTCCCCCCCCATCCCATCTCCCCCCACCCCACCCTGCCACTGTGGCAGGGTATTCCTTTTGTTCTCTCTCTCTCTCTAATTAGGTGTTGTGGTTTGCAATAAAGGTGTTGAGTGGCCATTGTGTTCAGTCTCCAGTCTACATTCAGCACGCATCACCCTTCCCCCGCGTGGCCTCCAACTACATTTTATTTGGTGTTCCCTTTTCTATCTGAGTTGCCCTCTCCCCAGTATGTGAGACCAGCTTCCAAGCCATGGAGTCAACCTCCTTGTACTTATTTCTACTATTCTTGGGTGTTAGTCTCCTACTCTGTTATTCTATATTTCACAGATGAGTGCAATGTTTCTATGTCTGTCTCTCTCTTTCTGACTCATTTCACTTAACATGATATTTTCCATATTGATCCACTTATATGCAAAGTTCATGACCTCATTTTTTTCTAACAGCTGCATAGTATTCCATTGTATAGATGTACCAAAGTTTCTTCAACCAGTCATCTGTTCTAGGGCACTCGGGTTTTTTTTCCAGATTCTGGCTATTGTAAAAAGCGCTGCGATGAACATATGAGTGTTACTCCTCATATGTCATTTCGACTATACTTTTTTGCTTCTCTGGGATATATTCCCAGCAGTGGTATTGCTGGGTCAAATGATGCCTAGTAAATTTTTAGTTATAACATCTTCAACAGGCAAAGAGAAAATGGCTTCATGATATGTTTATAATTCAAAATACAAGGGAAATTCCTTTAAATAGTTTTCCTCATTAGTAATTGGTTAATTGAAGCTTTCAAACTAGTGTGATAATATTTACACTTAAGTTTTATTTCTAAGGCTATGTATCTTTGATTTTCAATATAATAATTTTCAAAACCAAAGATTTCGAAGAATTCTACTCGTAAATATATTTTATTGCAATGATCACGAGTACATTTTATTTTATGATAATTTACTGGCAAAATGTATTGCCTGTACACCAGCAGTTCCTGATTAGGCTAAAGTTTGTACTAGAGCATATGCATCAGGGATAGGCTTTCATGACAGAAGTGCAAGTTTTCCTCTCACAAGCCCCTTCATTGGATTCATGCAGAGACTGTTCTTTCTCAGGGATATGGTAATTGCCACCATCACAAATATATGCCATCATCATCACTAGCCCAAAGATCCCCCTCCAGGGCCTTGTGTGTCCTAACTGCATTTTCCATATCAGGTTCTGGACCCAAACTCCACTGCTGTACCCACAAGCTGTATGTACTGCCACCCAATGTATCTCTTTCATCTCTATGCTTTACCATCAAATTGGACTAAGAAGTAACATGTTCAAAGATAAATTTATTATGAATGAGAAGGCAGAAATAGGAGAAGAAGCAATAGCCTTGGGAGAATGAAGTTGTGTACTTAGTTTTCTAGTTTATAATACTTGGGGAACATCCTGTTCATTTTTATTCCAAGTGAGTATAAAGCCTGTTTTTTTCCTGGGATTAAAATGAAGCAAAGAACTGTTAATTATTTTTCCCTATTAGTGTCCCAGTTGCTGTTAATTCACATCAGTGGTCTCAGGGAGCTTGGACCTGTCTTGCCAGGAACTCCAGCTTAGATACCCACTAGCTATGTATCCTTGAGCAAGTGATTTAAAGTTTCTATTTTTATAAACTCAGTTTCCTCATTCATAAAAATGGGGATCACACTAATATCTACCTCATAGGGTTGTTGCTGTAAAGATTCATTCAATGCATGCAAAGATCTTAGAACAGCATTAAGCATACAGAAAATTCTCAGATAATGTTATTTGTCATTACTTTCTCTCTGCCCCACACTCTCTTTTACACTGTCCTTACACTTTCACATCTGTTTTGGAGCAAATCTGTTATTCTGCATGGAATTTTTCTCTTATCCTTGTTTTCCTCATCTATTTTATAGTACTCATAATTTAAAAAAATCTGTTATCTGTACATATATGCAGTGACATCAGAAAAGAGTGCACTAAGGCTCCGTCTGGGGAGATAAACAGGAACTGTATGGTGAGTTCGGGATCTTCAGCCTCAGTGTTTAACTATTTATAATGGGAATGTATTCACTACTGCTTTTGTTTTTAAAAACAAATGTGGAGGAGTGAGTGTGAAGTGGAGATGGAGAGGGAGAAGAGGAAGATGAAAAGCAAAAGGAGTCAGGACAGGCACATGTACAAAGGTGATGTTAAGGAATGATAGAGCCAAATGTCCAAACCACAGAGTGAACAACACTGAAATCAAGAAACCCAAATTTTATTTTATTTTATTTTACTTTTTTTGACATTGAACTCGATAATGGGCTTTTATTATTCTAGATATGACAGCAAAGCAACAAAAAGTGAATAAATTAAACTTATCAAGTTAAAAAGCTTTTGTGCATCAGTAAACACAAAACAACAACAACAACAACAACAACAACAAAAACCGGTTGCAGCCAGAATGATAGTACAGCGGGTAGGGTGTTTGTCTTGTACGTGGCTGACCCGGGTTCGATCCTGGGCATCCCATATGGTCCCCAGAGCACCAACAAGAGTAATTCCTGACTTCAGAGCCAGAAGTAACCCCTGAGCATCACTGGGTGTGACTCAAAAGGCCCACTCACCCTGCCTCCAAAAAAGTAAAAATGTTTGCAAAAAATTTATCAAGAATACAAGAACTATTACCAAATGACAACGTAATAAGAAACCCAAATTTTAAAGCCATATTTAGAAAGATGCCTGTCTAAAGGGTAGGCTATGGAGAAGCAGGGGCATATGGAACGGAACCTGGGAACATTGGTAGAGGGAAGTTGACACTGGTGGTGAAAGTGGTGCTGCAATATTGTATGTCTAAAACTCAACTATGAACTCAACTATGAACAACTTTGCTTTAATTAAAACTTTGCTTTAATTAAAAATGTGAAAAATAAAATAAATAAATTCAAATAAATAAATAAATAAATAAATAAATAGTGTTAAGTGGAGGTTGTATAGAAGAGGAATGTTTGTAAGTCAGGGCAGCCAGTTTAGATTATGCACTAGATTGGAGTACATATTTCCAGGGCAGTAGGTGGCTGCCTCCCATCATTGGCAATGCTATAAGTTCCTTTGTCAGCATTTATAATTGTCTTGAAGTTGGGTCTAATAGTCAGAACCCTCTGTCAGTTCTGACTTTTACATTATGGTCTAGCACTCCAGAATACCTCTCAAGAACATGAGGAACCGTTAGGGCTACTTGTTGGTACCAAATATCTGGGTCAAAATTCTTCTCCTGTGAAGAAGCCCTTCCTGACACACCTACGGAATATATGAGTTGAACTCACCTCCATCTGTTCCCAAACATAACGCTCTAGAGGGCCCTGAGAACTTGATCTTTCTAAACCTTGTCATTGTTCATTCTACTGTCTTCCCACATTAGACTGAAACCATTTAAGGACACAAACACGGTCTCATATTCACGTCTAAGACTTCACCCCAATCCCTACCTGTTCCTTACTTAGTCTGACTTTAATGCTCAGGAGGTATGCTTGAGAGGTTGCATTGAACAAGCCTCACCACTATTTATGTACATTTTAAAAAAGTTTTTGGTACACCCAGGAGGTTGGCTTCATGGATTGGAAGCTGGCCTCACATGCTGGGGGGGAAAGGCAGCTCAGATAGAGAAGGGAACACCAAGTAAAATGTGGTTGGAGACCACGTGCGGGAAGGGAGATGCTTGCTGAAAGTAGACTAGAGACTGAACATAATGGCCACTCAATACCCCTATTGCAAACCACAACACCCAATTGGAGAGAGAGAACAAAAGGGAATACCCTGCCACAGAGGCAAGGTGGGGTGGGGGGAGATGGGATTGGGAGGTGGGAGGAATACTGGGTTTATTGGTGGTAGAGAATGGGCACTGGTGGAGGGATGGGTTCTTGAACATTGTGTGAGGGAAACACAAGCACGAAAATGTGTAAATCTGTAATTGTACCCTCATGGTGATTCACTAATTAAAAAATAAATAAATAAATAAATAAATAAATAAAATAAAATAATGCTAAAAAAGTTTTTGGTACATCCTGGCAATGCTCAGGGCTTACTCCTGGCTATGTGCTCAGGATCACGCATGGAGGGAGTCCAGTGACCATATACGAAGCCGAAGATTGAATCCAGGTCAACCACATGCAAGCAAGCAGCCTACCCACTGTATTATTGCTCCCACTATGATATTGCACGTATGGATGTTTATTTCTACTGTCCTGTCCATTGCAAGTTCTTGTTATTCAGGTCTCAGCTTATGTATCACCTCCCAAAAGCCTGTGACTATTCTAACCATAGATTACCTTCTATCTAAATCTTTTTCTATGCCATATTTTGTTTTATTTTCCTCATAGCACTCACCACCACAATCTCAAACTTGACTCACTTTATTGTTTGTGTCCCTTGATGGAATATGTTTCACAAGTAGACAAAGACAGTGTCTATTTTCTTTACTTCTGGTGTATTGTAAGAGCTCAATATATATCTATATCTATATATATAGATATAGATATATATAAATGGAATTGTATTTTATTATTGACTGAACACATAGTAGAGTGTTTTTCAAAGTATGTGTGTGTGCAGAGGGAGAGGGGTATGCTATCGTCATAGTTGGGAATGATATATGTTTATGCTTCTTCACTTCAAGAAGGTAGATTTCTAGGAAGTCACTGAATAACTATTTTTATAAAATGGAGGCAGTAAACCAAGTAAGTTTGTGTACCTCTGCCCAAGTAAAAGGCCAGGATCTTCTCAGGGTTACTACTATATTCTTAGCATGTAGCACAGTTCCTGGAACATAGTAGATGCTCAAGAATGAATGTATTTTGGGTGAATGGATTAACGTTCCAAACACGGCTTACTTAAATTTTTTACTTGGTCTCTTCTTCCTGCTTTGTACACCTTTTCCTTCTTAGGAGGAAATATTGGCTATGTATTCTCTGTTCAGTCAATGGCACCAACATCTACTTCTATACCCAACCTAAAAATGAACTGTTTTCACTCTTTCACCTACTATTTTCGAATCTCACGCTCCATTCAACCTCCAAAATATCCATCCCACTTATGTGAACTTTTAGTACCTCTGTTGGTCAGGCTTTATCTTTTTGAAGAACTAATGCAAAAAACTCTTCCCTCCCTTTTCTTTTATCATAGACTTCATGAATTTAGGCGCCATTCTTTTGTAGAGTCATGCTATTTTTTTCTATCTTTCACATTTATTTTGGTTTTGATTTTTGGGCCTCATCAGGTGGTGCTCAAGGGCTGCTCCTGGTTTAGAGTCCATAGGTATCGGGGATTAAACCTGGGGCTTTGGCATGCAAAGCATGCACTCTAGCTTATTGAGCCATCTCCCTGGCTGTCTTTCCTACTTAAATATATATTTTGCCTGCCAAACAAGACTACTACCTTCTTTAATCCCTGTGGAGCTAAGAAAGCTTAAGTACAGAGTCTGTTACTTGTAATATGGTCATATAACAAAACATAACTATATTTAATAAATTTTTCAAAATACAATTAAAGCACAATTGGTTTAAACTGCTGTCCCAATCCACAGTTTTTTTTATTATTATTAATGAGTCACCGTGAGGGTACAGTTGCAGAGTTTCATGCTTGTGATACAGTCATACAATACTTGAGTACCCATCCCTCCATCAGTGCCCATTCTCCTCCACCGATGACCCCAGGATCCCTCCTACCCCCCCCATCTTGTCCCCCCACCCCACCCCGCCCTTGTGACAGGGCATTCCCTTCTGTTCTCTCTCTTCTTTTGGGTGTTGCGGTTTGCAATGGAGATATTGGGTGGATATCATTTTCAATCTATAGCCTGCTTTCAACCCGCCTCTCCCATCCTGAGCGGATCCTCCACCACACTTTAGTTGGTGTTCTCTTCTCTATCTGAGGTGCCTTTTCCTCCAGCATGTGAGGCTGGCTTCCAAGCCATGGAGCAAATCTCCTGGTACTTATTGCTACTATTCTTGGGAGTTAGCCTCCCATTCTGTTATTTTATATTCTGCAGATGAGTGCAATTTTTCTATGTCTATCTCTCTGACTCATTTCACTTAGCATGATACTTTCCATGTTGTTCCACTTATATGCAAAGTTCATGACTTCATCCTTTCTGACAGCTGCATAATATTTCATTGTGTAGATGCACCAAAGTTTCTTTAAGCAGTCATCTGTTCTCAGGCATTCAGTTTTTTTTCCCAGATTCTGGCTATTGTACACAGTGCTGCAATGAACATACAGGTCATTTCGACTATACTTTTTTGCCTCTTCGGGATATATTCCCAGAAGTGGTATTGCTGGGTCAAATGGGAGGTCAATTTCTAATTTTGAGAAGCAACCATATTGTTTTCCAAAAGGGCTAAACCAGTCAGCATTCCCACCAGCAGTGTAGGAGGGTCCCTTTTTCTCCACATCCTCTCCAACAGCTGTTGCTTTTGTTCCTTTGGATGTGAGTCAGTCTCCCAATCCATAGAGAGTTTTAGTGGTCACAAGTTCCCTTGTATTAGGTGTTGGAGCTGCTTCAGACATTTTTGAGAACAAGCTAAGTGTGTGGATGTTGATCTGGGAGATACATTAAGTTTGACTTTAGTGAGACATTTATATGTGGTTTTTTAATTGCTTTCATTTATATACCCAGGTGTAGGAATGGTTTCTAGAAATATTTTACTTTTGAACTTAATTTTGTGTTCACAAATATGTTTTTTTCTCAGATAAATCCCACTTCACAAACTATAAAAGTGCATGTCCTCCTAGATCTTTTTCTTTTTTTCTTGTTTTTGCCTTTTGGGTCACACCCAGCAATGCCCAGGGGTTACTCCTGGCTGAGCACTCAGGAATTACTCCTGGCAGTGCTCAGGGGACCATATGGGATGCTGAGAATCCAACCCGGGTCGGCAGCGTGCAAGGCAAATACCCTACCTGTTGTACTATCGTTCCAGCCCCATTTTTTTTTTTGCTTAGAGTTTTCTTTAAGGCAGAAATATGACCCCGTTGCTTCACTTCAAAAACTTTATTGCTTGGAAATAATAGATAAAATATATTATTCAACTTTTATTCACTAATAAAAGTTAAAATATATATTATTCAACTTTTGTGTAAACGTTCACAATGTACCTCTGCATTTTTGTACATATTGATCCTATTTTTTGTTTGTTAATTTTGTGGAATTTATCCTCCAAGTGTCAATTCTGAAGCACTTTCTTAGATTCATTTTATACTTTGCAAGAGGTTAATAGATGTTCTCCAACTGCTTATTCGTGACCTTGTAAGGGCCCTACACTGGCCGTTTATAACAGCAGAGTCTTGTTGTAGCATCACATCCCTAGAGCTTAATGCACCGTCACTTAGAAATGTGTGTTCTCATACACATTTTATTTTTGTGTGTTGGACCACACCCAGCAGTGCTCAGGCTCACTCCTGGCTCTGCATTAATGAATAACTAACTCCTGGTGATGCTCAGGGCCATGTGTAGTGCCAGGGATCGAACCTGAGTTGACTACTATCTCTCTGACCCCCTCCACAGTCTGTTTTTTTAAAAAGTGGTAGGGCTCTTTAAGGAAGTGATAGAGTAATTTCAAGAGACTATTCTAGAACATCTGGAGAGGAAAAGCAGTGCCATCTTGAAGCAGTATCACTAAGCGAAGTGCTTGTTATGGTCAGTTCTGCCAAGCATTTCTGTAGTACTCCTCCCGCAGGCTCACGATATTTGAGCAAGTAAATCCATCGAATTGAAAGGAATCGAGTAGGCTCCAGGAAAAACAAGGGCAGCGGCAGCTGTGAAGCAGACAACTGAAGGAAGAACTGCACCTGAAGGCTCAGGCTAGAACTCAGAAGTAGAAGGCGCAGCGTTCCCGTCTTGGCTCGGGAAGCGAAGTCCCTAAATTTCCCTAAGGCAGGGTCGTCCCTTGGGCACACTAACAATTGCCATTGTCGGGGGCAAACTGGGAGGCAGAGCTGGTGGGAGAGGGCAGCCCTGCGCAACTGTCCTTAGGAGGACCGTGAGTTCCTCCGACTATCTGGCGCCCCTGCCCCCTTCCCTTTGCCTGTCCCCGGAGTGAGTGTAGTAGTCCGTGGGTGGGGTTCTCATGCCTTGTCATTCCTCGCGGGGATAGGGCCACGGCACCGACACGGCGCTCGGCCTCATTCAAAATGGAACCAAGCGCCTGCCGTGCCTAAGATGGCTGCTTCCCCGCCCCTCGGCTCCGGCTCCCCGGCGTCCATTGGTCCCTCCCGGAGACGAGGGCCTGGAGGTAACTGGGTGCCGCCCCTCTTTCTCAAGGCGGCTCTCCGCCCCAGATGGCGTCACTAGGAAGCCGGCAGCCCTTCCTTCCCCGCCTTTGCCGCGGTTACCTCGCTTGCCCGGCCCTCAGAAGATGGCGGCCGGGTGGCCTCTCCCCGGCAGCGCCGCCACTCTTAATATGGTAGCTGTTTACCCCGCTCTCCCCTCCCCTCGTACGCGCCAACTTCCTCGTTGTTTTGAATAAACTTTATTGACTACTGGGATTGCCTACCGCCGCCCCTGGGCTCGCCCGGAGACTTTTCGGGACCATCTTGATCCGATTTGGCCGCAGGGTCATTCTAGTCTTCGCTGCTTCGCCCGAGCCTCCGTCGCGGACCCGGCGAGGACGCCGCCTGCGCGCTGCCCCAGGATGCCGCGGGACTAGGCCCGGGCCCAGGTCTCCGGTAGGCCTTCTCCCCAGCCGGCCCGGGGCCGAGTCCGGGTTCAAGCCGCCCAGGAGCCCCGCCGGGCGAACGGGGCCTCTCCCCCCCAGCGGGCGGCTCGCGGGGCCGGCGAGGAAGGTTCGCGGCAGCGCCGTGAAGATCCCAGAATTCGGCGCGCGCGTCGCCGCTCGTGCCCGGAACTGCCGTGCGAGCCGCCGCCGGACTAAGCCCGGAGCCGCGCCGGAGCGAGCCGGGCCGCCGGCGCCGCGCTGGGAGCGAGCTCGGCGGGGCTGAAGGATCCTCGCGGCCGAGCAGTGCGGAGAGCTGGCCGCGGGGCTCGGGACGGAAGACATTCTTGTCAGGTTTGGGGCGTGAGAAGGTGCCTGTCAGTCTGGGAGGCGCGGAGGGATTAAGTTTGGGGGGCACGGGGGTGATTCTCCGTGACAGCGCGAGGCTCCGTGACGGCCATCCTGTCAGTCTCGGAGGTCGGGGGGTGGGGGCGGGGAGGGGCTTTCGCGTCCCTTGGTGGGGGGGCTCTGGGGGGCACTTATGTCTTGACCGAGCTGTGGCGAGACATTCTTGTGGAGTTGCCGTAACGCAGAGCGATCGTCGCCCGTTCAGGGGGGTTCGCGCAGATCCCCGTTCAGTTTTGGAGGTGTGACGAGGACACTTGTCATGTTTGGAGTAGAGGACGGGCTGATCACTTTGGAAATTTATGTCGATTGATCTCAGTTGTAGTGGGGGCGGGGGAGTGAGCCGGGGACCAGCGGGGCCGGACCGGCTGGAGTGAAGGGTTTTTTTTTTTTTTTTTGAGCGAGGAAAGACATTTAAACTCCGAGAAGGCGAGCCCACAACTGTGTTTGGAGTTGTGCGCTCCGTCGTGCCTGCCGCGGTCCTGACGGCGTCCAGATCATTCTCGAGGCGTCGGAGTCGACTTGCAGGGACCCCATCCATCTCTCTCCCCCTCTCCCTTTACCCCTCTCGCTCTCGCTCTGTCTCCCCCTCCCTCCCTCTCCCTCTCTCTCTACCTCCCCCCTCCTCTCTCTCGGTGTCGCTCTGTCTCTTCTCTCCCTCGCTGGCCTTGTTTGAGGGCCGAGAGTAGGATCTTTTTTTGCGGATGTCCCTCAGCTCAGGGTTTAAGGCATGACGAGCGTCATAATTAAAGCTCTGGGAGTGAGATTGTGAGGTAGGAGAGGGCGCCGTCTCCAACTCAAGATTCTTCCTGAGAAGGCGTCAGATTGTCCCCTGAAACCCGGCTGAAGTTCTCACTTAACTGGGGGCCAAAGGAGGTAGGGAGATAAAAAAGCAAGGTAGAAAGCAGGCAAACGAGCAAGCGAGCAAGCAAGAAAAAAAACCGCCTTCGCAGCAGAGCGCCTTTCTTTATTTGTTAAAGAAATTCTGAAAGCCGGTGGACTTTCTACGATTGCCCCCTACCGCCTCACCAGCTGTGTTGCATCCCAGAGCGTTATCTCCGCATTAATGCAGAGGGTTTGGTAGCTGGGGGATTTCATTCATTAGGTGAAAAGTGTTGTTTGTACCTAGCCTTCGTCGCTTGCCGCCCCCAGCTTCTCTTGACCTGGACCCTGGCCGGTAGCAGAACGCCGAAAGACCGGGTGAAGATGGCCTCAGTGCCAGTGTACTGCCTCTGCCGGCTCCCGTATGATGTGACACGTTTCATGATCGAGTGTGACATGTGCCAAGACTGGTTTCACGGCAGGTAAGGGGATCATACCAGACTGGATAGGGGGCAGTGGCCAGGTCTTCTCTGGGACCTTCACCTTAACTGTTTTAGGTTCTCTTTCTGAAAGTGAACTTCAACCCATTTCCCACCACCAGGTTCTTTAATCTTTGTAGACCATATATATTTCTTTTTGGGGACAATTTAAACCTTTCTTTCCAGCCATAAATAAAGTGACTTTTTAAATTCTGACACTTTTATTTCGCTTTAGGGGGGAGATACTACAGCATTTTGGGGTTTGTTTTTTGGGTCATAATCGGTGGTGCTGCGGGGTTACTCCTCTCTCTGCACTCAGGAATTATTCTTGGTGGTGCTCCAACCTGGGTCAGCCTCATACAGGGCAAGCAAGCACCTTACCCGCTGAACTATCTCTCCCACCCACTACTGCAATTTTAAGATACATGAGCTGTGGTTTTGCAACTTATTATCCAAGGGACCTTGGGGAAGTTGCTTTGTCTCTCTAGCCTTCATATATCTAATACTTCCTTTCTGATGGTTGAAAGCATTCTCATGCACTCAGTAAATGGAGGCAGAAATGCAATTGTATTATTTGTACAATACCCTTTAAATTTAATTTTTAAATTCACTGTGATTTACAAAGTATTTATATGGTATTTATCTGAAGAATGATTCAACTAAGTTGAATTAAGCAGAAGAGACATTGGGTAAAATAACGGGAGTAGAACGACTAATGAATTCCCCATACCTGTCACCCAGGATTACAGAGGTTAGAGTGTGGAATATAATTGTATTATCCATTATTAGGATTTAAAGCCAAGTTTTGGAACAAAAATCACGAGAGGGATTTGTGAACTGGAGTATAGCAAAATACTATATGATGCTCTGCTTCTGTTGGCATGTTATATTTTAGAATTTTTAGTTGTCTTTAGTCCCTTCTAAGGAGCTTTTACTATTATCACACCCAAGACTAAAGTGGAGGTTTTAGTACTGCTATAATTCTGTTCATTGAAGGGGACTGCTCTATGTAGTACATCCAAATTTAGATTCAGCTAATTTCTATTGAGTATTTAATGTGTGCTTGGTGCAGTGTTCTGTTTACTGCCTCATGTTATTTGAAAGAGGATAGACCTATAGGGAGGTGCTTTTCCCGTTCCTCTGAAAGTAAGATTTCTTTCAGGGTTCTTGGTATATTTGTTAGTGCTGATCAAGTCACTCCTCTGCTTAAAATTCTTTTGGTGATTCTACTACAGAATAAAATCCGGTTTTCTTTGTGTGACAGACAAGACTTTTGTGATCTACTGATTCGGATTCATTTCCCACCACTCCTCCTCTCTTGTTCTTTATACCCCAGCAAGACTAAACTAGTGTATAGTTCTGGGAAAATTTACTCCCCTTTATGTCTCTTTGTCTTTGCATATGCTCTTTCATTAATGTCCCTTTCACATAACACAGGTTATCTCCTCTGTAAAAGGCCTCCTTCCTCTGGATCCAATTATAGTTTGTATACATCCTTATTGATAGTAATTCTTCCATCATATCATTTTAGATGTTTGCAGCTCTCACTAGCCAGAGCTACTTATCTGAGTGTTGAGATGTCATCTTTCTCTTTTTTTAATTTCCTAAACCTAGTTCAGTTGTTAAATGTATAATAGATGCTGAGTACATTATAGAAAGAAGAGATGATCAAGTCTTTTCAAAAGCACACACACACAAAAAAAACCCAGCTATGACCTTTGCTATGGTTCCTATGAGAAGCATGTAGTTTTGTGTAAGTTCAAACCTGAAAATTTAACTCTTCCCTATGATCCAGAGAATTGGAAGCAGGAATGAATTTGGGAACTGGCCATGGGAATGAATACTTCCTGAATACTGAGTTCGAGAACCCATGATAGGGAATTTCCATAAATTGTTCTTTTATTTTTTATTATTATTTTAAATGTAGGAGCACTGCTATTTATTCAGCTATTGATTAAGCTGATTGAATTGGGCATGAACTCCACATTACTTTTTAAAAAAATTAATTTTATAAGTTAGTTCACAATGTTTGATTACATTCAATATTCAAACACCAATCCCGCCACCATTACACCTTCCCACCACCAAAATTCGGGATGTTTCCATCCCAAGCCCCAATCCCTGTCGCAAAATACAACCAAAATAGTATATTTCGTATTGTCTGTTATGAAGAACTGCTGAAAATGCTTACAAAAAAGTGTCCATATAGGAAACAGTGTGAATATTGTTCTATTTTGGCAGGAGCCATTAAGACTTCCTATAGGATATCACTAACATGTTGATTAAGTTTGGGTGATGTGAACTTTAGTGATTTATATCTGAAAAAATATATGTATGCATATATATATATTATTTCCCTCTATGATTTGTTACCTACCATCTGAACCTCATCAAATGTGTGTGGTAATTATGAAGAATGAGTAGGGAGTGTTTTATGATGTGTCTGTCGCGTGCCTGCAAAAGCAGCCGCGTGGTCCAGGAAAATGTTTACTCATATGTGAGTCTCAGCCCAAGTGTATGGGGAACGGCCTTGAGCGTGGTGGTGGTTGGGTTGTGGCGTTTTTGGCTGCCGGGACTGGATCCCTTCTGGTGGGGAGGGCTATCATTCCCCCCTCTGGGGTTCCCCATGTGAAACAGCCTGGCACAGAGTCCGGTGTTATGGTTATGGGGGCCTCATCTTATGCTCCCTTTCAGGAGAAGCAGCCGTGGTATTTGGACGGTGACTGACCTCCACATTACTTTTTTAAAAAAAATTCTATTATGAATGTTAATTTTATTTTATTGTTTTGTTATTATTTTCCCCCTTTTTTATTCATTGTGAGATACAGTTACAAAGCTTTCATGTTTGAGCTTCAGTCATACAATTATCAAACACCCATCCCTTCACCAGTGCACATTTTCCACCACCAAAATCCCTAGTATTGGCGCCCCTGCCACCCCCGTTCCAACCCTTCTCCTGCCTGTGTTGAACTTATATTGCTGAGCCTGAGGTGGTTTGTGGGTGTGTCTCCCACATACCTAACTTTGGCCATTTAATTTCTTGGTAAACTTGGTCCCAAGTTGTTGGGGTCCGGCCAAAGGTACAGCGGCAGTTTTGGGGTATCAGGAAGTCTGAAGGCACCATCAGGCTGCTGATGCACTCACCCCACAGGTATAGGTTGAACTGATGGCGTCACCATACCCCCAAATTGTTCTTTTAATCTCCATCCAAACCTCAAAGTTACATATTTCTTCTTTAAATGTTTTACATTTTCCTAATTAAGTACCTGAGTATGCTCATTGTACAGAAAAAAGAATAATGATGAAAATCACTGTCACTGTCATCCCATTGCTCATCGATTTGCTTGAGCAGGCACCAGTAATGTCTCTCATCGTGAGACTTCTTCTTACTGTTTTTGGCATATCGTATTCACCACGAGTAGCTTGCTGGGCTCTCCGAGAGGGGCGGAGGTATTGAACACGGGTTGGCTGTGTGCAAGGCGAACGCCCTACCACTGTGCTATCGCTCCAGCCCATGATGAAAATAAAAATTACTTATTTTTCTACTGTCCAGCACAATCTGTTATTAAATACTTCCTTTCATTACCCCCTGTTTAGCATAGAATGTGAGTATACATTTTAATTGCATAGGATTTTGTCATAAATAATGTTTTATAAAATGACTCCTATTCCATTATAATGTGACTATTTTGTCAATTTCTTAAATATTCATCTGAATCTGATTTCTGATATTCTATCATTTATGTGTTATATTTGGTCTTTCCTTCCATGGCTGGATAATGAGAAATGTATAGGTGTTGCTTTTAAAAAAATTGTGGTGAACTTTTTTGCACTGACACTTGAAATTTAAAAGGAATACCACCGAGGCCCTCAAGAATTCCAAATTTAAAACAATATGGACGATTCTCAAAAAGTTAGAAATTGAGCTCCCATTTGACCCAGCAATACCACTCCTGGGAATATATCCCGGAGAGGCAAAAAGGTATAGTAGAGATGACATCTGCATTTCCATGTTCATTGCCGCTCTGTTCACAATAGCCACAATATGGAAAAAACCAGAGTGCCCGAAAACAGATGATTGGCTAAAGAAACTCTGGTATATTTACACAATGGAATACTATGTAGCTGTCAGAAAACATGAAGTCATGAAATTTGCATATAAGTGGATCAACATGGAAAGTATCATGCTGAGTGAAATGAGTCAGAAAGAAAGAGACAGACATAGAAAGATCGCACTCATATGTGGAATATAAAGTAGCTGAAAGGTACAAGCTTACAATGTTGTGATTCCTGGCAGACATTTCACTAGACTTAGTTCCTAAAATACAGAAATCCAAAACTATGCTGCTGCTAGTGCGGCCTCCGGACCTCATATCTCTTCATTCTCAGCAATGGAAAACAAATTACCAAATGCTTGCTTTTCAGCAGATCGACTTTAGGGGGAAGAAACTCCAAATCAATAATAGTGAATTTTTTTATTGAAATATTGAATGTAATCAAAGTAAAGTGAAATTTACCAGTTACACATGCGGGGTGGGGGGCTGGGGAGGCGGGGGGAAGGGGGGAGGTATATTATGATTCTTGGTGGTGGAATATGTGCACTGGTGAAGGGATGGGTGTTTGAGCATTGTATAACTGAGACTTAAACCTGAAAGCTTTGTAACTTTCCACATGCTGAACTAATAAAAGAAAGAAAAAAAAGAAAAAAAAATTCCAAATTTACAGGCATGAGAGTACAGCTTGCCTTGCATGTGACCTACCAGAGTTTGATCCCTGGTACCCCATATGGTTTCATAAACCCAGCCAGGAGTGATGAATTCAGTGATACCTGAATTCATAGTGAGGAGTAAGCTTGAGCACCACTGGGTGTAGTCCAAAAACCAAAATGAAAATTGAGAATTTGGACCAGTCTCCATATTAATCACATTTCTATGAGAATCATGTGTTTCTCTGTATAAACTGAAAAAAATTCACTCTATTTTTCCCCATGAACAACCAAGTTTTTAATCTCTTCTCATGTTTCTCTTTCTGGAATGCCAGAAAACAGGAAAGCCAGTTCAGAATCACATCTTTGATTACTGAGTGACTGCTCTTATATACTCAGTGCATAAGGCTAGGTTTGCAGTGCTCCATTTCAGTTTGTATGTAAGCACAATTGAAAATTACTATAGGGCCAGAGACATAGTAAAGGCCTTAAGGCATTTGCTTTGCACATGGAAGCCTCAGTGTTTTGTTCTGTTTTGTTTGGGGGCCACCCCCACTGGTGTCCAGGGCTTATTCCTAACTCTGCACTCAAATTTCAAGGATCACTCCTAGTAGGGCTCTGGAGACTATATGGGATGATAGGGATTGAACCCTGGATAACCATATGCAAGGCAAACTCCTTACTCATTGTACTGTCTCTCCAGTCCCCGAAACCTCAGTCTGATCCTAAATCAGTCCCCAAGGCTGCCAAGTCTAACCCAAACTTACTCCTCCCAATAGCCCGCAATAAAGGAAAATACTACATATTGTGGATTTTCCACAGTAAAAAGTTGCAGAGATATTTAAGCCCACAAATACTTGTAGATGATTTAAATCTCTGTTCACATCTCTGATGACTTCCATAGGCTCTGATGGCTTCCATATTTTAAAGTAATTTTAGGGATTAGTGATGACAAGTTACTTTCTGGGAAAATTATAGCAGGGAAGGCTGCTATTTCATTTTAGGTGAGCATCTGGAATACACAGAGTTTAAGTGACTGAATCTTTATTTGAATTTAGAATTATCTGGCTCTACTAATTCTAGGTTCTCAGAATGGAGGGAATATGATATAGTTCCATTTCCCCTATTCTAAGGGGCTTTTTTTCCAGAAACATTTTTAAAAAATTTTAATGAAACACAATTACAGATGCAATTACAGACTTATACACTTTTGTGATTACATTTCAGTCATACAGTGGTTGAGTACCCATCCCTCCACCAGTGCCCATTCTCTACCACCAATGTTCCCAGTATCCCTCCTGCCACCTCCACCCCATCCCCCACCCCCTGCCTTTCAGAGAAATTTTAATTTATACAGTATTTTAAAAATCAACTTTAGCACTGCATCAGAACCATTTGGAAGATTTGTTAAAACACATGATAGGTAGGCCTGTCTAGAAAGTTTCTGATTCAGTAGGTGAATGGAGGATTACCCTTGAGAATCACCAGTTTAGAGCATTAGGCCATCTCACTTTCTTTTCCTTCTCTAGAGTGTGATAGCTTCTGATACTGGGGGATGGGCAAACTAACATAGCATTACTTACACTATTGTTTTCAAGGCACAGCTCATTATTATTATTATTATTATTTTGCTTTTTGGGTCACACCCAACGATGCTCAGGGGTTACTCCTGGCTTTGCACTCAGGAATTACTCCTGGCAGTGCTTGGGGGACCATATGGGATGCCGGGGATCGAACCCGGGTCGGCCGCATGCAAGGCAAACGCCCTACCCGCTGTGCTATCGCTCCGGCCCCTCATTATTTTTTTAAAGACAAATTTTTGACCTTGGACCCAGCAGTCTTTAACAACCTGGTGACTCTGAAGCACTTTAACATTTGAGAACCACTGTGATACACTGATGAAGAAAGTTAGGTGTTGGGCATTTGGGGATTTAGACAGGGGATTTCATAAAAACCTTACCCCTTTACAAATTTTCTTTGTATAGAAGAAATATTGCTTGCACATACTCTAAAAGGTGGTTCCACTGTGTACTCTAAACTCTAGAGGTTATGGCACTGGTTTCAGAACTGGATTTAAATTCTGACTGGTGCTTGGAGGCTTGGGAGTTGGTGCTTGGGAGTTGCTCCCAGTGGTGCTTGAAGATAGAACCATAGCATCCCAGTGCAAAGCTGTCTTTGTGCTATCCTTTAAGCTCTCTCACTGGCCTTGAATGTTCACTGACACTGTCACTGTCACTGTCATCCCGTTGCTCATCGATTTGTTTGAGCGGGCACCAGTAACATCTCTCATTGAGAGACTTATTGTTACTGGTTTTTTTTTTTTTTGCATATCCAATACACCACGGGTAGCTTGCCAGGTTCTGCCATGTGGGTGTAATACTCTCGGTAGCTTGCCGGGCTCTCCGAGAGGGGTGGAGGAATCAAACATGGGTCAGCGGCGTGAAAGGCGAACGCCCTACCTCTGTGCTATCACTCCAGCCCCTGGCCTTGAATGTTGCCATTTTTTTTGGTGGGGGGGGGGTTGTCGGACCACACCTTGTTTTAATAATATTTTCTTATGTTCAAAATTCCATCACCTGTGTACCCACATCTATGCCTCAGGGACTCCATTGACTCTCCCTCTAACCCCCCCAGACCAACTCAGTTGTGTGAATCATTTCTCTCATTATTTTGAATTGTTTTTGCACACGAACATCAAAGTCTTTATTGTACATTGTCCATAGGAAAGGAAGGAAGTAAGGGAAAATAAGGGAAGTAAGAGGAGATGGGTATAAAGAAACAAATTCTTCATTTTATTTTTGAATTGATCTTATTTTACACATTTCTTGCTGGAATATAAAGATTATGAGTTTTGATAAGACTTCCCAAACTACCTAAAGCTGGAAATTTGCTCATTATTTTCTATGTTGATATAATAATATTTGCATTTCATACTGTTTGCTGTAGACACTAAACCAGTCTACATTCCAATCAACAGTGAATGATGGTTCCTTATTTCTTGTCCCTAAGAGTTTTCGATGTTTCTGGCCTTTTGATATAAGCCATTTGCATCGGTGTGATGTCATAATCACTGATTATGAGAATTATCATCTTCATTTGATTATAGTATCATAATCAGCAAAAGTGAGCATTTCTTATTTGATTTTGGGGTCCCAGACAATGATGTTCAGGGGTTACTCCTGTCTCTGCACTCAGGAATTACTCCTAGCTGTACTCAGGGATCATATGGGATGCCAGAGATTGAACCCAGGTCAATCGAATGCAAGGCAAGTATCTTACCTTTTGTATTATCTTTCTGGCCCTAGATGAGCATTTATTTTTCACCTGCCTATTGTCCAGATGTATGTCCCTGGGGAAGTGCCTGTTCAACTCTTTCCTGCACTTTTTGTTTGTTTGGGGGCCACACCTGGCAGAGCTCAGGGCTTACTCCTGGCTCTGCTCAGAGATCACTTCTGGTGTGCTTACCATATAGGGTACCAGGGATTGAATCTGGGTCAGCTGTATGCAAGGCAAGTGCCCTGCCTCGTGTACTATCTCTCTGGCCCCTTTCTCACACTTTTTGATGGGGTCTTTGTCATTTTGTTGTTGTTTTTTAAAAGTTTAATTTTTTTTTAATTTTGGGGTGTTTAGGGTTCAGTACTAAGGAGCTATTCTAGGTTCTGTACAAAGGAGTAAAGTGCCTTACCCACTGTACTCTCTTTCCAGCTCTAAAATAAAATTTAAGTTGAGTGCAATCTTTCTATGTCTGTCCCTCTCTTTCTGACTCATTTCACTTAACATGATACTCTCCATGTTAATCCACTTATATGCAAATTTCATGACTTCATCCTTTCTGACAGCTGCATAATATTCCATTGTGTAGATGTACCAAAGTTTCTTTAACCAGTCATCTGTTCTCTGGCACTTGTTTTTCCAGATTCTGGCTATTGTACACAGTGCTGCAATGACCATACAGGTGCAGATGTCATTTCTGCTACATATTTTTGCCTCTCCGGGATATATTCCCAGGAGTGGTATTGCTGGGTCAAATGGGAGCTCAATTTCTAATTTTTTGAGAAGCGTACATACGGGTTTTCCAAAAGGGTTGAAACAGTTGGCATTCCCACCAGCAGTGAAGGAGGGTCCCTTTCTCCTCACCTCCTCACCAACACCGGTTGCTTTTGTTCTTTTGGATGTGGGTCAGTCTCTGTGGTGTGAGATGATACGGAATCTATCTGCCTTAGTATATATCTGTGGTCACTTGAAAAGAATGTATATTCTGAAGTGAGGGGGACCAGGTTTGCTGAAGTAATTGCAGTGATAGAAACATATTAGTTTCAAATACTTATTGAGATTGTCTACTAAGGATGTATGTTCTGCTGATATTCAGTAGAGTGATTCTTACATGTTTACTCCTGTTGGTTGATAGTATTGCAAAATTCTTGTCCTTGATGATTATCTACTTAGTTGTTTAGTCAGTTGTTGAGAAAGTAGGGTGTTGTGTCTAGCTATAATTGTTGGTTTAACTCTACTTTCAATATTTTCATTTATCGCTTCACATTTTGCCTATTATTTTATGCATATGTATATAAGATGTCTGTTTTTCTCATTTTATTATTACATAATGCCCTCTGTTCCTTCCAATGTTCTTTTATGGAGATCTTTCTTATCTGATATAGCAACTTGTACTTTCTTTAGATTAAAGGTTGTAAACTATACCTTTTTTTCCATTGCTTTACATTCACTGTGCATACGAATACAGAGTGTGTTTCTTGTACAAAGCATGTAATTCAGTAGGGCAAATGCCCTACTGGCTTTTGGCCCCCGAGTTCTGAGAAACACGTTAAGACTTTTTTTAAAAATAATTTTTGAAATCTACCTGAATGTTTGTTTTATTTTTATTGAGATTGCATACATTTTAAAATTTTATTTATTCATTTATTTTCTTTTTTTGGGTCATACCCGGCAATGCTCAGGGGTTACTTCTGGCTCTGCACTCAGGAATCACTCCTGGTGGTGCTTGGGGGACCATATGGGATGCTGGGAATCGAACTCGGGTCGGACATGTGCAAGGCAAACGCCTTACCCACTGTGCTATCGCTTCAGCCCCATGTTAAGACTTTTTTAAATTGGAAAAATGTCATAGAAATTATGCAAACCTAGTAGTATAGCCTACTACTTAACTACCTTACCTATATGGTATAACTTCTTGGACCCACTTGTTTATTCAATACAGCTGTTCAACTCAGCTATTCAACTCAAGCATCTTCAAGCAATGTGTGATTATGTAGCTTTGTTAGTGTTCCCTAGGTATTAACAGTTACTTTATTGTTACATAGTTTTTAAGGGTAGAGATATTTTTGCCTCCTTTAACCAATAAACCGATTACATTTATTTCTAAGTATTTTATTGGTTTTGATGTTATTTTAACAGGATCCTTTATTTTGTTTTTTGGGCTGTACCTGACCTTGCTCAGAGGTTACTCTGGACACTATACTCAGAAATAACACCTGGCTGTGCTCATGGGACCATATGGGATGCCAGGAATCGAACCTGGGTCGTCCATGTGTAAGCAAGCACCCTATCCACTGTACTATCACTCTAGTCCTAATTTAAAAAAATTTCCTTATTCAGGTAATTTATTAAAAAACACTTGTCTTTTAAGAATAATTGCATTTTTTAAAAAAACCCGTATAATGGTCACAAACCTGGGGGCCCAATGTAGCTCTATTTTACTTGGAAAAATTATAAAATCTGAGCCTGGTTTTCTTTCTTCCATGACATTTTGAAAATAGCTTAAGCTAATAGTGCTTTCTTTATATTATCCTACAACATTGTTCCCTATTTTAGTAGTTCGAGACCAAGATTTGTTCTTATAGGCTATAGGCTGTTTAGCAATGGGCAAGTTATATAAACTATGGAAAAAACTAATCGATCCAGATAATTTTATTTATTTTTTGTGAAGCATGGAAGTTTTTATTGAAATTTTATTTAGAAAGATGTGATGGGAGAGAAAGGGATAAAATTACATATTCGAGAGTGAACATAGGCTTCTTCAGAGTGGAAAAGCAAGCAAGCAAGATACATGTTCTCCCTTGAACACAGGCTTGATGAGCAAGCCTGCTCCAGAGATTTTATAAAGATAAATTTATAAAGATGATTCAGTCACTTGTGGAACAATATGGAGTAGATATACTTCTCCCCATTTTTCCTGCTAAATATAGTTGAAATTTTGACATTACATGCTGGAAAAGCTGTCTTTAAAAAGAACAGTTCTTTTTGTCATTACAAGAAGAAATGATGGGTGCAAAATTAGGTAGATTTGGTGTGGGAATTTGTGATCATTCCTATTTGATTACTTCAATTTACCTAAAAAGTAGGACGCAGGGATATTAGTTGAGAGTAAAGAGGGAGGGGAAAGGGTCAGAGATTAGAAATAGCCGTGGCAGATAATGGGAAATACTGAGAAAGGAAGTACAGGAATATTGTTAACAGAATGATCCAGATATTTTTTTGTTGTTGTTGTTGTTGTTTTATTTTTTTTGTTTTTTTTTGTTTTTTTTTTTGATCCAGATATATTTTTAAATAGGCTTTGGTTTTTAGAGAAGTTTTTGAATCATGGCATAATTGAGCAGAAGGTACAAGAATGATATTATTTGTTACAGTTGGTGAATCTACACTAACACATGATTGTCAGCTAAACGTTTTATTGTTTGTTAAAAAAATTCTTATTTAGGCATCATTATTTACTATTAACAGTGTTTCAGACATGCAGTTTTGCTGTACCACACCAACCACCAGAGTGTCTATATTCTTCTACCACTGTGTCTAGGTCTCCTCTTACCAACCCACTTTAGTAAACTCAGATCTGCTGACTCTAGCCTCTCTTATCATTGGCCAATATTATATTCTCTCACTGTGTTTCATTGTACTCCACATAAAAGAGCAATCATTTGTTATTTGTTCTTCTCCCTTTGATTCACTTTACTCCTGGAAATGCTTTGGTGAACACATAGGGTTCTGGGGGATTGAACCTGGGTCAGCTACTTAGAAGGCAAGTGTTATTTCTTTGACACATATTAACTTCTTTTTAAATCAAATTTTTAATTTTATTGAGTTTTAACCTTTGGTTTTCATCTCTGGCACACCAAAACCAACAAATAAGATGCAGACTGCCAGCCCTGGTCACTGAAAGAACAAGGAAAAGGAAAGGAAATTATATATATATATATATTTTCCACCCTGGCCACGTGACTTCTTTATTTTTATTCTTATTTTATTTATTTATTTTTTCCCCGCACGGCAGAGCCTGGCAAGCTACCCGTGACGTATTTGATTTGGCAAAAAACAGTAACAACAACGTGCTCTTCGTGTACCTGGAGCAAGCAGACACCATCGGGCTACACTAGCATGCGGCAGGGACAAATGAAGATGTTACTGGTGCCCACTCAAGCAAATTGATGAATAATGGGATGACAGTGATACAGTGATTGCGTTTTAAGATTAAAAAAATAATTTTTGGATAACAGTCCTTTACCAGATGTCTCTTGCAAATATCGAGCTTGTCTTTCCATTTTCATTTTTTCTAACGTGTTGTGGGGGTGCTTACAACTTAATTTTGTGTCTGTGCTCAGGGATCACTCCTAGTGATGATCTGTGGACTATATTTGGTGCTGTGATCAACCTGGGTTGGTCATGTGCAAGGCAAGCACCTTAATCCCTGTAGTATCTCTCAAGCCCCCTTTCCATTATTATAGCAGTGTTTTTCAAATAAGAGATTTTCATAAAAAATTAGCTTATTGTTTATGAATTTCTCCTTTGGTGTTGTATCTAAAAACTTATTGCAGAACCCATTGTTATCTATATTTTCTCTTAAGGTAATCTTTTAGGACTTTTATTGGTTTGTATTTTAAATTTTAAATTCAACATGATCCATTGTGAATTAATTTTTGTGAAGAGTATATGTTCTGTGTTATTTATTTTCAAATATGTCCAGTTCTTCTGGCACCATTTGCTTGAAAGTATTTTCTTGATTACTATAACCTTATGGGCTGGAGTGATAGCATAGTGGGTAAGGCCTTTGCCTTGCACACGGCCGACCGCGGTTCGATTCCTCCGCCTCTCTCGGAGAGCCCAGCAAGCTACCGAGAGTATCTCGCCAGCACAGCAGAGCCTCGCAATCTACCCGTGGTGTATTCGATATGCCAAAAATAGTAACAATAAGTCTCACAGTGGAGATGTTATTGGTGCCCACTAGAGCAAATTGATGAGCAACGGGATGACAGTGACAGTGACTATAACCTTATAGTAAAATGCATAAGTTTTATTCTACATTTTACTTTGGAGTGTTGGAATTTATTGTGACACTAATCCAATGAATAGCTGGCTTTTCTTCACTTGTGTTAAGTGGTACAGGATATATAGTTAGATTGAGCCAGGTTGGGATTTGCATGTGCGGGTGACAGTAAGACAACAGGGCAAGTGAACTAAGGAGACCTATTAAAAAAGTTGAAGAATATCAAAATCATCCTGAGCAGGAAAAAATGGTGGTCAGGAGAGGGTTAGTAGGGGTCCAGGATAGCACTTCCAAGAACTGTACACATGTCTTGCATATTGAAGGCCCTAAATTTCATCCATGAAACTTCAAGCTCCCTCTACCCAAGCATCTCCAGGTGTAGTCCATGAGCACCATGGGGCCTGATACTCAATTGTTAGGCATGCACAGCCAGATTAAGCATTGCCAGGAGTTACTTTGTGGGCCCTACCTTTGCTTGGAGGCCCTTCTCCCAAAAAAGAAAGGGTAAATAGAAATAATAAAAAGATCTTGAAGGCTAAGAGCTGTGTAATGAATACAAACTGGATGCATATACTTGTTGTCTGAGTGATGTATGAATTTTATATTCCAGAAGTGGAGTGTTTCAAAGTGTTGACAAGATCTGGAGGATGGCCATGAGAGTTAGTAGTTGAAATAAGATTGAAGTTAGCAATCTGTGAAGATGCAGAGGTCAAAAAACTAACAGATTAGATTATTGAATCTTTACAATGATGATTAATTTCATATGGGATATTGGCAGGAATTGGGCTTGAGGGAAATCTGTGAGCAGATTCTACAATAAGTGAAGGTGATGTTTCAGAGATGAGAAGTTAATAGTAAAGGAGAGTGGGAACTGGTATAGTAAACCTCAGAGAAGGTAAAACAACTTATACAAGGGTAGACATCTCCCATCCTGAACAATTCCTCCAACCATCATTGACTTAGTGATCCCTTCTCTATTCCAGCTGTCTTCTCCTCCAGCTCATGAGACAGGCTTCCAACTATGGGACAGTATTTATGCCCTTGTGTCTACTGTCCTTGGGTGTCAGTCTCATATTATGTTATTTTATGTTCCACAAATGAGTGCAGCCCTTCTGTGTCTGTCCCCCTCTTTCTGACTCATATCACTTAGCATGATACTCTCCATGTCCATCCACTTATAAGCAAATTTCATGACTTCATCTCTCCTAACAGCTACATAGTTTTCCATAGTGTAGATGTAACAAAGTTTCTTTAACCAGTCATGTGTTCTCGGGCTGTTTCTAGATGCTGGCTATTGTGAACAGTGCTGCAAGGGACATATAGGTGCAAATGTCATTTCTACTGTGCTTTTATTGTGCCCTTGGAATATGTACCCAGAAGTGGTATTTTGAGATCATATGGAAGCTCAGTTTCCAGCCTTGGAAGGAATGTCCATATTGTTTCCCACAAAGGCTGGACCAGTTGGCATTCCCACCAACAGTGAAAAAGCGTCCCTCTTCCCCCACATCCACGACAGCACTGACTGGTTGCTTTTGTTCTTTTGAATGTCTGCCAGTCTCTGTGGTGTGAGATGATATCTCATTGTTGTTTTAATTTGCATCTCCCTGATTTTTCAAATTCATAAAATACTTACTCAGACTAAATTTTTCCCCCAGTTTGTCCAATGTTAAGTAAATTTTAATACACTCTTCTTTTCTGAATTTATAAAGTTCTGTTTTATTGACTTCCTCACCAGCTCTCATAAGTTTAATTCTACAGAATTTTATGTTGCTTCTAGTATACCAGTCTTCTGTCACTAATTTGAATTCCTGGAATAATTGTTTCATATTCCTTGTTACCAGACTTACTCTATGAATAAGTGACTCGGTTTTTTCCTGTCCCTTTTTCTTTCCCCAAAGAAGATCCATTAAAGTTGTTAGTCTAGCCTTCTATGTACTGCTTTTTATAACTTTGTATTATGTCTGTCTCTGATACATTTTACCAAACTTCTCTAGTCGGCTCCTTTCATCACTTAATATGGAGTCCTTGCTAAATAAATTGAAATCCAGGGTAAAACAAATCCAGAACATTCCCTCATTTCATCACCTTTATTTTCTGCTATTTCTATCTCCTGGAATTTTATTTTACATTTCCTTTCCTCCTTGGTAAAGGTCTTGTGTTGAAACACTTCCATACCAGAGTGTGTGGCTTGGTAGTATTTATCATGTATGAATCGGGGAAGGTTTTCAAGCCTGATTTCAAGTCTTCTGATTTCTACAAGAGTTGACTTTCATTGCCTGATATAAGTGCTCTTTACTAGCTGCACATCACAGAATCTGTTGAGATTGGCTATATATGTACTAGAGCCCCTCTAACCCCCACCCCCCAAATCTTGAGTATCTTATGTATACTGATTGTAAACAGAGGCCATATTACCTAATTAAATGGGGAGTAGGTTATGAAGGTCTCTGAAGTGGAGTTCAGGAGGCCTGGGGCCCCTCCCAGTGAGTCGTGGCTACCCTGGCCAGTGGTTCAGTGCAAGGACACAAGGGTCCTTTTTTGCTTGGGATCTGCAGTGATGGGGATACTTGGGCCATCCCAGGATGCTTAGGGACCTCTACGTCTTGTACCCAGCAATACTTAGGAAACCATACGGTACAAGGGTTGGCCCACATCAGGCTCTGTACTGTTTCCCTGCCCCTGAAACCTTTATAAGGAAGTTCCAAAAGTATAGTAGGTTAGCATGGTGACCATGGTTGAATTGAGGAATATTATATTGATATCTTGAAAGAAGTGGTGTGCCTGGCTTCTTAACTATGTTCTGGAGGGGAACAGAAGAATATCTTTTCCTGGGAAATTACCATTAAGAATGTGTAACACCAACTAAACTTGATATCACTGTCACTGTCGTCCCATTGCATCGGTTTGTTCGAGTGGGCACCAGTAATGTCTCTTATTGAGAGACTTATTGATATAACCTTGTTTTTCCCTTCTTTGAAGTGTCAGTCTTCATGACCTCGTAATTGGCAGATCAATTAGCCTCTTTCTCTCTTATCATCCCTCAGAGTCTCAGCTTGTCTCTGAGAATATCACTGCTTTCCACTCCTTGTCTAAAATGAAACCTGGTTGATGAGGGAGACCCAATCCCTGTAGTCCTGCAGGTTGGAGGAGCCCTTTGTTTTCTTTTATATTCACTGACCTTCCGCGGCAGTGACTGCTCTCCTCACCCCTTCCCTTGGCCCTTTCAGAAGAACACTCCGTCTTATTATAAAACCCTGCCGCTTTCAAACTTGTCCGATTATGCTCTACCTGTCCTTCGCTTCATTGGAGGATTTCCCAGTTTACTGAACTTATCACTTTACTCAAGTCTCTCCCTTGCATGGACAAGTCCAGTGGTTTCTGTTCCTTTCTTGACAGTATCCACATGGGCTCGCATCACATTGTATAGCCCCTGTCTGCCATGGCACCTGTAGCTCTTCACTTAGCACATCGTGGCCTTCTCACTTGGTTCTGCCTCAAGGATCTGGCCTTTGTTGTTCCTCTACCAGGCAGGTACTCATCCCCTTCCGTGAAGACCTGTACTCTTCTTCAGGTGTCACCTCAGATGGGACTTAGACCTCTCCATTCCTTGTATCTGAAACCATGTGTGTTTGTGTGTGCACACATGCCCATGAAAGCTACTTGTCACTCATTTGCCCTTCTAGGTTATAGGCTCTACAGGGTAGGATTTTGTTTCTTTCACCACTTGATTCCTTAGCATCGGTTTCTACTTGCCACATGGCCAGTATTTCTTAAGTATTTTTTTACCGAATAGATAATAAGAACTCTGTGGTACTCTGACCTTCGTTGCCATCCACCCTCACACCTGTGTCTACAGAATCCATACCCGCGACATCACAACCCCATGATCATTGTCTCTGCCCTGTCACACTCAATTCCCAGTGTCATAGCACATCCATTGTTTATACACTGACCCTATGATGTTTTTATTTTTATAGCTATGAATAGCTTCTAATGTATCTGTACTGCTAATAGCTGGCTTTGCTCCCTTTAGCCCCTTCAGGTTGGAACTTCACACATAGGGCTATTTGGCCTTTCTTTTTAAGTTGTATTCCCACTGCTGTATTCCCACTCCTGTTCCCATGACACACTGGGTTAGCAGGAGTTAAATGCTAGGTGGAAAAATCTTGTAATAAGTTGCCTTATGACAGCCCTCCTTTTCCACTTGACCCCCTCTCCTGTTTATTTGTTGACTGCTCTCGGTAGAGTTCCTGCATGGAGGCTTTCATTTGACTGTCCATCTAATTGGTTCTTCATCTGCCACACATTGTGCATTCTATTCCTTAGATTTGACTGACCACATTGGTCTTTCTGACCTGACATTTTTCCTCAGTCACAGAGTTCTACTTCCTTTTGAGGTATTTGGGTTTCCACCTGCTTTCTGGTGAAGAAAACCAGTGTTTCCTTCATTTATACGCATGCTCTCTGATTGTTTCCTGTCACCTTTCCTAATAAAGTGGCCAGTCACGTTGTTCAAACTTAGACTCTTTCTCAGCACACCTTTTACAGATCCTCACACACCCAGTGTCTCCAAGTCCTGTTCATTTTAGTCAAAACATATATATCCATGTCTATACCCGCTCCCGGACTGAAGCGATAGCACAGTGGGTAGGGAGTTTGCCTTGCACGCTGCTGACCCAGGTTCAATTCCTCCGTCCTTCTTGGAGAGCCCTCGAGCTACTGAGAGTATCCTGCCTGCACGGTAAACCCTGGCAAGCTTGCCAAAAACAGTAACAACAAGTCTCACAATGGAGACATTACTGCTCGAGCAAATTGATGAGCAACGGGATGACAGTGATACAGTGATACAAGGGTAGAGGAGGATGATTTTGAAGTTGTACTATTGAGAGAGAGAAGGATGTTTACCTCTAGTTTAGCTGTAAGTTGTAAGAGTGTGATAGAATGTGCAACTTCTTCCTGGCAGGGCTCTATATAACACAGTACTACTTAGACTTTCTATGGTGAAGAACAAGGATGTTTTGTTTTTCTTTATTTCTAATCCATAATGAATCAATCATTTTGCAAAGTAGTAGAAAGTGGCATGAACAAAAAATACTATAAAAAGTGTATGACTAATTTTCTCATTTATATTTTGAAATAACATGGTTTTATTCAGAAAAAAATGTAAGAGGCAATCAGAGAATCTAGGTCATAGATTCTGATGTGCACAACAGAGAATGAGCGCCCAGTTTTTTTGCATGGCTTCTCTTGCACTGGACATTCCCAGTACCACATGTGGTCCCTCAAACACTGCCAGGAGTGATGCCTTAGATGCCTTAGGCAGCATCAAGCCAGAAATAAGTCCTAAGCATCACAGGATATGACCTTTGACTGACCCTGCTACCCTCTCCACAAAAAGTAAAATTTTGCCAAAATGCTAATAAAAGTTTTGGTAATCTTTCATTTTATGTAACTTTTCCTGTCACAGACCTGAAGTAAGTAGTTTACCAATTGGCTGATCCATACTTTGAGTGGTTCTAGTTTAATAATAAACTTTTCCTTCTCAGGTGGAAAGTGACTCTGTATACAACTGTATAAAATCTATAACACATTTACTGATAGTAAATCATAAATTTATTTTTTGCTGCCCCCATATTTAGTTACATGACCCTATGTTGGGTCATAAACTGCAGTTTAAGAAACTGGGCTCTTAGTATAGAGAAGTGTTTATTTTGTAAGAGAAGCTGTGTTTCATTAGTGAGGAAGGTAGAAGTGCTTACTCTTGGGCTCTCCACTCAGGAGTGATTCTCAGCAGTGATATGTTTTTATGTTCTCTGTTATATCTGCCTAACCAAATATTTAAGAATCTTTGCTAGAAACTATTTAGAGAGCTACCGGTAAGGTCTTTGGTGAGGAAAGTTTTCATTTAGTGAGATTACCACTTCACATTCATGCAAACTCATTTTTAAAATTAAGTCTTTTTACTGGTTGAGGAAACTTTGGTACATCTATACAATGGAATACTATGCAGCTGTTAGAAAAAAGGAGGTCACAAATTTTTTATTTAAGTGGATCGGCATGAAAAGTTTCATGCTAAGTGAAATGAGTCAGAAAGAGAGAGACAGACATAGAAAGATTGCACTCATCTATGACATATAGAATAACAGAGTGGGAGACTAACACCCAAGAATTGTAGAAACAACTACCAGGAGGTTGACTCCATGGCTAGGAGGCTGACCTCACATTCTGGGGAAAGGGCAACTCAGAGAAGGGATCACCAACTATAATGTAGTCGAAGGCCATGTGGGAGAAGGGAGTTGCGGGCTGAATGAGGGCTAGAGACTGAGCACAGTGGCCACTCAACACCTTTATTGCAAACCACAATAGCTAATTAGAGGGAGAGAACAGAAGGGAATGCCCTGCCACAGTGACAGGGTGGGGTGGGGGGGAGATGGGATTGGGGAGGATGGGAGGGATGCTGAGTTTACTGGTGGTGGAATATGGGCACTGGTGAAGGGATGGGTTCCCGAACTTTATATGGGGGAAGCAAAAGCACAGATGTGTATAAATCCGTAACTGTACCCTCATGGTGATTCATTAATTAAAAATAAATAAATTTATTTAAAAAAAATAAATAAAAGTATGTTGACTAGTATAAAAAAAATAAAATTAAGTCTTTTTAAACAAAATTTTTAGATATTCTAATATGAAATAAATAACACATTTTAGTGTAGAAAATTAGATAGTATTGGTATCCAAAACGATATATAGTAGATAGGGCACTTGCCTTGCACTCGACTGACCCAAATTTGATCCACAACATCCCATCTGGTTCTCCAAGCACCACCAGGAATAATTCCTGAGTCAGAACCAAGAGTAACCTCTGAGCATTGCTAGGTGTGGCCCCAAAATTTAAGAAAAGAAAACAAACAAAAAAAGAACGAGAGAAAGAATGGAAATTAGTATGGAAAAAAGGGAGGGAAAAAATCCTGTACTTCTCTTGGAGCTCCTCTTGATAAAATATTTCTTTCATTCAATACTTTTAAAATATCTCTGTCACTGTCACTGTTGTCCTGTTGTTCATTGATTTGCTCGAGCAGGCTCCAGTAGCGTCTCCATTGTGAGAATTGTTGTTACTGTTTTTGGCATATCGAATATGACACGGGGAGCTTGCCAGGCTCTGACGTGCGGGTGGGATACTCTCGGTAGCTTGCCAGGCTCTCCAAGAGGGATGGAGGAATCGAACCCGGGTCATGCAAGGCACTACCCGCTGTGCTATTGCTCTAGCCCTAAAATATCTCAACTAAGTTAAAATTCTATTTTCTGATGAAATAATACTATTTGTGTAAATTTAAATATCACTAAGATTATTTTTATCTGCTTTTTGCCATTTTTTTAAAATTATTTAAGTTTTCCAAAGAGGGTAATATTGCTTCCTTGGGGGGGGGACCACAGGGTTGTGGTAGCCTTGGGCGCAGTTGGGGGTACTTTCTGTTTTCTTAATGGAAGTAGATTTCCAGGTGGATTCCTGAGGGATTTTTTTTTCCTGAAGAAGTGCCATTCTGACACGTTGGGTCCATGAAACCGGCTAGAGAGCTGGCCTGTGGCAGTCCACCCAACCCTACCTGTTGCACACCAGACAGGGAAGGAGGACGGCCCCTAGAGGGAGGATGAGTATGTGAAGCTGTATGAAAAGATAAGACAGACAAAAACAAGACAGACAAAGACATCCAACAGTTCTGGAAACCTCTGCAGGTAGAAAAACTTATTTTATTGCAATTAGGCTTAGGTTTATATATTTAATAAGAGAAAAGGGAGAGCAATGGATGAACACCTTTTGGGGGGAGATTCCCACACAAGCCATACAGTCATGCAGGGTGTTCTGTTTTCTCACTCTCCCTGACTGGCTGGCAATTAGCTTGCTCAGTAGTCCCTGACTTTTTATTTTAGGTATAGTGACTGGACATTGCGTCTGGCTGTTTGAAGATGGAGGGAGAAGTCACTGCTGGGAAGTCAAGGGGCCTCTGTCAAGGGAGAGGCCGTTTGGGTCAAATCTTGAGAGCTCATTCTTGACCCCAGTGGTTCCCCCAGTCGTCCACTGCAGCACCCCATAAAGAGGGGCAGTATTTCAAATAAGTTTGGGAATCCTGGTTTAACAGTAAGGAAAATGAAAATGGCCATCACTACAAAGGGGCTTTTTCACTACAAAAGGTATAATATATATAATAAATTAGGGATACCCAGAAAATCCCACCAAACACCAATAGGAAAACCTCAACAAATACCAAACTGTCATTTTCAGTGGTTCAATTACACAGAACAGTGAAAGTATTGTAAGATATTAAACCTGATTGCATATTAAATATACACCAGTTCAACATTAGATCTGATGTGTTTCAAAATGGAAAGAGAAAATTTTAATCTCAGGGAAATATCACTTTTTTGTACTATTGTTAAAAGATGACTTGCAGCAGGCTTGAGAAATTGTACAGCAGATAGGGTGCCTTACTTGTATGCCACCTGGCACTGCATAGATATGGTCCCCTGAGCACCACCAGGAGTATCTAAACAAACAAAAGATGACCTTCTGAATTCCTGTACTTTGATATTTCTTTTAAAAATCAGTTATTCCCCTACCTTTTTTGATTTCTACTATTCTTGGGTGTTAGTCTCCTACTCTGTTATTTTATATTCCACAGATGAGTGCAGTCTTCCTATGTCTGTCTCATTCTTTCTGGCTTATTTCACTTAGCATACTTTCCATGTTGATCCACTTATATGCAAAGTTCATGACTTCATCTTTTCTAACAGCTGCATAGTATTCCATTGTATGGATGTACCAAAGTTTCTTTAACCAGTCATCTGTTCTCGGGCACTTGGGTTTTTTCCAGATTCTGGCTATTGTAAACAGTGCTGCGATGAACATATAAGTGCACATGTCATTTCGACTATACTCTTTTGCTTCTGGATATATTCCCAGAAGTGGTATTGCTGGGTTAAATGGAAGCTCAATTTCTAATTGTTTGAGAAGCATCCATATTGTTTTCCAAAAGGGCTGAACCAGTCGGCATTCCCACCAGCAGTGAAGGAGCGTCCTTTTCTCCCCACATGCAGGCCAATAGCAGTTGCTTTTGTTCTTTTGGATGTGTGCCAGTCTCTGTGGTGTGAGGCGGTATCTCATGGTTGTTTTGATCTGCATCTCCCTGTTGATTAGTGATACAGAGCATTTTTTCATGTGCCTTTTGGCCATTCGTATCTCTTTCTTGGGAAAGTTTCTGTTCATTTCTTCGCCCCATTTTCTGATGGGGTTGGATGTTTTCTTCTTGTAGAGTTCAACCAGTGCCTTATATACCCTTGATATCAACCTCTTATCTGATGGGTATTGTGTGAATATCCTTTCCCATTCTGTAGATTATTTTTGTATTCTGGTCACTGTATCTTTTTCAGTGCAGAAGCTTCTTAGTTTAATATAGTCCAATTTGTTTATCTCTGTTTCCATTTGGTCGGTCAGTTGTGGGTCATCTTTGAAGATACCGTTAGCTTCAGTATCGTGGGGGGTTTTGCCCACTTGTCTTCAATGTACCTTATGGATTGTGGTCTGATGTTGAGGTCTTTAATCCATTTTGATCTGATTTTTGTGCATGGTGATAGGTCGAGATCTAAACCCATTCTTTTGCTTGTGGTTGTCCAGTTATGCCAGCACCATTTGTTAAAGAGGCTTTCTTTGCTCCACTTCAGATTTCTTGCTCCCTTATCAATGAGTAGATGTTTATACAATAGGGGTTGTGTGTAGGGATATTTCACCTTGTTCTGTTGGTCTGTAGCTCTGCCTTTGTTCCAGTACCATGCTGTTTTGATTATTACCACTTTGTAGTAGAGTTTGAGGTTGGGGAGGGTGATGCCTCCAATTTTCTTTTTCCCAAGAAATTCTCTAGCTATTTGTGAGGGCTTATTGTTCCATATGAATTACAGGAGTGCTTGCTCCATTTCTTTGAAGAATGTCAAGGGTATCTTCATAGGGATCGCATTGAATGTGTACAATGCTTTGGGGAGTATTGCCATTTTGACTAGATTAATTCTTACAATCCATGAGCAGGGGATATTTTTTCATTTACCCGTGTCTTCTTTTATTTCCTGAAGTAGCATTTTGTAGTTTTCTTTATACAAGTCCTTTACCTCTTTAGTTAAGGTGATTCCGAGGTACTTGATCTTTTGAGGCACAATTGTGAATGGGATTGCTTTTATCATGTCACTTTCTTCTTTCTCATTATTTGCATATACGAAAGCCATGGACTTTTGGGTATTGATTTTATAGCCTGCAACGTTATTATATGAGTCTATTGTTTCTAGGAGTTAATGGTAGAGGTTTTAGGGTTCTGTAAGTATAGTATCATAACATCTGTGAATAGTGAGAGTTTGATTTCTTCCCTTGCTATCTGAATGCCCTTAATATCTTTTTCTTGCCTAATGGTTATTACAAGTACTTCCAGTGCCATATTGAACAGAAGTGGAGAGAGTGGGCATCCTTGTCTCGTCCCTGTTCTTAGAGGGAAGGCTCTTAGTTTTTCCCCATTGAGGATGATGCTTGCCATAGGCTTGTGATAAATGGCTTTGACTATATTGAGGAAAATTCCTTCTATACCCATTTTGGGGAGAGTTTTCATCATAAACGGGTGCTGGATCTTGTCAAATGCTTTCTCTACATCTATTGATATGATTATATGATTTTTGTTGATATAATGGATTATGTTGATTGATTTCCGGATGTTGAACCATCCTTGCATCCCCGGGATGAATCCTACTTGGTCTTGGTGTATGATCTTTTTGATGAGTTGTTGAATTCTATTTGCTAATATTTTGTTGAGAATCTTCGCATCTGTGTTCTTCAGGGATATTGGCCTATAGTTTTTTTTTTGTGGTTTCTTTGTTTGCTTTTGGTATTAGGGAGATATGAGCCTCATAGAAGCTGTTTGGGAGGGCTTCTGTTTCTTCAATTTCCTGGAAAAGCTTGAGAAGAACTGGCAATAGGTCCTCTTTAAATGTTTGGAAGAATTTGCTAGTGAATCTGTCTGACCTGGGCTTTTATTTCTGGGAAGACTTCTTATTACAGTTTCAATTTCTTTGATATTAATAGGACTATTCAGGTACTCCAGGTCTTCTTGGTTCAGCCTTGGGAGATTATAGGAATCCAGTAATTTATCCATTTCTTCTAGTTTCTCTTGTTTGTGTCATACAAATTCTCAAAGTAGTCTCTGATGATCTTTTGAATTTCTTTGGTTTCTGTTGTGATGTCCTCCTTTTCATTTCTGATTCGGCTTATAATGGTTGTCTCTCTCTCTTTCTTTGTGAGTCTTGCCCATAGTTTATCAATCTTGTTTATTTTCTTGAAGAACCAGCTCTTGGTTTCATTGATCTTTCGGATTGTCTTTTGGGTTTCCATGTCGTTGATTTCTGCTCTAACATTTATTATCTCTTTTCTTCTGCCTGGTTTGGGCTCCTTTTTGGGGTCCTTTTCTAAGGTCTTAAGCTGTGACGTCAAGTTATTTATGTGGGCCCTATTTTCCTTCCTGAGAAATGCTTGCAGAGCTATAAATTTTCCCCTTAACACAGCTTTAGCTGCGTCCCACAGGTTCTGGTAGCTCGTGTCTTCATTCTCATTTGTTTCCAAGTACCTTTTGATTTCTTCCTTGATTTCCTCCCTGACCCACAAAAAGACCCCTGTACTCATTCCTTCCACTTATCTTATTTCATTCTAGTTATCACCATGGTTCTTACAGAATCTAGGATCTAGTTTTGCCCAGTTTTTTTTTGCACCTAATTATGAAAATCTTTATTTTGCATCAAGGTCTGGGAATGAAGCTGCATTTGGGCATATTACAGATGAGGAATGACCCATCTATATTGAGTACAAAACCCAGTTACAGAATTATTTCTTAGTTATTACCAGATACCACAAATTACTACTGTTTAATTGAAATAAAACAAAATTTGTCACACTAGAAAGCTAGAAGTGAAATATGATGTTATTTAATCAGCAGAGATATGCACAGCTCAGATATATACTTGTGTATATTAGAAACCAAACCACCAAATATTGGACAAAATAAAATATTGAGGAAGAATTCTGGCCTTAAGCACATCTTACCTGAAATTCAACTAGAAAGCTAGACCATGAATTTTTTTTTTGCTTTTTGGGTCACACCTGGCTATGCACAGGGGTTACTCCTGGCTCTACACTCAGGAATTACTCCTGGCGGTGCTCAGGGGACCATATGGGATGCTGGGAATCGAACTCGGGTCGGCCGCGTGCAAAGCAAACACCCTACCCACTGTGCTATTGCTCCAGCCCCCTAGACCATGAAATTTTTAGCACTTTATTGTATGGAAAAATTAATATCAATGGATTTAGTGACTAAAGGGGTATATGTTTGTCTAAAACAACAAAGTAAACTCATTTTAGGAAAACGTTTCAAATTGTTTTCACAATGTCTAATGGATATTCTGATGTTGTCTTTGTAGAAATTCATCTTGTAATACAAATGAGGCAAATAATTTTTTTAAATTAATTTATTTTTTAATTAGTGAGTCACAGTGAGGGTACAGTTACAGATTCACACATTTTCTTTTTTTTTTTTTTAATTAGTTTATTTTTAATTAGAGAGTCATTGTGAGGGTACAGTTACAGATCCATACATCTTTGTGCTCATGCTTCCCCCATACAAAGTTCAATAACCCATCCCTTCACCAGTGCCCATTCTCCACCACCCGTAAACCCAACATCCCTCCCCCCCTCCCCAGGCCCGTCTCCCCCCACCCCACCCTGCCACTATGGCAGGGAATTCCCTTTTGTTCTCTCTCTCTGATTAGGTGTTGTGGTTTGCAATAGAGGTGTTGAGTGGCCATTGTGTTCAGTCTCTAGTCTGTATTCCACCCGCCTCACCCTTCCCCCACATGACCTCCAACCACATTTTACTTGGTGGTCCCTTCCCTGAGTTACCCAGAATGAGAGACCAGCCTCCAAGCCATGGAAACATTCTCCTGGTACTTATTTCTACTATTCTTGGGCGTTAGTCTTATAGTCTATTATTCTATATTCCACAGATGAGTGCAATCTTTCTATGTCTGTCTCTCTCTTTCTGACTCATTTCACTTAGCATGATACTTTCCATGTTGATCCACTTATATGCAAACGTCATGACCTCATTTTTTCTAACAGCTGCATAGTATTCCATTGTATAGATGTACCAGAGTTTCTTCAACCAGTCATCTGTTCTAGGGCACTCGGGTTTTTTCCAGATTCTGGCTATTGTAAACAGTGCTGCGGTGAACATATAAGTGCATATGTCACTTCGACTATACTTTTTGGCTTTTCTGGGATATATTCCCAGCAGTGGTATTGCTGGGTCAAATGGGAGCTCAACCTCAAGTTTTTTGAGAATCGTCCATACTGTTTTCCAAAAGGGCTGAACTAGCCGGCATTCCCACCAGCAGTGTAGAAGGGTCCCTTTCTCCCCACATCCTCTCCAACAGCGGTTGCTTTTGTTCTTTTGGATGTGTGCTAGTCTCTGTGGTGTGAGGTGGTATCTCATGGTTGTTTTGATCTGCATCTCTCTGACGACTAGTGATGTAGAGCACTTTTTCATGTGCCTTTTGGCCATTCGTATCTCTTCCTTGGTAAAGTTTCTGTTCATTTCTTTGCCCCATTTTTTGATGGGGTTGGATGTTTTCTTCTTGTAGAGTTCAACCAGAGATTCACACATTTTCGTGCTTGTGTTTACCTCATGTAATGTTTGAGAGCCCATCCCTCCACCAGTGTCCATTCTCTACCACCCATGAACCCAGTATCCCTCCCACCCCCCCAGTCCCATCCCCCCCACCCCACCCCGCCTCTGTAGCGGGCCATTCCAATTTGATATCTCTCTTTCCTTTTGGGTGTTGTGGTTCCAAATAGGAGTATTGAGTGGTCATCCTGTTCAGTCTCTAGTCTACTTTCAGCACACTTCTCCCTTCCCGCACAGGATCTCCAATCACATATTACTTGGTATTCCCCACTCTATCTGGGATGACTTTCCCCGCAGCCTGTGAGGCCAGCTTCCAAGCTATGGAACCAATCTCCTGGTATTATATACTACTGTTCTTAGGTATTAGTCTCCTACTCTGTTGTTCTATATTCCATGAATGAGTGCAGTCTTTCTATGTCTGTCCCTCTCTTTCTGGCTCATTTCACTTAGCATGATACTTTCCATGTTGATCCACTTATATGCAAAGTTCATGACTTCATCCTTTCTAACAGCTGAGGCAAATAATTTTTAAAGGGTTATTATATATGCCAGTAACAGTGACTATGATAATTTTATAACAAAAGCAATACAATTTTGAGAGCATTGTTGCTTTGGAGACCACCCACACCCACATAATTGTAGAAGCCAGACTTTGCCATCAAGATAAGTGATGGGTAGATGAGGTCAGCATCAGAGTAGTTCTTACCACAGCCATTCAAATTAAATTTCAAAATTCTTTTCTTATATTCTTCTGCCATTTGACTCATCTTCAAACATCCTTTCACAGAGAAATCCTTTTCTATTTTATGTAACTTTGGGGTGGTGCATTTATTTTTCTTGATTTATTATGATTTAAAAATCTTTGAGTAGCTTTTTGTGAGGCTTGTGGCACTGCCTCACACATGAAAAGTTAGCCTTGAGTTGCTTTGAAGATGGTCACACCATCTGACTGCCTCATTGGTCTTCACAAAGCAGTTATTCTGGAGTCTGCTAAAAGCACAGAACAAGTGGTCTGAAGTGCACTGACAAACTAAGCATTCTGTAAGACAGGCTGATGCTTGCTTTCTTTTGCAAGTCAGTTTGAAGTTCACAGGGGCTGCATCCCTTCATCAGTGTAATTTCTTTGGTAGTGGTTGTCAAAAGCAGAAAGCATGTATGTGTCCAGCAACATAGTCAAACAAAAACTGGTCTCATTAAGCCATTTAATAGCTATCCATTCACAAACCTCCTGCAACTACTTTGCCCTGTTAGTACCATCAAACACTTTTCCTGCAAAAAAATTAATGTTATTGCTGGTCTCCATGGACTGGCACGATTGCTCAGTGGGTAGGGCATTTGCCTTGCACACAGCCGACCTGGGAGCGATTCCTCTGTCCCTCTCGGAGAGCCCGGCAAGCTACCGAGAGTATCCTGCCTGCACGGCAGAACCTGGCAAGCTACCCGTGGCGTATTCGATATGCCAAAAACAGTAACAAGTCTCACAATGGAGACGTTACTAGTGCTCGCTCGAGCAAATCGATGAACAACGAGATTACAGTGCTACAGTGCTGCTCTCCATATATAGGCACTGCTCCACACCACTGAACAGTTGTTGGGTTTTCAAACTAATTGCTGTTTCAAAAGCTTCAAAAATATGAAATTAGTTTTAAATCTTTACTGTCACCTGCCAGAAGTTATTTTCTGTTATTTGCCTGTTAAGCTGGTTAAATTTTCTTTTTTTTAAAAAAAAAGTTGTACTTTTATATTTATAAATTATTTAAAATTTTCAGAAAACAAAACAACTTTGCCTTTTGTCATATTAGTGAATACCTTGAAGTAGTTGAGTAAAAATGCACATCTAATACCCCTACCAACACTGTTCAGCACTTCCCTTATGTTATCCCTGTTAATATTAGATTACTACTGAGAACAGTTTTACTGTGACAGTTTAATACAAGTTCTGCAATAATTCTTTTTTTTTTATTAGTTTATTTTTAATTAGAGAGTCATCGTGAGGGTACAGTTACAGATCCATACATCTTTGTGCTCATGCTTCCCCCATACAAAGTTCAATAACCCATCCCTTCACCAGTGCCCATTCTCCACCACCCGTAAACCCAACATCCCTCCCTCCCTCCCCAGACCCGTCTCCCCCCACCCCACCCTGCCACTGTGGCAGGGAATTCCCTTTTGTTCTCTCTCTCTGATTAGGTGTTGTGGTTTCAAGTTCTGCAATAATTCTGATCCAAATTTAATAACTGGTTTAGGAGCAAATTTTTATTTGATAAATTTAGCCAATACATTATTAAACTTATTTCTGGCACTAGAAGTGAGTATAAGAAAAATTAGAATTTTTGTTATACTGAGAATACAGTAAAGGAGAAATACAGAGCTTTTCTTTCCCAACCCCCTCCTCTATTTTTTTAAAATCTGGGTATCGTTCATTTTAGAGAACATGAAGGATACATTCTCACAGACAGTAGTTTGAAAGTTGCCTGGTTCTCAGATATAATTGGCTAGGTAAAACATGTGCATGTGAGTTTGAATAGAAGTTCAGCATCCATCTGATGATCTATCTTTGGTTTGGCATCTGCCTCTGTCATGGGCTATTTCCTGAGCATTTACTTCCATTTTGACTGAAGTGGTCCACTTTGCAGAGCTTTCTGCTATTGGTGCTGCTTCACCTGAGTCAGTGTTTCCTTAATTTTTCTCTGGGCTACCTGGCAAGCATAAAAGTGACTAGTCGTTTTGACAACCACTTGATCATTTTTATCACAAGGGACGACAACTTCTGCACTTGACAAATTCTGGAGCTCATTTATCATTTTGCCTCCTTTTCTATTAACTCTGTCAGTGGCAAGGGACAGCACTCTGATATGAGTTTCAAGTTTCACCTCTTCTTTAGGACAAAAAACTTTTCTTTACTTAATTTTTCCAAAGCCTTAAACTGAATCTCTAGTGGCCCAGTTACAATCATCATCCTCGCTTTACCATCTGGTGCTGGAGCAATCATAATAGAAGTTCCTGCAAAGCAAGAAATTTGCAGAATGTGTTGCCCCTGTTTTCTGATAGAGGTGTCAACAGATAAGGGCTAGAATTAACAAGTGAATAGTTTCTATTTCTGAATGCTCAAACTGTGGGTAAGGAGGAGTCATAGCTGAAGAGGGCCCTGAGATGGGAAGTGACTTCCCTGAAGTGGGTGAAAACAGACCCAAAGCATCAAGATTTAGTTAAGAAATTAAATGTGCTTGAAGATTCACAGAAGCATTCAAAGAATATTGTTTTCATTAGGCTCCGTGATTTTCTCAGTATCTTCCTCATTTTTGTCATATTGCCTTTAACTGTATTGGTGCACTCCAGATAGTACAGCATCAATTCTTGCAATGGAAATATTGTGTTTATAGTGTCTGTGAACTTCTCAATTTTCTTTTCTTTTTGGGCCACACCTGGCAGTGCTTAGAGGTTACTCATAGCTCTGCCGTCAGGAATTACTCCTGGCTGTGTATTGGGAACCATATAGATGCCAGGGATCGAACCTGGGTTGGCCACGTGCAAGGCAAGCACCCTACTGTCTGTATTATTGCTCCAGCCCATTTTGCTCGTTTCTTTATTTTTATTTTTATTTTTTAATTGAATCACCATGTGGAAAGTTACAAAGCTTTCAGGCTCAAGTCTCAGTTACACAATGCTCAAATACCCATCCCTTCACCAGTGCACATATTCCACCACCAAGAACCACAGTAAACCTCCCCCCAACCCCCCCAGCCCTCCACCCCGCTTGTGTAGCTGATAAATTTCACTTTACTTTCTCTTTACTTTGATTACATTCAATATTTCAACAAAAAACTCGCTATTATTGTTTGGAGTTTCTCTCCCCAAAGTCAGACCTGCTGGAAAGGAAGCATTTGATAATTTGTTTTCCATTGCTGTTGCTCATTTTTTTAAGGTTTCTTTCTTTCTTACCAATAAGATGACCTACAATGAATGAGCTGTATACTTTGGATATTAGTCCTTTATCTAAGGTATTGTGTACAATTACCATCTCCCATTTGGTTGGGTATCTTTTTTGTTGTTTTTTTGGGTTATATCTTGTTGTGCTTAGTGTTTCCTTCTGGCTCTGCTTTGTTTAGACTACCTGATCAGGTGGACTGGAGGCTATATTCAGTAATGGACAGGATTTACTTTACTTGCCCAGATGGAGCATCAGAGCAAGTTCTTATGTTTGTGATCTTAACTCAAGCCAATTCAACTCTTAAATTCCCTTGCTAAAGAGGGCACTGACTTTGCTTTGCAGATGATCAGATCTGCCTTGTCATAATCTCTCTGCTCAAATATTGTTGGGTAGTAACAGTTTCTGGGTGTTCTGGCTATCTGGTGACGGGGGCTAGGAGCTACACTCACTCATGGGTTGGGCTATGTTTCAGATGTCATCATTGGATGGGGACAGACCAGGTTGCAGGAATAGCAAAGTTCTTTTAAGACTGAAGTACATAGGCTCTGTACCACACCAAGTTCTCTGGTCAGACTGCTATAGACTTGGCACTGCGAATAAGCAAAGATTGGGATTGCTACTTGAGTACTGTAGATAGAAACTCAGTCTACCAAGATCTAAGACCTGGTTGGTGCAAATGCTGCTCCCTCATTCTAGATCACAATTAGAATTCTTGTGGTCATGGCCCACAAATTCCTCTACAGGAATTCCACAATTCCTTTGTAATTTCTATATGGTGAAACTGGAATGGAGGCTCCCAGGAAATTACCCACAATGCTGGAGATGCTGGATAATTACCCTTTGAGCTTTCCTCCCATTAGAGAAACTGTAGATTCAGGGGAGACTGATTGTGGTTCTGTGTTTAACTTGTGTCAGGAGCTTTGTTGTCAGCAGAATGCAGCTGTTCTTGTTACTTTTCAGATGCAGGCTTTCTCAGTCGCTGGTGCAGAATGCTTCAGCCTTTTCCTCATATATGATTACTGTGAGTTCTCTTGATCATGAGAGGTTCTTATTACTTCTTAGGGGAAAGGAAACTAGGAAAGACCTATGTTACCATCTCAGGCCATTCTGAGTCTTAGTAAAACTTTGTTTGTACTTCTTTTGAATTTTGGGACCATCGCTAACTCTGTGCTGGCTCTGTGCTCAGGGATCATTCCTCGTGGTGCTCAGGAGACCATCTGTGGTGCTATGTATTTAAACCTGGGACAGCTGCATGTATAGCGAGTGCATCAACTTGTGTACTATGTCTCTGTCCCATATATGTACATTTTTAACTGTCATAATTATAACAGTGTGGTTCAATAGAACTTCATTTGGTTGTTTGATAATCTTTCCAGTATGGTAACCTCTAGCCACATGTGACTATTGAGCTCTTAAAATGTAGTTGGTGTGTTGGAGGAACTGCATTTAAACTTTTTACTTTAAATGTAAATAGTTATATGTTCTGGACAACACACTTCTAGGCCTTGTGAGAAAATTTCCATAAACTTTTGTTGGTTTTCTCTTTTCTAGTTGTGTTGGTGTTGAAGAAGAGAAGGCTGCTGACATTGATCTCTACCACTGCCCTAACTGTGAGGTGTTACATGGGCCCTCCATTAGTAAGTAGAGATTTGGGTTTCTAAAGGAAGGTGGTCAAGAGGAAAGACAGAAAAAGGAAGTTTGGACAGGAAATTGCCTTTTGTCTGAGTGCTTCATAATTATCTTTCTTGGTACACTGAAAAAACAGTGAAGGCTCCTAAGTCTAACAGCTGAATGATTGCGAGGGCAGAAGTGCATGGCTTCACCTCTCTCCTTTCCTAGGATTTTCACAGAAAAAGTGCTATTTCCTGTTAGAAACTTTCCTGGAACAGCAAGGGCCTCATTAATTCTAGATGCTCTAAAAGGTTGTTAGATTGAATCAAAAGAAAGAGTTGCTGAGGTTTTTGCTCTGTGACCCATTCATTGCTCATGGCTGTTCTGATTCATAATCTTTTTCCCCTCCTCCCCCCGGCTTAGTGAAAAAACGCCGTGTCACTTCAAAAGGGCATGATGCACACAAGGGGAAGGTAGTGAAGACTGGGAGCCCTACATTCATTCGAGAACTCCGAAGTAGGAATTTTGACAGGTGAGGATGCTTATCCTTAAGGCAGGTGAATACCATGGCTTATGGAAGCACATATCTGCGAGTGTCAGCAGGAAAACTCTTAGGTCTCTTCCCTGGGGACAAAGTGCCTTGATATAATCAGTTTCTGAGAAATGTTGATAGTTTCATTTGATATACAGAGTACATTAAAGACTACTTGTAATAGAAACTTTTGGTTGATTGGCAGTGGAAAGCAGTTACATGGTCCCTCCATTAGTAAGTAAAGTTTATTTGTTTGTATCCAAGAAATATTAGAACCAGGAGTCTTAAAGATAAGTTTAATTTTCTTATAGAAAAAATTAGATTGTTCATGTTTAGCAATCAAATTTAAAAAAAATTAAATTCAAAAATTTACTTAAATTACAAATAAATTTTGTAATGCATTTACTAGAAATGAAGTTTTTAAAAAAAATTATTTATTGAATCACCGTGAGAACAGTTACAAAGCTTTCGGGTTTAAGTCTCGGTCATACAATGATGAAACACCCATCTCTTCACCAGTGCACATTTTCCACCATCAGAAATCCCAGTCTACCCCCCACCCCACACCCTCCCTCTACGTGTGTGGCAGATGATTTCCACATTACTCTCTCTCTACTTTGATTACATTCAGTATTTGGACACCAGACCCACCGTTATTATTTGGGATTTTCCCCCAACACTCAGACCTGCCGAAAAGGCAACATTAGACACTTTGTTTTCATTGCTGATTATGAATGGCATATGATGTTTTGGAATTCTGAAATTTTAATAATTAAATCTGGAGGGATTTCTGCCCAAAGCAGCTGGGTTCCGAGATTCTCTTGTCTGGGATAATGGCCATCAAGCAGCTTGATCAGTAGCCAGAGGGACCATTTGTGGGTGGCAACTTGGAGTCTCGTTGGGGCGGGGGAGGACTAGGGCTGGCTCCACCCCCATCCTGTGAGGCTCCGCCTGACTGTCCAATTAGAAATGAAGTTTTAAATTTATTTGATCCATTTTAATTTTCTTGTGATTGAGATGTTATTTAGAATTATGTTAATTCAGTGTAGCATTTTTAATTTTGTTTATTGAAAAGCAGTGAGTCTCCATTCTAGCTTAGATTCCTTAAATCCCTTCTCCAAAGTCAACAAATTTCTTCCTCTTCTTTTTGGTTTTTGGGCAACACCTAGCTGTGCTCAGGGTATACTCCTGGCTCTGCACTCAGGGATTACTCCTGTTGGTGCTTGGGGACCATATGTGGTGCCGGGGTGGAACTTGGGTTGGCTACATGTAAGGCAAGCATCCCACCCACAGTACTCTCCCTCGTCCAAAGTCAACTGATTTCTTGGCAAATTTTCAGAGATAGTTTGTTTTTGAGGGCGTTAGGGGCTTGGGCCATACCTGGACATGCTCTGGAGTTACTCCTGTGTCAATGCTCAGAGGTCACTTTTATTGTTCAGCAGACCAATAGCCTCATGTAAGAGAAGTTTGTTAACCCCTGTACCATCTCTCAGGCCCCAGAAATATATATTTTTACATATAAACATGTGTGCATTGTATGAGTGTTCATCTTTTAAATTTATTATTATTATTATTATTATTTATTATTATTATTGGGGGTTTCTTAACAAGTTATGCTCAGAGGGCCTAGGGGCCACTCCTGGTGACACTTCGCTGGTGGTTCAGTGCTATATATTTGCAAAAAACACTAAAGCACTATATTGTTCTGTCTTACGTAAACATATATTTGTTCTTGTTTTCACCCAGTGGTACTCAGTGCTTGCTCTTATTCTGTGCTCAGGGATAACTCCTAGCAGTGGTGCTGAAGTTAGAACTAGGGTTGGCCTCTTGCAAGGCCTCAACCCCTATGCTATCACTCTGGTCCCTGTTTTGCTTTACCCTCCCTCCCCATTATTTTGTCTTTTAAAACCCAAATCTGTAACACTACATTCAGATGATCTTCATTCTTTTTTCATGGCCGATTAGTGTTCCACTGTATGAATATATAATTTATTGAATCAGTTCTCTCTTTAAGTTGGCTCTACTTTGCTATTAGAAAAAAAGTGCTGCGATGAGTATTTTCTAAGTTTTTTGTTTGCTTCTTTGGGCTTTTTGGTTTTTGTTTTGGGGCTACATTGGGTGGTACTCAGGGCTTGGTCTTTACTCGGGTCAATACTGGCTATTGGTCAGGGGACCATATATAAATAATGCTGGGGACTGAACTCAGGTTGGCTGTGTTCAAAGAAAACACCTTAACCTCTGTACTATCTATCTGGACCTATACTTCTAGTTTTTATTTATGGGGGTGAGTTTATGTGTAGATTTACTCACTAAAAGTGAAACTGCTAGTCAGAAAGTATGTACTTAAAGCACATTCATCTAAACCATTTGAAGAGTATTTATAAATATTCCGAATATTTTTCCAGGGGCCAGAGAACTGGTACAGGGGTTAAGATACTTGCTTCCTGTGTGGCTATCCTTAGTTTAATCCCTGTTAATATATGTGGTCCAGTGAGCACAGAGCCATGTGTAGCTACTGAGTATTGCCCCAAGCCCCAGCACACAAAAAAAACAAATTATTTTCAAAGTGGCCATACATTTTATACTTCCATTAGACAATATGTGAGGTGCTAAAAAACCCCTACTATCAAAGTTATTTTGCCTTTCTGATAAAACAAAACATGAAATATTGTTTCCACATATATTTCTTTTATATATTAAGCAGTTTAAAGTTATCTTTATTCTTTTTCTGTTAACTGCTTATATTGTTTGACAAATTTTCTTTTGAATTTGGGGTTTGAGCCTCACCAGCAGAACGTAGGGGATACTCCTGACTTGGTGCTTAGGAGTGGCTCCTATCAGTGCTCAGGGTCCATGCAGTGTTGGGAATAAAATCTGCATGTGAAGCATACACTCTATAGATGCTTTTTTTTTGCTTTTTGGATCACACCCGGCAATGCACAGGGGTCACTCCAGGTTCTGCACTCAGGAATTACTCCTGGCGGTGCTCAGGGGACCATATGGGATGCTGGGAATAGAACCTGGGTCAGCCACGTGCAAGGCAAATGCCCTACCCTCTGTGCTATCGCTCCAGCCCCTCCATAGATGCTTTGATCTCCTTTACCCTTTGATAATTTTTCTATTGGGTTACTGTTTCTTTCTGTTTTATAATAGCTTTTCATGCAAAATTTTTGTATTTCATATAGCTGAATTACCATTTTAAATAACAACTGGGCCTTGTCTCTCTCGTGCTGTGTCTACTGCTCTGTGACTTTAATTTTTCCAGTTTAATATTTGAGATGTCTAGAGTTATATAGAGTGAGACTGATATTGAGCTTATTTTTTCCCAGATGTTTGTCCCAACACAACTTGTCATAGCTGTGCTTTTGCATGATTTTAAAAATCATGTGTATCACTGTGAGAAACACAGTTTTAGTTATACAATGTTCCTACACCCATTCCTTCACCAGTGTACTTCTCCCACCACTTAGCATGATTTTTTTTTTGGTTTTTGGGTCACACCTGGCGATGCACAGGGGTTACTCCTGGCTCTGCACTCAGGAATTACTCCTGGCGGTGCTCAGGGGACCATATGGGATGCTGGGATTTGAACCCGGGTCGGCCGCGTGCAAGGCAAACGCCCTACCCGCTGTGCTATCACTCCAGCCCCCTTAGCATGATTTTTTAAGATAATTAATTTTGAGTTTTGCAGTACTGAGACTTGAACACAAGGTATGTACTTACCATGCATCCTAGCTCTCCAGCATGGTTTATTTTAACTCATTTTCTAGTTAACTGAGTTGCATATCAAGTAAGTGGTTCTAATTTTTTAATTTTTTTGTCTTTTGGCTTTTTGGGTCATACCCTGTGATGCTCAGGATTTACTCCTCTGTACTCAGGGATCATTCCTGGCAAGGTTTGGGGGACTAAATAGGGTACCAGAGATCAAATGGGTCAGCCACATACAAGGCAAGTGCCTTACCCGCTTACTATCTCTCCTGCCCCTAACCTTTTCTCTTTAGTTGCCAAAGTTTTAAATGGAGTAATACTGATCGTGGTTACAGTAAATGAGCTAAACTTTTAGATATATCTTTTCTTCTTGGGCAAGCTATTGATTAATTTCTTCCTTTTTCATTCAGAGAGGAACGCCCATTAATAGTCTTAGCTCTAGGTTTAGTTCTTTACTTCTGCTAGTGACCTGGTCCTTGCGCTTGGAAAGGCCATTTCTTCCCTGGCAATTGTGGTTTATTCCATTAATTGTCAACCATATTAAGTTCCCTCTGGAAGACCCCACCCCTTTGGGTAAGTGTCTGAATCCAGTGAGACTTTCATTGGACAGGGCTTTGAGGCTCAGGCTTTGTCTCATGTGGCCCACAGCTCAGATGAAGTGATTTTGAAGCCCACTGGAAGTCAACTGACTGTGGAATTTCTCGAAGAAAATAGCTTCAGTGTGCCTATCCTAGTTTTGAAGAAGGATGGGTTGGGCATGACACTGCCCTCACCATCATTTACTGTGAGGGATGTGGAACACTATGTTGGTAAGTACCACTAAATCTTAATTGTGACATTGTTTATTCCCTTGACACCTGTGATTCTTCCCTTCCAATCTACTTTTCCCATTTTCTTTCTTGTCACTTGTGAATCTGAGGTCACTCTTTGGCAAAACTAGAATCAATATCCTGGCCTTTTCTTTCTAAGAGACCACAAAACCTCAGGCTGAGCCCTATTTTTTGTTTTGTTTTGTTTTTTGGGCCACATCTGGCAGTGTTCAGGAGTTACTCCTGTCTCTGCACTTAAGGGTTGCTCCTGATGGTGCTCAGGGGATCATATGGGATGCCAGAAATCAAACCTAGGTTGGTTGTGTGCAAGGCAATAGTACCTACTGTACTATTGCTCCAGCCCTAGGCCCAATTTTTTAACCTGGGAAAAAATTCATCTAGAATATGCTGTAAATCCAGGTGAGAAACCTGAATTGGGCACATTGTTCTAAGTAGATTGTGAGGAATTCCTACTCCCAGCTCCGAAACATGCACATACAAATACTGTGTCTGAGGACAGAAAATTTGAATATTAAGTCCTTCGTAGGTACTAGTGAGTCTTTCTCTGTTTCTGAGACTTCCTGGTACAGAACCTTTCTATCCTTTTACTTTAGGTTCTGACAAAGAAATTGATGTGATTGATGTGACCCGTCAGGCTGACTGCAAGATGAAGCTTGGTGATTTTGTTAAATACTATTACAGCGGAAAGAGGGAAAAAATTCTCAATGTCATTAGTTTGGAATTCTCTGATACCAGGTAGGAGGGTCAGCAGTAACTAAAAAGCATGATATATCTTTTTCTTTAATTTGGAGTAGTAGTACATTTTAGTGTTATGTAAGTTTCAAGTGTGTATCATTGAAAATTAAAATGTGATTATACTACATTAAGTTCACCACTAAAAGTACAATTCTGTTCTTCACCGTAATATGTTCTGTTTGTCCTGATTTTGACTCATTCCCTTTCTCCTTTCCTTCTAGTAACCACTTATAGTATAAAAATTTATTTCTGCTTTAGTTCGCCTAATTGATAATTCTATATTCCACATGAGTGAAATCATTGTCTTTCTCCTTACCGACTTACTTTGTGTTTTTCTCTGACTTAACTTCACTAAGCATAATACTCTCTCTATATACCCATGTCTCTGCAAATAGCAGGATTCCCATCTTTTTTCATTTTATATATATGTATGTACATATACATATAAGTATATATATACTTATTCCCCCCACACACACTTCCCATAACCTCATTTTGGGAACTGAATTTGTCAAAGTATAATGGTGTGTTTTCATTGGACATTATCTTATTTCTTTATGAACACATATGAGTAAGATCATTTAAGATTTGTTTTGCTCTTTCTGACATTTCACTGTTTATGCTACCTTGTCTTTGATATTATTTCATCATGCACTGTTAAACAGAGGATGTTCAAAACTATTGTTTATATATACTCATTTCATCTTGAGAGACTTTTGTGGGGGATTTTGGGCCACATCTGGTGGTGCTCAGGGGTAAATCCTAAATCTCAGCACAGAAATAACTCCAGGGGCTCTGGGGACCAGGATGTTGGGGTTCAAGCCTAAGTTGGCCACATGCAAAGCAAGTACCCTGCTTGCCATACCAGCTTTCTGGGCCCTTGATAGACTACTTGAAATAGCTTATAAAGATGCAGAGAGAGAAATGAGAACATTGGAATTTTTATGGAAAAACAAAGGTGAGAAAATAGGATATATTTGATTGATATATCTTTTTTGTAGGACATATATGGGATATCTCTGCACACAAAATGCATTTATAGTCATACATGTGCAGATACGTGGTAGAAAAGAACTTTACTGAATTATCTGAAGGCCAGAACAGAGTGTAATGCACTATGTTTATAGTTTTATATAGTGTAAAAAGAACCAGGTATATTTTGAAGAAACACTTCTTCACCTGGAACTGAACCCTGATAGATTTCTCTAAAGTTTCCTCATATGGAAGACAATGATGTGGAGAGAATATATACTATTATAAACCAGTGTTATGGGTAATAGGGAATATGAGCAATTTTTTTTAATTCTTTTATTAATTCACCATGTGGAAAGTTACAAAGCGTTCAGGTTAAAGTCTCAGTTATACAATGCTCAAACACCCATCCCTTCACCAGTGCACAGGGAATATGAGCAATTATGGGGGGAATAATCACCTTCAAGTGGAGGAGGCTGTGGAGTTAGAACCTGACTGGGACTTCTGGATATGAGAAGAATGAGGATGCTGACTAGACTTACAGAAATAAATACTTTATGTGCCTTTGGGGATTCTATGGGCATAAGTTATTCTTTGTCTTATCTGACTCTCACTGAAATGGGGGAGCACATTTTATTCATGTTTCAACTTTCAAGTTCCAATTAACTGATACCTGCTCTATGGTACTTTCTTCCTAGGCTTTCTAATCTTGTGGAGACACCCAAGATTGTTCGTAAGCTTTCATGGGTGGAGAACTTGTGGCCGGAGGACTGTGTTTTTGAGAGGCCCAATGTACAGAAGTACTGTCTCATGAGTGTGCGAGATAGCTATACGGACTTTCACATTGACTTTGGTGGCACCTCTGTGTGGTACCATGTGCTCAAGGTAAGAATAGAGACAGCAGAAATTGAGACTTCCTATTTATCACAGCACAAAATGGGTGATTGAAGCCCGCCTCCCAAATTGTCTGGGTGACATTTCTGTATATTTACTCTTTACTGGTTATGCCATGTAATGTGTCTCTAAAATTTTCATGCTTAACATTTTAAAAAGTAGTAACAACAGATACCTAAAGTCTTACCTTGCTGTTATCTTTTTAATTGAATCAACCTATACTCATATGTCCATATTTACTGCAGAAATGCCTGGTAACATTACTTTCCCTCACCTCAGCTTTATTGAAAAATCAGTACTAGAATATAAAATCTATTTTGAATGTATAGTTTTATGAGTCACATAGGTACCACATCAGTATAGAGCGTATATATGAGAAGTATTTTACTTTTGGGCTACATCTGGTTGTGCTCAGGCCTTATTCCTGGCTCTGTGCTCAGGGATCATTCCTGGCAAGTCATGAGACCCCCAGTGATCGAAACCTGGCTAGCCACATGCAATATCAAGCTTCTTAACTGCTGTACTATTTGGCTCCATTTGGAGGATAGTTTTTTTGCTTTTTTTGGTCACACCCGTCAATGCACAGGGCTTACTCCTGGCTTTGCACTCAGTAATTACTCCTGGTGGTGCTCAGGGGACCATATGGGATACTGGGAATCGAACCCAGGTCAGCCATGTGCAAGACAAATGCCCTACCTGCTATGCTATTGCTCCAGCCCCTGGAGGATTTTTGATGACTGGAAAAGTTTTCTTAAGTAATTTTGAGATCCATCATTGTTCATACTACTTGGTTATTAGAAATTCCAAGGAAAGAGCAAGAAATTCTGGATGCAGCTTTTTTCCAAATGCTTGCAAATCGTGAACTAGTTGTTTCTGTTGGTTTATCATGAAGTACATTTAAACAAAAGTGCTGTTATGCAGATTTATTTTATTTTGTTTTTGGGCCATACCTGGCAATGTACAAGAGTTACTCGTGACTCTGCACTCAGGAATTACTCCTGGTGGTGCTCAGGGGACCGAATGGAATGCTGGGGATTGAACCTAGGTTGGCTGCATGCAAGACAAATGTCCTACCTGTTCTGCTCTCTCTCTAACCCTGTTATTATGCAAATTAATTTTTTTATTGAATCATCATGAGAGTAGTTACAAAGCTTTTAGGTCATACAATGATGAAACACCCATCCCTTCACCAGTGCACCTTTTCCACCACCAAGAACTCCAGTATACTCCCCTCCCAAACCCTCCCCCTACCTTTGTGGCAGATGATTTCCACATTACTCTCTCTCTACTTTGATTACATTCAATATTTCGACACCGGACCCACCATTGTTATTTGAAACTTTACCCCAACTTAGATCTGCCGAAAAGGCAACATTAGACACTTTGTTTTCTATTGCTGATTATGAATAGCATATGATGTTTGAGAATTCTGAAATTTTAATAATTAAATCTGGAGGGATTTCTGCCCAAAGCCACTGGGTTCCATGATTTGTTTCTGAGTCTCTGGAATCATGGCAACTCCATCAGGAGCCAGAGAGGCCATTTGTGGGCAGCGACTCGGGGTCTCGTTGGGGTGGGGGAGGAAACGGCCAGCCCCATCCCCATCCTGTGAGGCCCCGTGTGCCTGGTCACTGCGGGCCCAAACCTGTCTGTCCATTGGCCTCTGGAAGATGGCGGCCCCTGAGTCACCAGGGGAAAAAGGCAGTGGATTGGCACCTTTTCCCACCTGGGGTGGCCCAGGGCTGAAAACCTAATGCGGAGTCTGGACGCATTTCTGCCAAAAGCCGCTGGGTTCCGAGATGTGTTTCTGAGTCTCTGGGATCATGGCTGTTAAGCAACTTGATCAGGAGCCAGAGAGGCCGTTTGTGGGCGGCGACTATTATGCAAATTTTAGACTTCAATTTTTAATTTATATTTTGGGGAGTTTCCAAGATTGTTGGGGTTACCAGGGCTACACATGAGATGCTTGGGAAGCCATCTAGTGCTGGTGGTTGAATGTAGGGTCTTGAGCAAGCCAGGCATGTACTCTAGCCCTTTGAGCAATGTTCCCAGCTCCTGTTTCAAATAACTTCTTTTTTATAGAAAAATTTCACAAATAATAGTGACAATTTTTGTTCTTCCTTCACATAGATTCCCTAAATGTTACCATTTTATTATATTTTTTGTTCCTAAAGCAAATATCATAGAATGCTTTTACATATTTTTTTTCTGAAACATTCGAGTAGTTGCAGATTTTGTGTTAAGTGTCCTTTTAGATGATATTTTTTTGGTAAATAGTGTATATGTTATAGATAGGTTTAGCTATAGTTTTTTGTTTTTCTTTGCTTTTTGGGTCACACCTGGCGACGCACAGGGGTCATTTCTGGCTCTGCATTCAGAAATACCCCTGGCGGTGCTCAGGAGACCATATGGGATGCTGGGATTTGAACCCCTTAGAAGGCTGCTCTGGCCACTATCCAGTTTTTATTTATTTAGCTTTTTTTTGGGGGGGCCACACCCGGTGATGCACAGGGGTCACTCCTGGCTCATGCACTCAGGAATTACCCCTGGCGGTGCTCAGGGGAGCATATGGGATGCTGGGATTCGAACCTGGGTTGGCCGCATGCAAGGCAGACAGACGCCCTACCCGCTGTGCTATCGCTCTAGCCCCAGTTTGTATTTCTTTAAAACAAGGTCATTCTCTTTGATAATCATGGTACAGTTATCAAAATTAGGAAATAAACATTGATATACTACTGTTACCTACTGTATAGAACTATTACCTACTGTATAAAATTTCTCCACTTGTGCATTGTGATAACTTCTCCACTTGTGATAATTGCATTGTTGTTACTTTTCTGCATTATAATTTATAATGAAATATTGAAATAATCAAGCTGTGGTTTGGAGATATTTTTATGCTAATGTTTTTTTTTCCTGTCAAAATACTATCTGATGATTATCCAGGCAAAACTTAATTAGGAAATAAAATACTCTTCAAACAGATAATCACCTAACATATAATCACCTAGAAGTTCTTGGGTGATTACTAAAGTTTTACACTTTTATTAGCTTGATTTCAGGTGTGAGAATAACACTTTCTGTAAGTGGCATTTAAAGGCAGTTTCAATTTTCTTAACAGTAATGTGGCCTTAAGTTGCCCTAGGATCGATAGTATTGATATACTCCTCTATAAAGATAATTTTGATTTTTGGCATTACTTTAAAAATGCTTTGTACATTTCATTCGTTTGCATTATTTGTCCTAATTTAAATAATTACATTTTAAATGCCCTTTCAAACTATTTTTGTCAATCTCATAATGCAGAGTTCAGATTGATCTTTGGATGTTTTCTAAATCCGAATAAAAATGATTCTATGCTTTGGGGAAATAATTTTGACATACTGCATGGTTTTGAAGCATGGGGAAAGAGTAGCCTTTTGGAGATCTCCCGGAGGACTTAGCTGGAAACTAGACATTTTTGGCACTTAATGTTTTTTGTTTGTTTTCAGGGGGAGAAGATCTTTTACCTGATCCGCCCAACAAATGCCAACCTGACCCTCTTTGAGTGCTGGAGCAGTTCCTCTAATCAGAATGAGATGTTCTTTGGGGACCAGGTGGACAAGTGCTACAAGTGTTCTGTGAAACAAGGACAAACACTTTTCATTCCTACAGGTCTTTTCTTGGGCCCTTTTGGGAGGATTGATGGAGAGTGAGAGAAGGAAGGGAACTTGCAGCATCAGATCTAACCCTTACCCTTAAATGTATTGATTATGTAGGCTATCCCTGTCATATCAACTGAAGGTTCAGAATTGGTCTTCAAGAATCATTGTATGCCTAAAACTCAACTAAAAATCAGTAACTTTGTAAATCATGGCTCTTTAATTAAAAAAATTCACATCATGGGGACTGGAGTGATTATACAGGCAGATAGGGCATTTGCCCTTTCACACAGCTGACCCGGGTTCGATGCCCAGCACCTCATATAGTCATACGAGCTTGCCAGGAGTGATCCCTGAGCACAGAGTCAGGAGTAAGCCATGAGCACTGCTGGGTTTCCCCCCAGCTAACCACCCCCCCAAAAAAGAAAATTCACGTCATGGCAACATAGTTTCTTTGTAAGATTTCAGGTGGGGAATTCCAGAGAGAAGTTGATGGACTCCTTTGCAATGGACTAATATTGACTTGGTTGATAAAGAACAAGGTTCTTAGACCCTAGAGTTTAGGGACAATGACTGGAAGGCTGATATTGTAGGCTGTAAATTATTATAGTCTGGGGTTGGGGTGGAGGTTTTTTCCTTAAACAATGTGTTCTTAAGCATTGCCTCCGGAATCATTGATTTATAGGTGTGGCATGGGATTTGAGAGTGTGTGTGTGTGTGTTTGTATGAAAAATTTCTCCTAGCTGTCTTCTTTAGGGAAAGTTGGTTATCTTCACTATGTTCTTAAATGATCTTTACCATGAGTCTTTACTATGGGTCTTTAATGAAAATAGCATTTCTTTATGTTTATTTAGTTTTTCCTTGATTTCTTAATTCCTTCACTTCAGAATTAATCTTAAACTTTCTCAAAATGTTTAATAGAATTCTTTAGTCCAATCATATAGACCTGAAACTTTCTTTGGGGGGGAAAATTTTTAATTAGCATTCATTTTCCTTAAATTTTAATCTATTCAAACTGGATAAATTGTGGTAGTTTGTGTATTTTAAGGAATTGATTCACTTTTCTCTCAGTTGTTATAGACTTGCTCATAGTATGTTCTTTTCATCATTTTGATGTCTCGAGTGATATTCTCTCTTTCATTCCTAATATTTGTTAGGCTTGTTCTCTTTCATTCTTTGTCAGTCTTTTGATGAATGTTTGTTTTCTTCAAACTTTTACTTTTTTATTGAATCACCATGAGATATACATTTACAAAGTTGTTTATGATTGAGTTTTAATTATACTATGTTCTAACACCCATTCTTTCACCAATGTACATTTCCCATCACCAATGTCCCCAATTTCCCTTCCATCCTCCATTCCCTGGCCTGCCTCTGTGGCAGACATTTTCCTTCTCTCCCTTTTTTTTTCCCTTTTCCCTTTTTAGGCACTGTGGTTTGCAGTACTGCTACTGAAAGGTTATCTTTACCAGAAAAGCTGTTTGTTTTATTGATTTTCTCTTTTTCCATTTTCAGTTTCATTAATTTCTTAACCTGATTTGTGTTTATTTTTTCTCCTTTTTCCAGTCTTGAGATGTCTTCTGATATGTTAAATATTTTAATATTTACTTAAAAGTGTTCTGTTAGAAGTTTAGGTGTAATTTATATGCTATAATATGTAATCAAAGTAAAGCATGTAGTTATTTTAAAAAAACAATTTTATGCTATATTTGATATGAAATGACCAGAAAGAAATTTTTTTAAAAATTTGTTTTAGAAAGAAAATTATTTTGAGTCACACTCAGTGGTGCTCAGGGCTTACTCTTGTTTCTATACTCAAGGATCACTCCTGGTGGGGCTTGGGGGACAATATAGGGTGCCAGGATTCAAACCCAGGTTGGGTTCAATTGCCTTAGCTGCTGTACTATCTTTTCAGCCCCCTACTAGAAAATTTGAATTGCTTCATAATGAAACCCTGCACCTATTAGCAATCATTCTTCAGACCTCATTTTTTAGCCCCTGTCAACCACTTATATTTTTTTGTTATATTTGAAATTTACCTGTTCTGAATATTTCATATTAATTGGATCATCACTGTCACTGTCATCCTGTTGCTCATCGATTTGTTTGAGTGGGCACCAGTAATGTCTCATTGAGAGACTTATTGTTACTGTGTTTGCTATATCCAATACGCACGGGTAGCTTGCCAGGCTCTGCTGCGCGGGCTCGATATGCTCGGTAGCTTGCCGGGCTCTTCGAGAGGGGCGGAAGAATCGAATTTGGGTCGGCCACGTGAAAGGCGAATGCCCAACAGCTGTGGTATCGCTCCAGCCCTAAATTGGATCATACAATATCTAATTTATTTTTGGTGTCTGACTTCTTTTAGTGAGAATATGTTAAAGATTATTCAGGGCCAGAGTTGATAGTACAGGGGATAGAGAGTGTGCTTTGCTCACAGCTAAATCAGGTTTAATCTCTGAGACCGCATATGGTTCCCAGGAGTGATCCCTGAGCTAGAAGTAAGCCCTGAGCACAGCCAGGTGTTGCCCCTCCAAAAGCAAATAGAAGAACTATTCAGGGTTACAGCATTTGTCATAACAATTGCTTTTTGAAAGATGAATTGTTTTTATATGGATGTACTATATTTTATTTATCTATTCTACATTTATAGATATTTGAGGTTTCCACTTTTTGGCTATTCATAATGCTATAAATATTCATGCATAGCTTATTGTATGTGAATATTTTTTTTTTACTTTTGGACCACATCCAGTGGTCCTCAGGGACTATTATCAGCTCTATACTCAGTGATCAAAGGTCACTCCTGGAGGAGCTTGAGGCACCATATGTGATGTTGGGAATCAAACGTGGAATTCCTGCATGCAAGACATGTTTTCTGGCCTACTGAGCTATCTCTATGGCCCTTTAGTTTTTTTTTTTTCATTTTTCTTGGCAGTTTGCTTAGTAGAGGAATTGCTGAGTCACATTTAACTTCCAAAGAGCTTGCTATATTGTCCTAAATCAGCTGCACCATTTTACATTTCCACCAGTTTATAAAGGTCTCAGTTTTCCATATCTTCCCCAACACTGGTTCTAATCTGTCTTTATTATTGTTAGCCATTCTAGTTGGTATAAAAAAGTACTATTGACATTTTAATTTGTGTTTCCCTAATGACTATTGTTGATGAGCATCTTTCCATGTGCTTATTAAACATCTATATATCACTCTTGGAAAAATGTCTGTTTAAAATGTTTTTCATTTTTTTTAATTGGGTAATTTTTAATATTTTTAAATTGTAAGAAATCTTTATCTATTTTTATTATTATCAAAATTATCTTTTATCCAGTTTAATGATTTACAAATATATTTCTATTTGTGGGAGTTATCAATATACTCTTTTGAAAGTGTCCTATGAAATGTAAATATTATGGATTTTGATGTTCAATTCATTTTCTTCTGTTTTTTGGGATATACCCAGAGTGATCAGAGCTTACTTCTGGCTCTGTGCTTAGGAATCACTCCTGACAGATCTCAGAAGATCACCTGGGATGCCAGAGATCAAGCTAGTGTCTTCTGTAGCAAGGCAAAAACCCTACCCGGTTCATTACCACTCTCACTCACTTTATTTTTTTTGCTTGGTTTTTAGTATCATATCTAAAAGACTATTGACTAATTCAAGAGCATGGATATTTATATATTTTATAAGAGTTTTTCTAGTTTTTATTCTTACATTCAGGTCTTTCATCACTTTAAGTTAATTTTTATTTTGTTTTAGGGCCATACCCAGTGCTCAGGGCTTATTTCTGATTTTTTGCCCAGGGATTGTTCCTGGTGGTTCTTTTTTCTCCATTTTTAAAAAATATTTTTTAGTGAATCACCGTGATAATTGTTACAAAACTTCCATGATTGAGTTTCAGTCATACAATGATCCCATCCCTCCACCAGTGTACATTTCCACCACCAATGTCCCTAGTATCCCTCCCACCACCCCACTCCACCCCACTCCCTGCCTCTATGACAGACAATTTCCTTTTTACTCTCTCTCTACTTTTGGGCATTATGGTTTGTAATACAGATACTGAGAGGCCATCATATTTGGTTCTTTACTTTCAGCACACATCTCCCACCCCAGGCGATCCCTCCAATCATCTAAGTCCTGGTAGTTCTTAGAGGACCATATGAAGTGCTGGAGATTGAGTCTGGGTCAGCTTATGCAAGGCAAGCTCCCTATCCACTGTATTATCTCTGACAATTAATAGGGAATGATCCTGCTGAAATTACTTACCAAATAAATGTCTCTAGCTTGCCTCCAAGTAAGGGCGTATCTAGTTTTCAATGCATGGGTGTTCTGGTGATGCAAAGCATGAGACTTATCAGCATTTATTACCAAAGCAACCAACTTATCAGCTCGGTCATTGGCGTGAGCTAAAGGATCCGGGAGATTGGCATGAGCTCGAATATGAGTAGTATGTAAAGGATGTTTACGGTCTCTCAAAACTTGCTGTAAATGTTTAAATAAAGAAATAAGATCAGAGTCACTCAAAGACAAAGCAATAGTAAGTACATAATTAAGAGTCCAGGCTCCATGTTGAGAATTGGTTATAATATTAACTGGTTTAGAATAATCTCGTAAAAGAGAAATAATTGCAAACAATTCATTCTTTTGAACTGAATTATATGGAGTTTGTAAAACTTTATCATTTTGCATATCAGTATAAACAGTCTTTCCTTTTTTTTTCCTTTTTTGCTTTTTGGGTCACACCCAGCGATGCACAGGGGTTACTCCTGGCTCTGCACTCAGGAATTACTCCTGGCAGTGCTCGGGGGACCATATGTGATGCTGGGATTCGAACCTGGTTTGGCCACGTGCAAGGCAAACGTCCTACCCACTGTGCTATTGCTCCATCCCCCAGCCTTTCCTTCTTTGATAGCATCTGTAAATGACTCTTCAAATTAACTTTTATATAATTGAAGTAAAATTCAAAGTTAATTCCTTTATTATTATTATTTTTTTGTTTTGTGTGCCATATCCAGCTGCGCTCAGGGCTAACTAATGGCTCTGTGCTCAGTGATTATTCTTGTCAGGGTTTTGGGAACCATATGTACCACTGGAGATTGAACTCCGATCTGGAAAATCAAGAAAAGATATAAAAGACAATTTAGAGGGAGAAGTATAAGCACATCACGACTATGTGAAGAAGTTTATGGATATTGGATCCTAAAGTTTAAATACTGGTAGCAGAAAAAGAAGGCAGGCTAAACTTACCCTAGAGATAGCTTTTTATTTGGTTTTTATGTGGTTTATATTTATTAATATTTATAAATTAGTACTGAGAAAAATTTAAATATTTAGTGAGAAATAAAAATAAACCTAATATATCTTAACATAAATAACAAAAATTTATTTCCCTTCCCTCCCCTTTTTTTTGTTTTTGTTGTTTTGATGACCAGAGATCACACACACTTCATTGCTATACCTAGCCACTTGATTGTGGTGTTTGTACACTTGAACTTAGTTGTGATAGTCACATGCTTCATATGGTGCTTCAACATGTATGTCCCATGGTTTGCACTTCTTGGTTTTGGTGCTCACACACATTTTGGTTGCAATGCTTTCCAGGGGGTCACACACATGGTTGTGATATTCATACACTCCAGTTGTGGTGCTTGCTTTGGTTTGAATGCTTTTGTTGATACACAGTTTAGTTGTGGTGCTTGCTGTAGTTCTCATTCTTAAGTACACCAGAGATTATATACTTTGTTATGCTTGAGTTCCCAAATGGCAGTACTGCTGGAATTGTGCTCAGTGCATGTAGGGTAGTGCCAGGAATCATGGCCTTATCCTTGCAAGACAGGCACTTTGCCACTGAGCTATCCCTGGGGCTCTTTAGCAGTTTTCTATGAAAAATAGCAATTTTCAAACTGAGAAGATTTAATGATGTGAGTGACATTAGCTCTTCTTGGTAAATATTTAAATATATGGGTTAAATGACTGAATTTTTAAATCTGCATCTGTATGTTGTACTCACATATCATATACCCTCTGGAAAACAATACATACTCATGAGACAGTAAGGGAAAAAAAAAACAATTAACATTTTAGTAGTACTGTGAACATAATTTTACTTTGTACATCCTCTGAAAGAATTTCAGAGAGCTCACAGTTCCCTGGACAGCACTATGAGAACTGATATAAATTGAATGTTTATAACAAAAGAGTTTCTAATTGCTCATAATGTGAGAGATGATGAGGAATCTGAACTAAGTACTTGTAATATATGTGAATGAATGGAGAAGATGCTCTGAGCATGAGACTTAAGAAGAAAAATCAAGGGACCAGAGACATAGCAGTGGTTTGGTTAGGCTAGATTTTGAACTTGATAGTAAAGCAGGTAAGGCTTGCCTTGCACATAGCTGACTCAAGCTTGATCCCTTGTACTGTACCCTAACCATCCCCTTAACCTAGCTAGGGGTGATCCCTGAGCACAGCTGGCTATGCCTCCGAAACCAGGAATAAAGAAATATCAAAAGGTCCCAGAAAGAGACAGAAGGGAGTATTTGAGTTCCAGCTAGATAGATATTTCATCACTGACCCTGTGAAATCAGTATTCCTCTAGAAAAGGGCAGCATTTTTGCAGAGGTTTATCTAACACAAATCTCTTTGTTTTATCCAAGGTGAGTTAGGAATAATTCTAGCAAGAGGAGCTATTTTTAGAGACGAGAGGAAACATTTAAGGCAACAGAGATTTTATTATTATTATTTTAATTTTAAATTTTTATTTTCAAAAGTTGTTCTTAATAGTAGGACTGGAGCGATAGCACAGCGGGTAGGGCATTTGCCTTGCATGCAGCTGACCCGGGTTCGATTCCTCCATCCCTCTCGGAGAGCCTGGCAAGCTACTAAGAGTAGCCCGCCTGCACAGCAGAGCCTGGCAAGCTACCCGTGGCATATTTGATATGCCAGAAAACAGTAACAACAGGTCTCACAATTGAGACGTTACTGGTGCCCAATCCAGCAAACCAATGAACAATGGGACAACAGTGCTACAGTGCTACAGTTCATAATAATTGATTATATTCAATATATCAACACCAGTCCCATAACCATTACGCTTTCCCACTACCATTATTTCAAAGTTTCCCACCACCACTGTAGCCTGCTCCACAGGCAGATGCTAGATAATTTATTTTGTATTGCTTGTTATAAATAGTATAAGATGTCTGTAAGGGTCCATCTCACAGTGATTCAACAAAAAAGCAAAAAAAAAAAAGAAAAATAGTGTGAGATATCACGTGGCTGCTTTTGCGGTTGTGTGCTCCTACGATTATAAAAATTTGAATAAGTGGAGTCCAGAGCCATCTCTGCAGTGAGCTGCTCAGTTCCAAGATTCATTTGTGAATTTCAGGATCATGGCCGTTAATGTGCTTGAATGGCACCCAGAGGCAGTTCGTTGGCAAGACAGTCAGAACCCCGTATGGTTGGGGAGATGGGAAGGAATGACCCATGAGGCCTGGTGTTTTCAGTTACTGGTCCCACATACTGGGATTTTCAGCGGATTTAGTCTCTTTGTTGGAGGGCCCAGGACAAGTCTGTGAAGATCTGCCATGAGAGTGGCGGCAATTTTTTTCTGGAGGCTTGGAGCTGTTGGGGTTCATCTGTTGCAGGCAGAGAGAGAGAACGCCTGCTCCCATCTGAGGTGCCCCTGTGTAATCAGCCCAGCACATGGTCTAGAGCCATCCCTGCAGTGAGCTGCTCAGTTCCAAGATTCATTTGTGAGTCCAACAGAGAGATTTTAAAGTGAGAAAACAGAAGTAGGAATTTTTTTGTTTGGTTTTGGGCACCCAGTGATGCTCTGAGGATACTCCAGGCTCTGAACTCAGGAATCACTCCTGGAAGGGCTCAGGGGACCATATGGTATGCTAGGGATCGAACTTGGATTGGCCTTGTACAAAGGGAAGTGCCCTATCCACTGTGGTATTGCTCTGGCCCAAGATAGAGGAGTTTTTTTTTCTTTTGTCTTTTTTGGGTCATATCCATCAGTGCTCAGGGGTTACTCCTGGCTCTCCACCAGGAATCACTCCTAATGGGGCTTGGGGGACCATATGGGATCGAACCCAGGTTGGCCATGTGCAAGACAAATGCCATACCTGCTGTACTATCTACTCTGGCTTAAGAAACAGGAGTTTCTAGTTGCTCCTGGCTCTGCACTCAGGAATTACTCCTGGCAGTGTTTGGGGACCATATGGGATACCGGGGACTGAACCCCTGTCAGCCATGTACAAGGCAAATGCCCTACCCACTGTACTGTCACTCCAGCCCCAAAATAGGAGTTTCTTAACCCGGTATGTTGGTCCAACTTGAAGTTATAATGATGATAGACTTGGCCAGGATAGCTGTTAGAATAGTAGAGGAACGGGATGTTTTGAGTCACTGCCAGGCTTGCTGCATGAAGCAGTTGAGTATGCGTTGAGCAGGCAGTGGAGGTACACAGAGCAGAAAGGCTCTGTGTCAACTACGTTTTTATCTTGTTACCCTGCAGGATGGATCCATGCTGTACTGACGCCTGTTGACTGCCTTGCATTTGGAGGGAATTTCCTACACAGCCTTAACATTGAAATGCAGCTCAAGTGAGTCTTAAAACTTCAGTGATCTGATCCTGAGTTGACCATTCTCGTCTGCTATAGTCCTTGGGTTGTCCCCTGTAATGAGGAGTGCATTATACAAGATGCAAGATGACCAGAATTGAAGGGATATTGGTTCAGTCTTAGGATAAATACTTCATTCTCAGTACCATTTGAGCTCAAGTTTCCTACCCCATAAAGTAGGATTTTACAGAGTATATGGGCTGGAGCAATAGCACAGTGGTTGGGTGTTCGCCTTTCACGCGGCCGACCCGAGTTCGATTTCTCTGCCCCTCTTGGAGAGCCCGGCAAGCTACCGAGAGTATCGAGCCCGCGAGGCAGAACCTGGCAAGCTACCCGTGCGTACTGGATATGCCAAAACCAGTAACAATAAGTCTCTCAATGAGAGATGTTACTGGTGCCCGCTCGAACAAATCGATGAGCAATGGGATGTAATGATATAGAGTATATGTAATGGATAGAAAGCTTCCAAAACAATACTTGATGTCTAGTTAGGTGTTCAGTTAACAGGACCCTTGTTATTGTTATTACTGTGTCTAATTCCTTCAGAGCCTATGAGATTGAGAAGCGGCTGAGCACAGCAGACCTCTTTAAATTCCCCAACTTTGAGACCATTTGTTGGTATGTGGGAAAGCACATCCTGGACATCTTTCGAGGTATAGTATCATTTTCCAACTGTCTTTTTTGTCCTATTCATGTGTGTATATGTGTGTGTTCATGAGACTATCTCCTAAGTCAAATTATAATACTACTCCATAACCCCAAAGTGACCCTTTTACAATCTTATTCCCTCTCTTTCCCTGCACTATTAATAATTTCTGAAAATCATTCATCTATTTTTCTTTCTTATAATTTTATCACTTCAAAACTTCTATAAAATGGAATAACATGATCTTTTGAGATTGACCTTTTACTAAAAATGTAATGTAACATAGAGCATGGATTTTAATGAATTTATTTAGCAAAAGTGACAGAGATTATTTATCACAGTGAAATTATCCCTCCTTCCCGTGAATTAGGGTAATAAACTTAGTCTGGATAGTCAGAGTTTCCTGGCTATTCGCATACAGACAAGTCCAGTCTGGATCACTTTGTCACCATTGTGTTGGTTCCTGGGTATCATTAATATGCTGTTTCCTCTTTCCTGTTTTGCTCAGAAATATAGTTTCTCTCTAACTTAAGATTCTTCTTTGTCTTGCCCAACAGTAGAATCAGTATCTCAAAATTACAAAAACCTTCCAAGGCATTCTCCTTCCAAGGAGAATACAGTCTCCTACCCAACACCTCAAATGCTTAGTCTGTCATCTAGAAAGATGACACTTAAGATGATCACTTAAGTGTTCAGAGACAGCGTGACTATCTGTTCATTACCTGTTCTGAATAGTTCACTTCAGTGGAATATTCTTTTTTTTTTACATTTTTTAAAAATTTATTTATTTTTAATTAGTGAACCACCGTGAGGGTACAGTTACAGATTTATACACTTTTGTGCTCATGCTTTCCTCATACAAAGTTCGGGAACCCATCCCTTCACCAGTGCCCATTCTCCACCACCAGTAAACCCAGCATCCCTCCCACCCTCCCCAATCCCATCTCCCCCCACCCCACCCTGCCACTGTGGCAGGGCATTCCCTTCTGTTCTCTCTCTCTAATTAGCTGTTGTGGTTTGCAATAAAGGTGTTGAGTGGCCACTGTGCTCAGTCTCTAGCCCTCATTCAGCCCGCAATTCCCTTCCCCCGCATGGCCTTCGACTACATTACAGTTGGTGATCCCTTGTCTGAGTTGCCCTTTCCCCAGAATGTGAGGCCAGCCTCCAAGCCATGGAGTCAACCTCCTGGTACTTTCAATGGAATATTCTTTATTGAACTAAAAGCTGACTGTTAAAACTTGTTGTGGAGTAACCCAGAACACAGCTAATCTTTCCTTTGAACTAACTACCCTTTAGATTCACAAAGGGGGCAATTATGGTTCTTTTAGTCACATTTTGAGCCCAAGAGGAAGAGTAGAGCAGTAGAAAGAAAACAAGCTTTAGATTCAAACAATCATTCATGGTTTCCAGTCTTTGCTTTGGCACATCTTAGGTATTTGTCCTTAGTAAAGTCTTTTTGTCTCTTTAAGCCTCAGTTACCTAAGAGATAAGTAATGAAGAGTAATTCAAACAAGGTAGATATATGAGGTCTGGAGAGATAGTACAGCAGGTAAGATGCTTGCCTTGCATGTGGCAGGCCTGGATTTGATACCCAGCACCACATATGGTTCCTCCAAGCTTGCCAGGAGTCATCCCTAGGCCCAGAGCCAGGAGTGAGTACTGTTGAATGTGGCCAAAGCTTCTTCCTCCAAAATAAGATAGATATATGGATTAAATGATATAGTAGGTGCCAGTGCTTGGCAGACAAGAGGTTCTCATTAAATAAACTCTATTCTAAGAACTGAAATCAAGTTGTACTCAGAATTTGAGCATTTTCTCTGGTTATCTGAAAATGGCAGCATATGCTTTACTTCTGCCTGACTTCATTGATGTTCCACTTTTCTCTTTCACTCTCTAGGTCTGCGAGAGAACAGGAGACATCCTGCCTCCTACCTGGTCCATGGTGGCAAAGCCCTGAACTTGGCCTTTAGAGCCTGGACAAGGAAAGAGGTAAATAAACATTTCTTTATCTTCTCTAGAATCTCTTCTCCATAGGGAGTAGGTTTGGGTAAATGACTTGTGGAGGCAGAAGAGAGCAAGGAGGCTTGTCTGCTCCTGGAATTACAGTGAAGGACTAGATTAGGATTTCTTTCTTTCTTTTTTTTTTTTTTTTAGCTTTTTGGATCACACCTGGCGATGCACAGGGGTTACTCCTGGCAGTGCTCTGGGAACCATATGGGATGCTGGGAATCAAACCTGGGTCAGCCACTGCGTGCAAGGCAAATGCTCTACCCGCTGTGCTATTGCTCCAGCCCTAGATTAGGATTTCTTAAATTGCATTATTGGATTACATTTTGAAATCTTTCTGCTTTTTAAAAAAATAACACATTAGAAAAATATAGAGGAGTATAAAGAAGGAAAAACATCAACTGTAGTTTCAACAGTAGGAGAGACATAGTGTTTATTTTTGGGTTTTCTTTGATCTTTTTTATAGTTATTTAAAAAGCAACTGTGATAGGCAAGAGAGATACTAAGCAGGTAGTGCACTTGCCTAACAAATGGCTGATCAAGGTTTGGTCCCTGCACATCATGTGGTCTCTTGAGTCCTGCCAGGAGGATCCCTGAGCATAGTCAGGAGTAAGCTCTGAGTACTGCTGGGTATGGCCCAGAAACAACAACAAAATAAGTAAAAATAAAAAGTATTGTGATCTCTCTATGCATATAAATTTTGTATCTGAATTGGTTGACTTATCTTAATTTTTCTGTGGCACCAAACTTGTTCATAAACATTTAATAGTTATATGATATTCCTTTCTTGGGCTGTTATATATTTATCTAACACTTTTTATGGTTGGTTTTTAAAAATATTTATTTATTTATTTATTTATTTATTTATTTATTTATTTATTTTTGCTTTTTGGGTCACACCTGGCGATGCACAGGGGTTACTCCTGGCTCTGCACTCAGGAATTACCCCTGGCCGTGCTCAGGGGACCATATGGGATGCTGGGATTCGAACCCAGGTCGGCCGCGTGCAAGGCAAACGCCCTACCCGCTGTGCTATCGCTCCAGCCCCGCTTTTTAAAAATTTCTGAAATTGTAGATACAGAGAAACACCAAGTAAATACCTGTGCACAGCAGTCTTTGTTGCTCATCAATTGTTTATTCAGCATAGATTTCTTGAAGAGCAGTTATTCTTCCTAGAAGAGCAAAGTATATGAAAAATATAAGGCTCTCTGTACATATCGCCAAATTGATTTTTTTAAATTTTTATTTTATTGAATAACCATGACAAAAAGTTACAAAGCTTTCAGGTTTAAGTCTCAGTCATATAATGATCAAACCCCCATCCCTTCACCAGTGCACATGTTCCACCACCAAGAACCTCAATATACCCCCCTCCCACCCCCCCCACCTGAGTGGCTAATTATCTTCACTTTATTCTCTCGATACTTTGAATACATTCAATATTTCAACAGAGAACTCACTATTGTTATTTGGAATTTTCCCCCAGCAATCAAACCTGCTGAAAGGCATCATTGATAATTTCTTTTCCATTACTGAGAATGAAGATTGTATGAGCTCGTGCGGCCGCAACAGCAGCTGCATGGTTTTGGATTTCTGTTATTTTAGCTCAGTTCACAGTCTAGATGCGTTTCTATAAGAAGCCTCGGGGTGCCAAAATGGGTCAGTAGACCTCCTGGATCATAGTCTTTAAGGAGCAGAGGGGTCGTGTCGTGCGTGGCTGCTCCAGATCTCATCTGGGCCGCCAAATTGATTTTTAAATGCCAATATCCATTCATCTGGGTATTAAATAACTATAAAATAAAATAAGAGAGTTCTGTCTATACCTATTTAGAACAAATACCAGAATTGTCAAATAAAGGTGTAAAACAATTTGTGCTTTGTGTTACCTTTTGTATACAGAGTAGAGGCAGGAAAAAATATTTGTATTGACTTATATTTATCTTTACGCACTATTTTTTAAAATTTTTTAAAAAAAATTAATGAATCACCCTGAGATACAGTTACAGACATACAAACTTTCGTGCTTACATTTCAGTCATACAATGATCGAGTACAAGTCCCTCCACCAGTACCCATTCTCCACCACCAATGTTCCCAGTATCCCTCCCACCCTCTACCCTCCACCCCCGCCTCTGTGGCAGGTGTATTCCCTTTTTCTTTCTTTCTCCTTTAGGGTGTTGTGGTCTGAAGTGCAGGTATTAAGTGGCCATCATGTTTGGTCTGTCATCTACTGTCAGCACATAATTCCCATCCCGAGCAGGTCATACAAGCATCCTTTACTTGGTGGTCCCTTCTCTATCTGAGCTACCTTTTCCCTCAGCATGTGAGGCCAGCTTCCAAGCCGTGGAGCAATCCTCCTGGTCCTTATCTCTACTATGCTTGGGGGTTAGTCTCCCATTCTATTACTTTATATTCCACAAATGAGTGCAACCCTTCTATGTCTGTCCCTCACTTTCTGATTCATTTCATGTAACATGACACTCTCAAATGTTGATTCACTTATAAGCAGATTTCATGACTTCATCTTTTCTAACAGCTGCATAGTATTCCATTGTGTAGATGTATCAAAGTTTCTTTAGCCAGTCATCTGTTCTCGGGCACTTGGGTTTTTTCCAGATTCTGGCTATTGTAAACAGTGCTGCAATGAACATACAAGTGCAGCTATCATTTCTACTATATTTTTTCATCTCTGGGATATATTTCTAGAAGTGGTATTGCTGTGTCAGATAGGAGCTCAATTTCTAATTTTTTGAGAAATGTCCATACTGTTTTCCAAAAGGGCTGAACCAGTCCATATTCTCACCAGCAGTGAAGGAGAGTCCCTTTCTCCCCACATCCCTGCCAGCAATGTTTGCTTTTTTTGGATGTGGCCAGTCTCTGGGGTGTGAAATGATATCTCATTGTTGTTTTGATCTGCATCTCCCAGATGATTAGTGATGTAGAGCATTTTCTCTTGTGCCTTTTAGCCATTTGGATTTTTTCTTTTTCTTTCTTTTTTTGCTTTTTTTGGGTCATACCTGGCAATGCTCAGGGGTTACTCCTGGCTCTGCACTCAGGAATTACTCCTGTCTGTGTGCTTGGGGGATCATATGGGATGCTGGGAATTGAACTCGGGTGGGCCTCGTGCAAGGGAAACGCCCTCCTGATGTGCTATCTCTCCAGCCCCTGGATTTTTTCTTTGACAAAGTTTCTATTCATTTCATCGCCCCATTTTCTGATGGGGTTGGATGTTTTCTTCTTGTAGAGTTCAAACAGTGCCTTGTATATCCTTGATATCAACCCCTTATCAAATGGGTATTGGGAGAATATCCTTCTCCAATCTTTAGACTGTCTTTGCATTTTGCTCACTGTTTCTTTCGAGGTACAGAAGCTTCTTAGTTTAAGATAGTCCCATTTATTTATCTCTGTTTCCACTACCTGGTCAGTGGTGAGTTATCTTTGAAGATACCTTTAGCTTCAGCGTTGTGGAGGGTTTTGCCAACCTTTTCTTTAGTGTACCTGATGGATTCTGTTCTGATGTTGAGGTCTTTAATCCATTTTGATCTGACTTTTGTGCATGGTGTTATGTAGAGGTCTGAGCCCATTTTTTTGCATGTAGCTGTCCAGTTTTGCCAGAACTGTTTGTTAAATAGGCTTTACATACTCCACTTCACATTTCTTGCTTCCTTAACAAAGATTAGATGATCATATATTTGAGAGTGTGTATAAGGATATTCAATCCTGTTCCTTTGACCTGCGGCTCTGCCTTTGTTCCAGTACCATTCTATTTTAATTATTACCACTTTGTAGTAGAGTTTGAGGTTAGGGAAGGTGATGCCTCCCATCTTCTTTTTCTACAGAATTGCTTTGGCTATTTTGGGGGTTTGTTGGTCCATATGAATTTCAGGAGTGTTTGATCCACTTCTTTGAAGAATTTCATGGGCATCCTTATAGGGATCGTGTTGAATCTGTATAATGCTTTGGGAATTATTGCCATTTTGACAATGCTGGTTCTACCAATCCATAAGCCGGGGATATGTTTCCAATTCCTCGTGTCCTCTTTTATTTCGAGAAGTAGAGTTTTGTAGTTTTCTTTGTACAGGTCCTTTACCTCCTTATTTTAGCTGATTCCGAGGTACTTGATTTTCTGAGGCATGATTATGAATGGGATTGCATTTTTCATGTCACTTTCTTCTCTCTTATTATTTGCGTATAGGAAAGCCATGGACTTTTGGGTATTGATTTTATAGCCTGTGACTTTACTATAAAAGTCTGTTGTTACTAGGAGTTTCTTGGTAAAGGCTTTGTGGTTGTCTAAATATAGTATCATATCATTTGCAAATAGTGAGAGCTTTATTTCTTCCTTTTCTATCTGGATGCCCTTAATAACTTTTTCTTGCAAAACCGCTATTGCAAGTACTTTCATTACTTTATTGAACAGAAGTGGTGAGAGTGGGCATCCTTGTCTCGTCCCTGATCTTGGAGGGAAGGCTTTTAGTTTTCCCTCATTAAGATTAATGCTTGCCATAGGCTTGTGGTAGATGGCTTTGACTACATTGAGGAAAGTTCTTTCTATACCTATTTTGATGAGAGTTTTTATCATAAACGGGTGCTGGATCTTGTCAGATGCTTTCTCTGCATCTATTGATATGATCATATGGTTTTTATCTTTTCTTTTACTGATATGATGGATTATGTTAATTGACTTCTGAATGTTAAACCATCCTTGTATTCTTGGGATGCATCCCACTTGGTCGTGGTGTATGATTTTTTTTGATGAGTTGTTGGATTCTATTCTCTAATATTTTGTTGAGGATCTTCCCATCCATGTTCATCAGAGATATCGGCCTGTAATTTTCTTTTTTGTGGTGTCTCTGTTTGCTTTTGGTATTAAGGAGATATGTGCCTCACAGAACTGTTTGGGAGTATTTCTGTTTCTTCAGTTTCCTGGAAAAGCTTGAGAAGAACTGGCAGTAAATCCTCTTTAAATGTTTGGAAGAGGGGCTAGAGTGATAGCACAGTGGGTAGGACGGTTGCCTTGCACGCGGCCAACCCGGGTTCGATTCCCAGAATCTCATAAGGTCCCCTGAGAATCACCAGTGGTAATTCCTGAGTGCAGAGCCAGGAGTGACCTCTGTGCATCGCCAGGTGTGACCCCACCCTCAAAAAAAAGTAAATGTTTGGAAGAACTCGCTAGTGAATCTTTCTGGACTTGGGCTTTTGTTTTTGGGGAGACTTTCGATTACAGCTTCAATTTCCTTGATAGTAATAGCTCTATTAAGTTATTCCAAATCTTCTTGGTTCAGCCTTGGTAGGTTATAGGAATCCAGGAATTTATCCATTTCTTCTAGGTTCTCTTGTTTCGTGGCATACAGACTTTCAAAGTAGTCTCTGATGATCTTTTGAATTTCTTTGGTTTCTGTTGTGATGTCCCCTTTTCATTTCTGATTGGGTTTATTAGGGTTCTTCCTCTCTCTTTCTTTGTGAGTCTTGCTAGTGGTTTTTCAATCTTGTTTATTTTCTCAAAGATCCAGATCTTGGTTTCATTTATCTTTCTATTGTTATTTTTGGGTTTCCATGTTGTGGATTTCTACTCTAAGTTTTATTTCTTTCCTTCTGCCTGGTTTGGGATCCTTTTGTTGGTCTTTTTCTAAGTTCTTGAGCTGTGAAGTCAAGTTATTTATGTGGGTCCTTTCTTCCTTCCTGAGAAATGCTTGCAGAGCTATAAATTTTCCCCTTAACATGGCTTTAGCTGTATCCCACAGGTGTCTTCATTTTCATTTGTTTCCAGATACCTTTTGATCTCTTCCTTGATTTCGTTCCTGACCCACTTGTTGTTCCTGACCCACTCGTTGTTCAGCACTGAGTTGTTTAATTTCCAGGTGTTTGATTTGGTTCTCTGCATGTGTGCATGATTATCTTCTATCTTCAGTGCATTGTGGTCTGAAAAGATAGTTGATACAATGTCTATCTTGCTGATTCTGTTGAGGTATATTTTGTGACCCAGCGCATGGTCTATTTTGGAAAATGTTCCGTGTGCACTGGAAAAGAATGTGTATTCTTTCTTGTGGAGTGTAAAGCCCTGTGTAGATGTATTATCCCTCTCTCTTCTCTCTTCTGTTTTTTCCTTCAAAGCCATTGTTTTTATCTTGTTGATCTATCCAGAGGTGATAAGGTGGTGTTAAAGTCTCCATTTACTACTGTGTTGCTACCAGTGTCCTCCTTACAATCTGTAAGCAGTTGTTTTAAGTATTTAGCTATTCCCTCACTGGGTGCGTATAAGTTTAGGAGAGTGATTTCTTCCTGCTTTTCATATCCCTTGATTAACAAAAAATGGCCTTCACTGTCCCTTCTAATCTTTTTCAACCTGAAATCTATGTTTTTGGATACTAGTAAGGACACCCCTGCTATTTTGAGGGAGTTGTTTGCTTGCAGGGTTGTATTCCATCCTTTGACTTTGAATCTGTGTTTGCTCTGACTGTTCAGATGTGTTTCTTGTAGGCAGAAAAATGTTGGGTTTGGTTTCTGAATCCATTTTGCCACTCTGTGTCTCTTAATTGTTGCATTTCCACCATTGACATTGAGAGAGATTATTGTCATGGGGTTTTGTGCCATCTTTCTGTAGGGGTTTGTTGTGCTTGTAGATTTTCTTGCCTACAGTAGCCCCTTTTGTCCTTTTAAGTTTCGTCTTGAGTCTATGAAGTTCCTGAGCTGTTGTTTATCCATGAAATAGTATATATCGTTCCTTCGAGTTTTAGTTAGCATTTAGCTGGATAAAGTATTCTTGGTGAGGTGTTCATTTCATTGAGTTTTTTCACTATATCCCACCATTGTCTGTGGGCTTGGAGGATTTCCTCTGATAGGTAAGCTGTAGATCTTATGGGTGCTCCTTTGTATGTGATTTCCTTTTTTGACCCTGCTGCTTGCAGTATTTTGTCTCTATCGGTGGCATCCACCATTCTTTGTATGATAAGTCTTGGAACTATTTTATTAGGGTCTCTTTTAATTGGCACCCTTCAGGAACCTTGGATCTGGATGCCTGCATTCTCCAGCTCTGGGAACTTCTCAGCAATGATATCTTTAACTGTGGCTTTTTCATTGGGGTTGCCTCCCTGTCCTTCTGGTACTCTGATGATTCTAATCTTGTTCCTCTTGGTTTCATCCCCTAGGTTTCTGATTTGCCCTAGAGCTATTTTGAGGTATTTTCCCATTGTTTTTTGTTGCTTGTATGCTTTCTGCAGCTCATTTTCTAGCTCACTGATTCTGTCTTTGGGTGTAGCCATTGTACTGTTGAGGAATTCCACTGGATTTTTTATTTCATCTTCCGAATCCTTTATTAGTGATTCTTCTGATTGTAGCTTTTTTATTTCTGCTCTCATTTCCTGTATTTTCTTGGCTGTCTCTTCCACTGTTTCTTTCATGTCCTCCTTGAATTTACTGGATGTCTGCTCCACTGTTTCTTTGAATTCATTGAACATCCTCAACATTTTATCTCTGAATTATCTGAGAGATCGTATTTGTGGGTAACCCCTGTTGAGGCTTCTGGACTCTTCATCCTCTCTTCGTGGTAGGAATTTGTGTATTCATGTTGTTGTGATAGTATGGAGGTGGGACCTTCTAGTTCACTTTCACTATTTCCTCTTGCAGCGAGAAAGGATTCTGGATGAGCTCAGTCAATTGTGGTCCCCCTTTTCCCCTTCTAAAATACTTCCTTCCTCTCAGGTGTTTCTCTGTGTCTTATGAAGGTGAAGGTTCAGAGGATGTGTTCTTTTATATTGAGCTTGTACAACTTCTTGTGTTCACTGGTATTTTGGTATAATTGGAATGGACTAGTGGACTATTGGCCTATTGTGTTTGAGATAGCCAGAGAGTTGTCCACAGAATTAGGTAATGGGGATTGAGTTGTGAGTCCAGAGTGCTGGGAGAGGGGAAAATAACTATGAGTGGCTGCTGTCCCCTAAGGCCACGCCCTCATGCTGTGGAGGCCACTGGCCCTGTGCTTCAGAGGCCATGCCTACTGCTGTGGAGGCCATGCCCCCTGCCAACCCTGGATCCTGAGAAGAATTTACATCTGGCAGCTTGGTGGGGTGTATGTATGGGGGCTGGGGCACTGGTCAGGGGAGTTGGTGCACCTGGGAGAGGAAGGTGGGGGCGCTGGACAGCGGTGACTGGAGCAGGATGCACAGCCTGTGTGATGCTGGGACAAGTTTGGGGTCGGCTGCTGGGCTTGGGTGCACGTGCAGATTTTACACATTACTGAGATATATAGAAGAAATGAATAAAAGTGGTTACACTGGGGGCTGGTTTCTAATCGAGTTCATGTCAGAGACAAGGTGGGAGTGAAGCTTTTCAGTATGTTTATTTTTGTATGTGATTTTTGTTTGTTTGGGGGCCACACCCAGTTTTACTCAGGGCTTACTCCTGGCTCTGTACTCAGGGATCATTCCTGGCAGAGCTCAGGGAATTTTATGGGGCACTGGGCTGCTTGCAGGGCAAGTGCTTTAGCTGCTATATTCTCTGGTCCCTATTGTTTTATTTTTTAATCATATGGTGTCTCCCGCTGAAACCATTCATATGATTAAAAAATAAAACAGTAGGGACCAGAGAATACAGCAGCTAAAGCACTTGCTCTACAAACAGCTGACTTGGGGATGCTCTCTTTATTCATGGGAAGCTGCACCTACGAGAGTCAGGGTGACCTCCCCAGGACCCATGGGTAGTTAGTAATGGAACCAGGATTCAAACATATTTATTTTGGCTCAAAGTGCTGCCCATTAACCACCACTGATGTTCCATTGTGATGACCACAGGCTAGGACTTCATCAAGGATCAGAACTGGAACTACGTTCTGGTAGTAGCTGACATGCTTAATAGCACGTTGTCTGCGGATGACGGTGAAGCCCTAATTGGTAGCGTTTTATCAATTTCTGGTATGTAAATGGACTGGAGCTATAGGACAGTGGGTGGGGTGTTTGCCTTGCACGCAGCCGGCCTGGGTTCGATTCCTCTGCTCCTCTCGGAGAGCCCGGAAAGCTACCGAGAGTATCCTGCCCACACGGTAGAGCCTGGCAAGCTACCCGTGGCATATTTGATATGCCAAAAACAGTAACAACAAGTCTCACAATGGAAATGTTACTGGTGCCCGCTCGAGCAAATCGATGAACAAAGGGACAACAGTGCTACAGTGCAGTGAATGGTTTATTTTCTAAAACCTTTTAATTAAAGGTTAGAAATGCAAATAACCAAAAGAAATATTAATCTATACCCTTAAGCTTCTGATACTTTTAGATTGTGGCATATAAAGTACTTTATACAGTCGTGTATAAGATCCTTCATCAGCTGAAGGCTTAAATCGCTCAATTTCCCCATTTCTTGTTGACAACTTTCTCTTCACATACCCTTGGAATTCATGTTTTGGACCTTTTCTTTGTTCCCTAGACTAAGCCTGTGAACCTGTTTCTCCTCATTCTTCAAATGTTGTTCCCTTGGGTTTCATCTCTTAAGTGTTCTTCCTTACCCTTCTGACCCTCATGAAATGAAATTTAGAATGACCATATCTAGAAACATCAAAAAGGAGAATGGAGATGAGTCCTACTGACTTATGCTTGGGCCAGGATGCCCCTATATAACTTGACTGAATGGAGCTGGAGAGAATAGGGCATAGATCTAAGGAAGAAGTAGTCCTTGTAGGCTGGGGAGGTAGTATAGATGGTACGTTCATTCCCTGGAGCCCCATATGATTTACCACTGGGTGTGGTCCAAAAAAATACCCAAACAACAACAAAAAGAAATAGTACGTGTGGAAGAAGTATTGGGGTAAGTGCAGATTAGTTCGCTGGGATGCACTTGGCCTCTCACCTCTCCAGAATACCTGCCTGTGTTGAGAGAAAGAAACTATTATTTGTCTAGCTAGGTCACATAATTTTTCAGCCCCCACTCTAGCCACCAAAATAAATTACAGGTGGATGATTTTGGCACTTCTGTGGAATGGTATCTGACCCTAAATCATATACATACTTGCAGTTTTGTAAACAAGTATTACCTCAATTTTCAAAAAGTTAAATAAGGTCTGGAGCGATAATATAGCAGATAGGGTGCTTGTCTTGCTTCATGCAGTTGATAGGGTTTCAATCCCTGGCATCCAATATAGTTCACTGAGCCCTGCCAGGAGTAATTTCTGAGTGCAGTTCAAGGAATAACCACTGAGCCTTTCCAGTTGTGGCCCCCAAACAAGCAAAATAATAAAATAAATAAAAAATAAATAAGAATAAGACTAGAGGAATCAAGAAGGAAATGCTAAGGAATTTTTTGCATTTCCTCTGAATACAAAGGTGAAGTGAAAACTGGTGGATAAAATTGCAAAAGGAAAGCTCTGAATATATATAAATAATGAAATTTTAAAAGACTATAGCTGGATTGAAAGGAAGAAAGGTAGCAGTTTTGTCCTTAAATTGACTTTTTTTTTGGGGGCGGGCTTGGGTCACACCTGGCGATGCACGGGGGTTACTCCTGGCTAATGCACTCATGCACTCAGGAATTACTCCTGGCGGTGCTTGGGGGATCATATGAGATGCTGGGAATCGAACCTGGGTCGGCCACGTGCAAGGCAAACGCCCTACCCGCTGTGCTATTGCTCCAGCCCCAAATTGACCTTTTTCTAAATGTAGTTGTACTGCTATTTATTCAGCCATTGATTAATCTGATTATTGAATTGGGCATGAACTCCACATTACTTTTCTTCTTCTTTTTTTTAATTGAATCACTGTGATAAAGCTTTCAGTTATAAAGCACAGTTATAAAGCCTTCATGTTCAAGAGTCAGTGGTATCAAACACCCAGCCCTCCATCAGTGTACACTTTCCACCACCAGTGTTCCCAGTATATCTCCCCCCACCCCAGTCCTTACCCTGCCTCCATGGCAGGAAATTTCCGCAATATTCTCTCTCTACTTTTGGGCATTATGTTTTGCTTGAATTTTCCCACCACCGTTCAGGCCTGCCTGCCAGGGGCAGATTCTAGATCATTTATTGTCCATTGCTCATTTTGAATGTCTTGGTTGCCACAGCCGTGTGCTTCTGGAATCCTAGATTGTGAATGGTTGGGTTCCAGAGACGTTTCTGTAGGGCAGTAATCCATTTTGGGATTCAATTTGTGACGAGCAGGCAGGAAGCCCGGGAGGGACAGCCCGGTGCCTCTGCCACCATATGGCATGGAGATTTAGTCCTGGAACCCACATACCTGTGCCTTGCTTGTGGAAGCTCTTGGTCACTGGGATTCCATCTGTAGTAGGCGTGGAGACTGCACCTGCTCCATCTGGGATGTCCTGGTGAAATTGGCTTGGTATGGGGTCTGGAGAGATCTGCAGTTCTATGGTATCTTCTGGGACTCAACTGCTGTGTCTTTGGATTTTGATTTCTTTTGAGATTTATTTATGGGTCTCTGAAGCAAGGCCAGTAATAGAGTTTACAGGGTGGTGCTGGAGTTGGCTCGTGGGGTTACTGCCAGTGCTTCCATGTGTATTGGGAAGTGGGGGGAGGTAGCCCACCCGAAGTCCATGAAAGCTTGGAGATTTCAGTCACAAAACCTGCATATCCGAATTTTCAGAAGATTATATCTTGGTGAGGCCCATCTTGAGACGGTGGAGTGAGGCCAGGGGTATGGTGGTGATTTTGGATTGTGGAAGCAAGTGGCTGCTGGGGGCTTTGCTTGGACACAGGCCAACCTGCCACCCTCCGATTTACCCCAGTCTGTTCAGCAATGCATGGGTCTGAGATTAATTGTGGCTTTTGGTCTCTTTCGAGATTTACCTATAGATATCTGAGATAAAGCCAATAAATCAGCTTGCATAGCTGAGCCGGAGGTGGTTTGTGGGCATGGCTCCCACATACCTAACTTTTGGTCGTCTAATTTCTTGGTAAACTTGGTCCCAAGTTGCTGGGGTCTGGCCAAAGGCATAGCAGCAATTTTGGAGGGTGTGAGGAAGCATATAGGCACCATCAGGCTGCTGATGCACTCGCCCCACAGGTACAGGTTGATCTGTTGGCAGCACCATACCCCCTGAATTGACTCTTGAACTAGCTGTAGGACTGTAGCTGTTCAGCACTGAGTTCTCTCCTCATAAATGGAAAGACAGTATTGTCCCTAGAGAGTGCCCAGAGTTTTTTTTGCCTTTTTATTGTAATTTTTGCTTTTTTGGGCCACACGGGTGCTCAGTGGTTACTCCTGCCTCAACATTCAGAAATTTCTCCGGGAGGTGGTCAGGGCACCTTATATGATGCTGGGCATCAGACCCGGTCCGCTACATGCAGGGCAAGCTCCCTACCAACTGTATTTTTGCTCCAGCCCCAGTTTCCAGTTTTTCTCTTTTTGAAAGTATAGCTCAAGCCTGCAACTGAAATTCTCATACCTTTGTCACTGTCTTTTATTAGATATATGTTTTTTGTTTTGTTTTGTTTTGTTTTTCTTTTTGGGTCACACCCGGTGATGCACAGGGGTTAATTCCTGGCTCATACACTCAGGAATCACTCCTGGCGGTGCTCGGGGGACCACACGGGACTCTGGGAATCGAACCTGGGTCAGCCACATGCAAGGCAAATGCCCTACCCGCTGTGATATTGCTCCAGCCCCTAGATATATGTTTTACAAATACTTTCTCCCTGCCCATGGCTTGTTTTACTAGTATTTCTAAATAGAAGTTTTATTTTTTTTTAAATTAAACTCATTAGAGTTTTTTTGGGTGTTGTGAGGTGGAGGGTGGGGTCAAGCACTTTATGTCTTATGAAACCTTTGCCAAACCCAAGATCACAAATATGTTTTTATCTGTCTTCTTAAAAATTTATTTTCATATTTTACATTTTGGTATCTTTTTTGGACTTGAGCATAGTGGGTAGGGCGTTTGCCTTGCACACAGCCAAGCTGGGTTCAATTCCTCTGTCCCTCTTGGAGAGCCCAGCAAGTTACTGAGAGTATTCTCCCCGCATGGCAGAGCCTGGCAAGCTACCCTTCGCATATTCGATAGGCCAAAAACAGTAACAACAAGTCTCACAATGGAGACTTTACTGGTGCCCACTTGAGCAAATCAATGAACAATGGGATGGCAGTGCTACAGTGCAGTGCAGTATCTTTTCTGTGTATGTGTGCTTGTATTTGTGTGCACCTTAATTTATGGCGTACGATAGTAATTGAGGTTATTCTTTTTGACTTATGAGTATACAGTTGGACCAGTGTCATTTGTTAACTACCATTTTTCCATTGAGTTTTCTGTTTATCATGAAACAATTCCTTGTTCCTTTTATTTGACAGGCACTACCAGACCATGAGGATGAGATCCCGGAGACAGTGCGGACTGTACAGCTCATTAAAGATCTGGCTAGGGAGATTCGCATGGTGGAAGTAAGAAGCCTGGGGGGCAAGGGAAGTGTTTAGGAACGGCTCAAGGTTTAACTGGAAGGTCAGGCTTCCTTATTTGGCACAAAAACACAATGGGAGGTTTGAGGAGTCCCCATGAAAGAGCCCGTTCATTCATTCAAGTTATGTGTGTTAAATGTGCACATATCAGACTGAATATGTTGGCTACATGAATAATATGATGTCTTGGAACAAGGAGACAGTTTACAGGGATAGAACTTAAGCCTCATATGTATTAGGCCCCAAGTTTGATTCTTGGCACCTCATGGCTCCCTGAGCACTGGTGGTAGTAGAACTCGTGGTCCCCAGCACCAACTGGCCTAAGCACCAAACCATCCGGCATGCTTTTTGGGCCAGAAATCACTAAAAATAGACCTTGCTCTCCCCAATGCTGAGCAGGCCCCTAAAATAATACAATGCTTGCCCACAAAGAACTCAAAATCAAGTCCAGGACTTTGGCATAGTTGATTGGGCCTTAGCTTTCTTATCTTTAGAGTGGGGGTAATTATTTACTCTGGGGTTGTTGAAAGGGATTAAATAAAGGCAATAGAGGTTATGCAGTAGTGTTGCACATTGGCACACAGTAGATACTAAAATCTAAAGGTAGGTCATGTTGATTTAGGGTGATGGAGATCATAGAAGTAGTTATTATTGATATTATACTCAGTCACTGCATTATAGAAAATGACACTTCACTAAGGTTGAAAATGATTGTAAAACCATGTTTTAATAGGTATTATCTTTCATGAGGCAGAAAGGTATAGTGGTAAGAGATTCAGAAAACCTTGGGTTTTTATTTCCTGCTCTGTCACTTCCAAGCCATTCAGAGCCTCAGTATCCTTATAAGTCCAATGAGACTATCACCAAATTTTCATAATTTTGTTAAGAGATAATACATGTAGTTTCTCATGCAGTGCCTGGCAGAGTAAGTACTTAATAAATGAGAGCCATTATTGTTAATATTCTTTGCAGCAAAGATTGTTTCATATGGGCTGGTGAAGTAGTAGAGGCACCAAAGGAGAACTAGACTTGAGGAAAAATTAAATTTTCTTTCTCTCAGAAGCTGTATAATTCCATTTAATGCCTAGTATGCAGGAAATAAATCCCTTCTAAAGGGTGGTCAGAGTGAGAGCTGCTGGGAAATTAGCCTTCCAGTCTCACTGCTTATAGCATGTTTCTCTGTCTATACTGTATTGTGCACCTCCCACTTCATTTCCATTCACTCCTATCTGTCAGAATTCTTAGGGGTTTGGTTAAAAATCATACCTTTTCTCTGGCTTTTTCTACTTAAACTAGTTTTGAATACACAGAACTTTGGACTGGTTAGCAGAGGACTGATGGGTTATATTTGGTTCACTGGCTTTCAAATATTTTAAAGCAGTGTAATCTTTTATTTTCAAACAAATTTTATTTTGTTTCTTGAGGCACACTCAGTGATGCTCAAGGTTTAGTCCTAGCTCTCGGCTAAGAGATTACTCTTGCTTAGGGACCATATGAGGTGCCAGGGATTGAACCCAGGTCAGCTGCATACAAGGCAAGCACTTTACCTACTGTACTATCTCTCTGGTACCTCCAAATCAGATTTTAACGTAGAGCTCATTTTATACAACCAAGTAGTACAGATCATCTTTGAAGTAGTGTGGAGGCTTAGTGCTGCATTCCTCTGCCTTCTATCTATGTCTTCAGGTCTTCAGAAGCTTAAAAAAGCAACGACATCTTTGGAAATCACCTTTCTAGTCTACTTCTTTTAATGCCTAATACAGCGGAATAAGCAGAATTTCACAGTAGTCAGATGCCTTTCCCAAGGTCACAGACCCAGTTTGTCACAAACTAGGTCTTCTCTCCTCCTTTCAGATTTTGCAGTCCTTAGAACTGAAATCAAACAGTTTAATTCTTAATTATTTTCTATGTCAACTACTCTTGAAGTCTTGTCACTAGTTTTGACAGTAGTGTGGGGCATTTCCTCTGCTTGTCTTCTTAATGTGTCAATTGACTAGGTAAAGAAAATTCCACCCAGTAAGTAAGTGATGACTTGTGCAAAAACTGGGTAGTGCACATCTGGAGTATATCATAGCATATCTGTAAACCATAGCAGTCCTACTAAGTACCATGAAAAGACCTCTGTGCTTTTAGCATAGAGAGAACCTTTGAGTAAGCTCTAACCCCATTGTATTAATACTTTTATAGGATATTTTCCAACATAATGTTGGCAGAGCAAGCAGTATCTTTGAGCTGCAGAGGATCTTCCCATTTGGCTCTGTTCTCTTAACCAGGCCAGTCCATTCCACTTCAGTATCCATGTCCAGACTGTCATTTTCCTCCAAAAATAATTCAAGGAAGAAATTCCTGAAAAGGGCAAGGAGAGCTCAGCCTTTGGGCCTGCTGTCCAACTGAACTCTAATCTCATGGATACATACAATCATCAGGCACTGAAGACAGGCTCTTCTGAGAAAGTAAATGGGGGTGCTGACCCATGGGTTCAGCCCAATTTTGGGGGCCCTTTGGAAGAGCAGGCATATTGTCCTTTATTTTGTGTTTGTTTATTTTGTTTTTGTTGGTGAGAGCTGATTGGGCCACACCCAGCTGTGCTCAGGGGTCACCACTGGTGGTGCTGAGGGAACCATATATGGTTCCAGGGATTGAATTAGGGGAAATCTGTGGAAGCCTTAACCCCCCATGCTATCTCTCCAACCTGGATGATCCCATTGAAAAAATAGGCTATGCTGTCCTGCTCTCATCTCCTTTATGATCCCTGGTGTTTGGTTACCAGTCCCACTCATTTAACAGACATTTATTGAGACCTTGTCTATGCTGGGCACTGTGATAGGCACTATGGATGTAACCTTCAAGAGACTGACAGGCTTGTGAGAAAGATAGACATAAAAACAAATGTGTGCAATAAAGTATCATGGATGCCACACTGAAGCGTGCATCACACTCAGTGTGAAAATGATATAGAACGGGATTATTCTATCTTTATAGGGTCAGTGATCAGAAGCTCATTTCAGAAAACATTATACTTGAGCTAAATCTTGAAATGCTGGGGTAGGACTGTCTTTTGAAAACCAAGTGTCAAGTTTTAGCCTTGAACAGGTCCTAGAGAAAAGACCACTCTTCTATCTTGCTCCAAGATTGTTGAGCCCTCCTTACACACATGGAGATACACATCACCTCATCTCTTTTATGCAACATACTTTACCTGACTGATACCTCTGAGCCAGCTTTGCATTCTCAACTTCTACCCCTGTCATAATTTTGAGTGGGATTGGGGAACAATGTAACAGAAGACCGTGGTTCAGTATTAACAGTGATCTCAGCCTGTGAAACTGGAGGGATTTGGTGATCCTTATTCACATGGGAGTTTCAGACAGGTGACAATTGAGCCTCCTCCTTCTGCAGTTCAACATCACTGGTACCTGCTTGAATAATTCCGAAGAAGACTCACCAGACTTGGACCTGGATGGGAGTGAGGGCCCGCTGGCCCTATTGATGCGTAATGGCAGGTGAGGTGGGGAGGTGCACAGAAATCCTGGGACTGTTGATGTCAGTTTGCTACTAAGATAGGGCATGAATTAGGACATAGGAACTGAGTGGGGGAGGGAATGTATTTGAAAAATCTCCAAATGTTATCAGATATTAATATTTACTTCAGAGAACCCAATAGGGGATAATTGTTGATCTAGATAAAAATATAAGTTCTAGAAATTTGAGTAAGCAGGTTAGAATTGCTTGCATGAACAAGCATTAGTATATATACTGGTTAATAAGTACATTAGATTTTTGTAATATATCCCAGTCCCTTGAGCACTGCTTGGGAGTCTATATATATTATATAATGACACCAAATTTATAGTCACAATTAACTCTGAAAAGTAGAATAAGGGAAGCAGGGGAAAACTTTTTACTTCAGTAATGTTGAATTTTATAAAAGTGAGCATGTATCATTTTCCCCAAAATTATTGAGGCCCTAGGTTTGATCACTGGCACTGTACAAAGAGAAAAAAGTAAAAGTTTTTCACATGAAAAGCATGGACTTGGAAATCAAATCTTGAGCTCAATCCCAACTCTGACATGTATTCACTATATGACTTTGGCATGTTAATTAACCTATCTGAGCCTCAGTTGTATATAAGCATTGTACCTGTATATAAGTAAACTTAGGGTGGGTGGGTGGAAGACTAAATGAGATAATGAATCTAATGAGCTTATCACAAGGCCTGAAATATAATAATTACTGCACTGTATCACTGTCATCCCGTTGTATATTGAGTTTCTCAAGCGGGCACCAGTAATGTCTCCATTGTGAGACTTGTTACTGTTTTTGGCATATCGAATATGCCACGGGTAGCTTGCCAGGCTCTGCCGTGCGAACGGGATACTCTGGGTAGCTTGCCGAGCTCTCTCCAAGAGGGACAGAGGAATCGAACCTGGGTTGGCCACATGCAAGGCAAACGCCCTACCCACTGTGCTATCGCTCTACTCCAGTCCATTGCTCACGTGACCACCCACGCAGTTTTATCCGGTAAAGTGAATAATAATTACAGTGATTATAAATCTAATGATGAAATTAAAGGTGAAATATGTTGATTTTGGTAGTACTGATGTGGTAGGACAAGCTACTAGGTTATTAGAAACACTGAAACATCTTTAGGGATACTGAAAAAGGCAATAAAGATTATCATTTGGATAGTCAATGCAGGACAGAGTAGTTAAGAGCCATGTAATGAGCATCAGCAGTGTAGGAATAGATAGATACCTTCTTAGTTTTTTTTTTCAAAGAAAAGATCGTCTTCACATTCCAAGGTCAAATACAAGGATTCTTGAGAACACAGTAAGTCATTTTTATCTTCTTCGCTAGTTTTTATTGTGATGCTTTTGTTACCTCCTACAGCTTTCAGAGGCTGCTAATAAGTGAACATAGAGAATCGAGGTACAGTATTTATAGGTGCCAGAGACATAGTACAAGGGATAGGATATTTGCCGTGCACACACACACAACTACCACATAATCCAAGAATCATACCATATATAGGTTCCCGAGCTCACCAAGATTGATCCCTGCGCACAGAGCAAGGAGTAAGCCCTTAGTACTGCCAGATGTTGTCCAAAAGCAAACAAAAAAGTATAGTGTTTACAGAACATATGGCACGTTTCAGCTTTTCTCCAAAATAATAGTGTTATGCAGGGACTGAGGATTCATAATTGGTAAAACTTAGATGGGTGATAGATACATGGAAGCTCATTATACTTACATATTTTGATATGTGGTGGACTTTTTTTCTAATTAGAAGTTAAAAGAACATTAGATTATAAACAGCTACCATTTAATGAGCTCTATTAGACTCTTAGCTTTTTCATTGTATAGTTCTCATAACAAGTCTAAAGGTAAGTATTGTTATCCCCATTTTGCTAGTGAGAATTCTGAGGCCCAGAGAATGTAGTTACAAGATTATCTAATATTGTACACTGGCCATGTTTGAGCCTGAGCATTAGCTCATTTAATCCTATCAACAACCCTATGAGTTAGGAAAGAGTTTAATTCAATGGCAGCTTATTGACTATAAGCCAGTTAACTCAGTGACTGTTTGCTGAATCTATTAAGTATACTGTTTTATAATTTTTTTTTTTATTTTGGTTTTGTTTTGGTGCACTCCGGCTGTTCTTTGCACTCAGGGATCATTCCTGGCAGGCTTGGGGGATCTTATGGGGTGCCATGGATTGAACCAGGGTCAGGCCTGAGGAAGATAGCATTCTATTCATTATACTGTTGTTCTGGACCCCAAAATCTTAGTGCTTTTATTTATTTATTTCTGTTTGTCTGGGGCCATAATTAGCAGTACTCTTGGGGGACGTATGGGATGCTGCGGACTGAAATTGGGTCTGCTGCATGCAAGGCAAGCGCCCTATCCACTGTACTATCTCTGCCCACCAAAAACCTTATTTTCACCAATAATATTTATTTTAACATTTGTATTAATATTGTTTGCCATATATTACTTAAGTTTCTTTTCATTTTTTCTGCTTCCTTTTACATTTTAAAAGCTTATTTGAGGTATACTTAACATATACAATGAACTATTTTTTCTTTTTTATTATTGAATCTGTGAATTTCAGAATGACAAATTTATTCATTATTCATGGTTTAGTTTCAGTCATATAATCTCTGACACCAGTGCCTCTGTCACTGTCTCCAGTTACTCTCCATTCCCCCATTCTGCCTCTATTGCAGGTTCTTATACCTAATCTCAACTTTTCGTCTCCTTCAAATTGACCACTTCCCTCCACCAATGTCATATTGTACACTTCCCTGACCTATCCGTGGCAAGCTTCCTACTGTAAACCAGTTCTCTTCCTCTTTGTTTTAACTGGTTTTTAGTGTATAGTTAAATAACTTAATAATTTAAAGAATGTATTCTTAAAATACAATTTTCTACAGTCCAACTGTAGAAAAATCCGGTCATCCCCAAAAGATGTTCTTAATCACTTGCAGTCAGTCTTTGTTCTCATCCCCAAACACCCCCAATTTACTTTTTCTTTCTATAGATTTATCATTTCTAGACACTTCACGTGAATGTAATAACACAATATGTAACCTTTCGTATCTGGCTTCTTTCACTTACATACTTTTGAGGTTTATCTGTAATGTAGTATGTATTATTAATTGCTTCCTTTTTATTGTTGAGTATTAGATAGATATACCATATCTGTCTATTCAATGAATGATGCTATTTGTGTGTAAATTTTTGTGTTGATATTTGTTTTTATTTCTCAGAAGTAAAATTTTGGGTCATATTTAGCTTTAAAAAACTTCCAAAATTTATTCCAAATGTCTTTACCATTTTACATTTTCACCAACAGGTAAAAATTTCTCCATTTACTATTAATACTTGTTATTAATACCTGTTTCTTAGAGTATAGTAAAGTGATACTTCATTGTGGGTTTATTTTCTATTTCCTTAGTGATATTGCATAACTTTAATGACTATTGACCATTTGTTGTTGTTTAATGTAAAAACAACAACAAATGGTCAATAACATTAATAAAATAAAATGTATTTTATTGTGGTTAATTTAACATAGTTACAATAGGGTCAGTGTTTATGCTTTTGGTATAAAGTTACTGTACTTCCATCATAACCCAAGTACTAATTACCCTCTACCCATGTCCCTGTATTTCTTGTTTTTAAAATTTTATTCATTATTACATTTTTTTAGAATAGAAGCAATATAATTGTTAGATACTTGCAGAGCAGTTACAACGTGCCCACCACTTTTGACCATCTTTAGAGAAATATTTATTCGGGTTTTGCTCATTTTTAATTGACATTTATTTTTTTGTTGTTGTCTTAAGAGATATCTTAAAACATTGAATGCAAGCTACCGAGAGTATCTCGCTCGCAGGGCAGAGCCTGGCAAGCTACCCGTGGCATATTCGATAGGCCAAAAACAGTAACAATAAGTCTCACAATGGAGACGTTAACTGGTGCCCGCTGAAGCAAATCTATGAGCAACGGGATGACAGTGATACAGTGATACAAATCCTTTACCGGATAAAGGACTTTTCCCAGTCTGTGACTTGTTCTTTCATTTTCTCAATCATGGTTTTGAATCACAAAAGTTTTTAATTTAACCTATGCTCATGTTCCAAAGAAAAAAAATGAGTTTTCTTTTTTTATTTCTGAGGTGGTAGGGTGAGAGAGGTGGAGATGGGGGATAAGGGAGGGGAGATACATCCATTAATACATAGGGATTATTCTTTACTCTGCACTCAGGAATCACTTCTGGCAGGCTCTGGGGACTATATGGGATGTCACGGATTGAACCTGGGTTGGCTGTCTCCAACAATGTGTTTTCTTAAATAAGTTGTAGAGTTTTACCTTTTCCATTTATATCAAATTTAATACTACCTTAATTACAGTAACTTTATAGTAAAATTGCCTAATACCAATTCTCTAACAGTTGCTTTTAAGATGATTTTGGCCATGTTAAGTCCTTTGTATATGCATTTTAATATCAACCTGCAAATTTAATTTATGGGGGTTGGGGCCAGGATCACTCCTGGTAGTGCTCTGGGGACCATATGGGATACTGGGTATTGAATAACTAGGTCACACATGCATGCAAGGCAAGAGCATTAGACTCTGTACTATTTCTCTGGCCCTCCTGCTAATTTCAACCAAAAGAAGCTATGTGGATTTTCATAAGGATTGCATCGAATCTGTAGATCAATTCTTAGTAATACTGAATGTGATTGTTTTTATGTTCTCTTTTTCCTCTCAAGTACCAAGAGGATGAAGAGTTTATCCAAGTCTAGGCGAGCAAAGAAGGCAGACAAAACCAGGCTGGTGGCAGAAAAAGCATTGGAGGATGAATTTGATTTGGATTCGGATGATGACTTGCAGATTGATGAGAGACTAGGAAAGGAGAAGGCAGCTCTGATAATAAGACCAAGTATGTACCTGTTTTTTTCTTTCCTTGTCCTTTTCATATCTGTTTTTATTCCCCTTGACAGAATCAAATCTTTAAGCCTGAGCTTATTGGAATTCTGATTTCCCACCTCTGTAGTCCTCTGTGTTCTAGAGGTTTATTTGTAAGCTAAATCCTAGTCCCCCTAAACTAGCTGTGGTCAGTAATTTCAGGAACATAAGTCATTGTAACTTCCCTGGGCTATTGACTCAGATAGTAAGTGCATTCCATTGTTTTATAGAATTTCCCCGAAAATTGCCCCGTGCAAAGCCTTGCTCTGACCCCAATCGAATTCGTGAACCTGGAGAAGTGGAGTTTGACATTGAGGTAGGAGCCTACTCTGTGGGTCTAGTCTTCTGCTTATTTTAATTACAGTGACAAAGGACAGATTGTTATTCTAGTTTGGTGGGAGAAAAAAAATCCTATGCATTTATTATTTAAAATATTCATTAAGTGAAAGATTGCCTCTATGAATACAAATGGAATATTATTTTGTAAATGAAATATTTTTTAAAAATTCATTGCAGAGTATAATAAAAGCTAGTGTTAAGTAGCACAAATAAGATCCAATTTGGAATATCTAAGTGTAATCTTAAATTATTTAACTTCTGAGCATTTGTTTTCTTATCTATAAAAATGGGAGGAAGGATAACAACCCCACAAAGATGCTATGGAGATTAAAGTGAAAGGATATATATACTGGTTAGAACTTGGTGCTCAGAAGATAGGAACATCATGAGGGAGATTGTTGATGCTTTATTGGGACCTTACCAGAACAACCCTGACCAGCTGAGGTGATACCCTCTTTCCCCAACAGGAAGACTACACAACAGATGAGGACATGGTTGAAGGGGTCGAAGGCAAGCTTGGGAATGGGAGTGGAGCTGGTGGAATTCTTGATCTTCTCAAGGCCAGCAAGCAGGTGGGAGGACCTGACTATGCTGTCCTTGCGTGAGTATTGTCTTTGAACTCCACTTTTCAGGCAATCACAGTTACCCCTTTCCTTCCCCAGTGGGATAGGTCAGCCAATCAGCAGATTTTTATCAAGTTATTTAAAGAGACAAATAACTAGCCAGGTCATTTGGCTGAAAGAATAAAGTAGACTTAAAATCTGCCCTAAGGGACTTAAGATCTGACAGAGGATATATAGACATCCAGGGGATAATTTTTTTGAAATTGAAAGGAAGAGTCGTAAAGGAGAACCAGCACTTTTCTGAGCTGTGTTTTTAAAAAGGGAAGAATACAGCATGGTTAAAAGGGGTGAGAAGTGCTCTTTATTTTGCCATCTTACCTGACATTTATGGAGCTATTTGAAGAAAGAAACACTGGCTATTTCTTTTTATTTGTTTTTTGGGGGGCCACACCCAGCTGTGTTCAGGGCTTACTACTGTCTCTGTGTTCAGGGATCACTCCTAAGGGACTTGAGGGACCATATGGGGTGACAGGAATCAAACCTGGGCTAGCTCGTGCAAGGCAAGTGCTTTGCCCACTGGATTTTTCATGAAAATGATCTTTGATACTAGCTTGATTTCTGGTTTTTCACCTGGGACAGTTTTCTACTTCCCACACTGATGCTCACAACTGTTTTCTTTTATTCTTGATTATTCTGATTACTCATGTCTTCTGACAACTAGAGAAACTCCTACAACATTTCTCCTCTGTACCTTGCAGCGAGGCCCCTGCCTCTCCGAGCACTCAGGAGGCCATCCAGGGCATGCTGTGCATGGCCAATTTGCAATCCTCATCATCCTCACCAGCTACATCCAGCCTGCAGGCCTGGTGGACCGGGGGGCAAGACCGAAACAGTGGGAGCTCCAGCAGTGGGCTGGGCACAGTGTCTAACAGTCCTGCTTCCCAGCGCACCCCAGGGAAGCGGCCAATCAAGCGGCCAGCATACTGGAGAACCGAAAGCGAGGAAGAGGAAGAAAATGCCAGTCTGGATGAACAGGACAGCTTGGGAGCATGCTTCAAGGACGCAGAGTATAGTAAGGGCAGCAATTAGATCCTGGCCAGAATGGTTCCCCCAGGCCTAACCCCAATGCAGGACAGCCAGTAGTGATCGAATGCCTGATCTTAAGCCTAACTTTAGTTTCTCGTATCCATATTTTCTTAATCTTTAAAATGTGAGTATCTCAGACATTGATGTAAAAATTAGAGATGATTCTTTTATAGAGCCCCTGGCACAGTGCCTTGCTCATGGGGTTCTCATTGAGCCTTTTAAATTTTTTGTTTCGGGGTCACACGTGGTGATGCTCAGGGACTACTCCTGGCTCCCTGCTCAGGTGTTTTTCCAAGGGAGACTATGTGGTGGTGGGGATAAACTTCAGATTTCTCTAATGTAGAGCATGTGCCTCTTGAGCTATCTTCAGCCCCCTCAGTGGACTTTTTACATTTAGGACATGATTTCTTAAAAGCTCAGATTTACTGAATATGTATTGATACTGCAATATAAGAAATCCTTTATGATTGGTACAATTAACTTTAAAGTGTTTTGTTTTTATTTTTTAAAGAAATTAATGCTTGCTGACCAAAATTAGTACCAAAACAGAAAAAGTAAAAATTTTCTTTAACTCTCTTCCCCCCTTCTAGAAAAGTTAAGTTACCCCAAGATAGCCTTTGTTATCAATTTGATGACTGCTTATTATTCATTTTCTTGTGTTTATAGCTATATAACACAATATATCTATACAAATAGAAGTATCATTAATATACTATGTATATTTTAATGCATAATAGATGGAATTCTACCTGCTACTTCTTAGTATGTAGCATTGGTATATATGGCATATTTATTCATTCTCTACTGATTAAGACTTAAGTTGTTGCTGATTTTTTAAGTATTTATGACAGTACTATAATGAAACTTGTAATAATCTACCCTTATCCAAATGCCAGTTATCATTTCTCTGGGGTAGTTAGGTCTTCTGGATTAAGTGTATATACAAAGTAAATATTAATAGATAGTGCCAAATTACCTTCCCAAATGTTTTGCCAGCATATGAGCAGTGCATGAAAATTCCTCTTTTCTTGTTACAGCAGTGGACATTATCAGCTTTTAATATTTTTGCCAATCCCTCCATTTGTTTTATATGTCTGTTGGCTCTTTACTCCTTTTCTATGAATCATCTATACAGACTTTCATTCATTTTCTTTTGGGATTAATATATTTTATTCTTACAGATTTATAGTTCTGTGTGTATTCTAGATATGTTAGAGTATTCTTTCATATATTCTGGAAAATTTGAAAAATATTTTTTGTCTTTTACTTATATTTTGATTTTATTTATGGCATATTTTAACACATGGATGGAATTTTTTTATTTTTAGGGCCACATCCAGTGACGCTTATGGGTTACTTATGACTCCTGACTCATATGTTCAGAAATCATTCCTGGCAGTGCTGGGGATCTAACATAGGTTGGGTGCTTGCAAGGCAAGTGCTCCACCTGCTATATACTATATCTCTGGTCCCCAAATTTTTTTTATAATTTTGGTTTTGGGGTCATACCCAGCTGTACTCAGGGTTTACTCCTGTCTTTGCACTCAGGAATCACTATGGGCAGGCTCGGGAGACAATATGGGGTGCCAGGGATTGAACCCACGTCAGCGGAGTGCCCAGAAAGTACTTGCTTTATCCATTGTACTATCTCTCTGGCTCCAATTTTTAAGAGCTATTTTTATTTTCGCCATTTCCTTTCCCATTCTTGTGTTGTTACAGTGATAGGGGTCATGCTCTCTTGGTTGTGGTGTTTACATACTTGTTTGTAATGCTCACAGGGAGTTATACACTTAATTGCAATGCTCACTGGGGTCATACACTGTAGTTTTGATGGTTGTGCACAGTTTTGGTATGCCAGAGATTGTACATTTTTGTTATGGTGCTGTTATTACAAACAGCAGTGCTATAAGGTTCACTCTTGACATGTGGGGAGGTACCAATTTGAATGTCCACTTTTCCCATATGCATGTAGATTTTTTTTGTTCTTTCTTTTCCTTCCTTTCTTCCTTCCTTTCTTTCTTTCTTTCTTTCTTTCTTTCTTTCTTTCTTTCTTTCTTTCTTTCTTTCTTTCTTTCTTTCTTTCTTTCTTTCTTTCTTTCTTTCTTTCTTCTTCTCTTTCTCTCTTTCTCTCTTTCTTTTTATTTATTTATTGCTTTTTGGGTCACACCTGATGATGCACCGGGGTTACTCCTGGATTTGCACTCAGGAATTACTCCTGGCAGTGCTCGGGGGACCATACGGGATGCTGGGAATTGAATTCGGGTCGACCGCATGCAAGGCAAATGCCCTACCTGCTGTACTATCGCTCCAGCCTCCAGATTTATTTTTCTATTCTAGTAACTGTTCTGTTTCATAATAGCTAAGTGATCTTGGATAAGCTAGTTCACCTTTCTGCCTCTCTTGAGAATAAATTATACCTCATAAACCAAAAATTTAATTGTATATTATACATACAGAACTATTATACAACTTACAACATTGACCAGCAAATGGTCAATGTTTTAAGATTTTTTTAGATTTTTTTCTTTGGTTTGGGGGCTGTATACAGCAGTGTCCATGGTTTATTCCTAGCACTGTGCTCAGGGATCACTCCTTGCAGGACTCAGGGGACCCTATGGGATATCAAGAATCAAACGCAGGTCAGCTATGTGTTAGGCAAACAACCTGCCCACTTTATTATCTCTCTGCCCCCTAGATATTATTGATATTATTCTCTTCTATAAAGTCAGTTTGTCAAGTCTTGTGGCAGTTTGGCCATAAGAGCACAGATGAATTCAGCAGATCCATCATCTTGAATAATCTGTGATTTGTCATAGAGCCATGCTAACTTTCTCTGTTCACCAATCTTACCCTTAGCAGGCAGTCATACTGATGTGTATAAACAAGAGATCCAGAACTGGTTGTAACTAGCATCCTTTGAACAAAAGCTCACTCCCTTATCTCCCCCTTGATTTTCCCAGCAGCACTGGGAAGGTAGTTTAACAATGATATACTGACCTACTAATTCTTCCAGAATTCCTAGGCCATTTATTGACCTTTCTTAAAATTAAAATTCTATTACAATCAGTTTGTCAGATTGTATATAAAATTTTATTAGAATGTTATTGACATGACATTTGTAGATTAATTTATGGAGACTGACATCTTCCATCAGAGGATTTTCAGCTATAAAGGGATAAGATGTATACATTCCTGAAATTGTACACGTCCTTGTATTTGTACACACACACACACAAAATAAGGCCTAGAAGAAAAAAGTGGGTTTGAGGCACATTCAGAAGAAGATCTGACTTTGAGGCCAACTTGCTGAATCAAATATGACAATCCTAATAATAATTCTTGTTCAGTTAGAGCCATTTGGCATTAATAATCAGCATCTATCCAGACCATCCAGCTTTTTATCCCAGTATCCAACTTTTTCCTTTCAGGTGTAAATTCTTGAGATTATTTTCTTAAAATAGATGCCTAGTCTTTAGCACCCTTTTTAATTTATTTAAACAAAGTGGGCAGTGTCTTTACAGTATATCTCCTCTCTCAGTCATCTTCCTCTAACCCCCCACCCCGAGCTTTTTTTTAGTGTAAAATAAGCTCTCATTGTATTTATAACTCTAGGTTTTTCTAGTTTTAATACAGCATTTAAGAAGTAATGATGATTGGAGCCAGGTATTTCTGGCTTTAGTGATAACTCTATTAATGTTTCTCCACTCAAAACAAGACCATGTAGGACACTGGTAGACTGCTTTTGTAAAATTCAGGGGAGTTTGTATATCAATTCTGCTATACTATCTCTTTACCCCCCCCTTGTCTTTAGTTTGAAAGGGTTTTGTTTCAAAATCGAAAGTTGAATTGGGTTTAATCAAATATTTTTCAATGACTTTCGATAATAAATACATGATTTTTCTCTTACTAGTTGTTTATATGCATAGAATTACTGATTTTGCATCCTTTGGAATTGTAGCTCATGGTTCTTAGTATAGTGTATTTTAAAAATAAACAATATTACATTCATTTGGTTACTATTCCTCTCTAACATATGATTGTTTACTTTTAAAAAAAATTTCTGTTGCTTTTATTTTACTCTTAATATTCTTGGTATAATATCTCAAGTTGAAAGCCCTGCTCATTTATTTTCAGTCTCTTCCCTTTTGATGGTTTGAAATTTTTTCTTTAAAAAATTCATATTAAGTTGGGCTGGAGTTATAGCACAGCAGGTAGGGCGTTTGCCTTGCACGCTGCCGACCCGGGTTCGATTCCCAGCATCCCATATGGTCCCCTGAGCACTGCCATGGGTAATTCCTGAGTGCAGAGCCAGGAATAACCCCTGTGCATCGCCAAGTGTGACCCAAAAAGCAAAAAAAAATCATATTAAGTAAAATTAGGTTTGTTGATATGCATGTTTCTGTTCTTTATTGTTTTTAGTTGTGGGGGGCTACTTCAAATGCTGTTCAGGATCCTCCCAGCAGTACTTGGGGGTCACTAGGGCCACACTGATTCATGCTTGGTATGGCCTTGTTATGGTAAGATTGAACCCAGAGCCTAGAACATGCAAGGTATGTGCTCTATTATTGGGCCACAGCTTCTATTCTTTAACTGACACCAGCACTACAATGAAGATTCAGACTGTTTCATTTCCCCTATACTCCCTCGTAAAGACATGACATCCATCTGTCCCTGACCCCTGGTAACCAGTGATTTGTTCATCTCTGTGGTTTTGCCTCTGCAGAATGTCATATTAATGAAAGTGTAGTATATTTGAGATTGCCATTTTTACTCAGCATAATGCCTTTAAAACTCATCCATTTTATTGCATGTCAGTATTTGTTTCTTCTTATTGCAGGTAGTTTTCATCATATAGGTATACCAGTTTCTTAATCCATTGAAGGACATTTAGTTCATAATTTTTGTTGACTGAATAGAGCTCTGCACATTTATGTTCAGGCTTTCATGTGAAGATGAATTTTCATTTCATTTAAATACCTAGAAATGGGATTCTTGGACAGTATGGAGAGTAGATCAGTGTTTTAACTATATGAGAAACTGCCGAAGTGCTCTCCAAAGTGTCATTTTACATTCGCATCTGCAGTGTTTTCCAGTACTTCCGCATATCATCATCATCATCACTTTATTCCTTTAAACTGTTTATATTTACTCTGAAAATTTATTACCCTTCCATTCCTTTTTTGTTGTTGTTGCTGTTATTATGACTGGAGGTCACGTACAATATGCTGTAGTGCTCCAACACATGGTTGTGGTGCTAAAGGGGTTGCACACTTTGTTGGCGTGGTCACAGATTTTAGTTAACAGTGTTCTCACACAAATAATTATGGTGTGCCAGACATAGAGACATAACACTCTTTTTAAAAATCTTTAATATTGATTTAGGTATTGTGACATACTGTACTGTTTTTTTAAATTTTTTTAATGAACCACCATGAAATACATTTACAGACTTACAAACTTTCGTGATTACATTTCAGTCACACAATGATCGAGGACCCATCCCTCCACCAGTGCCCAGTCTCCACCACCAATGTTCCCAGTATCGCTCCCATCATGCCCACCCCATCCCTCCTGCCTCTGTGGCAGGCACATTCCCTTTTGCTTTCTCTCTCTCTCTCTCTCTCTCTCTCTCTCTCTCTCTCTCTCTCTCTCTCTCTCTCTCTCTCTCTCTCTTCTTTGGGTGTTATGGTTTGCAATACAGGTACTAAGTGGTCATCATATTTGGTCCATAGTCTACTTTCAGCATGCATGTCTCATCGCAAGCAAGCCCTGCAAACATCATTTACTTGGTGGTCCCTTCTCTATCCCATCTGCCTTTTCCCCCAGCGTGTGAGGCCGGCTTCCAAGCTGTGGAGCAATCTTCCTGGCCCTTATCTCTACTATGCTTGGGTGTTTGTCTCTCATTATGTTACTCTGTATTCCAAAAATGAGTGCAATCATTCTATGTCTGTCCTTCTCTCTCTCTGACTCATTTCATTTAGCATGATACTCTCCATGTGAATCCACTTATATGCAAATTTCATTATTTCATCTTTTCCAACAGTTATATAGTATTCCATTGTGTAGATGTACCAATGTTTCATTAACCAGTCATCTGTTCTCGGGCACTTGGGTTTTTTCCAGATTCTGACTATTGTAAATAGTGCTGCAATGTTTATACAAGTGCAGATGTCATTTCTACTCTTATTTTTTTGCATCTATACATATATTCCCAGAAATGGTATTGCTAAGTCAAATGGGACCTCAATTTCTAGTTTTTTGAGAAATGACCATATTATTTTCCTAAAAGGCTGAGCCAGTCGGCATTCACACCAAAAATGATGAAGAGTCTCCTTCTCCCCACATCCATACCAACACCAGTTGCTTTTGTTCTTTTGCATGTCTGCCAGTCTCCGTTGTGTGAGATGATATCTCATTGTTTTTTGATCTGCATCTCCCTGATGATTAGTGAAGAAGAGAATTTTTTCATGTACCTCTTGGCCATTCAGATTTCTTCTTTGAGAATGCTTCCGTTCTCATCACCCCATTTTTTTATGGGATTGGATATTTTCTTGTAGAGTTCAACCAGTGCCTTGTATATCCTTGATATTAACCCTTTATCAGATGGATATTGGGTGAATATCCATTCCTGTTCTGTAGATGTCTTTGTATCCTGGACATTTTCTTTTGAGGTGACCAACAAAATTTAGTTCAAGATAGTTTAAGATAGCTTTTTAGTTTAAGATAGTCACATTTGTCTATATCTGTTTCCACTTGTTTGGTCAGTGGCATTTCGTCTTTGAAGATACCTTTAGCTTCAATGTTGTGGAGGGTTTTGCCGACCTTTTCTTTATGGATTCTGGTTTGATATTGACGTCTTTAATCCATTTTGATCTGAGTTTTGTACACGATGTTAGCTAGAGGTCTGAACCCATTTTATTATTTTTTTTGGTGCTTAGGGGACCATATGGGATGCTAGGAATTGAACACAGGTCGGCTTGGTGCAAGGCAAACGCCCTACCCTCTGTACTATCATTCCAGCCCTGAACCCATTTTTTTGCACTTAGCTATCCAGTTTTGACAGCACAATTTTTTAATTAGTGAATCACCATGAGTTACATATACAAACTTATGAACTTTCATGTTTGCATTTTGTTTATATCCCTCCACCAGTGCACAGTCCCCTCCCCCAATGTTCCCAGTATCCCTCCCACCCCATCCTCCCACCCTCCCCAGCGCCCACACCCTACCTCACCTCTGTGGCAGGGCATTCCCTTTTGTTGTCTCTCTCTTTTTGGGGACAGCACCATTTGTTAAAGAGGCTTTGCTTTTTCCACTTTATATTTCTTGCTCCATTATCAAAGATTAGATGATCATATATTTGAAGGTGTGTGTAAGGATATTCAACCCTATTCCATTGGTCTGTGGATCTGTCTTTGTTCCAGTACCACCATATTTTGGCTTTTTGGGTCACACCTGGCAATGCGGGGGCTGGAGCGATAGCATAGCAGGTAGGGTGTTTGCCTTGCACGAGGTTCCAATAACATGCTGTTTTAATTATTACTGCTTTATAGTATAGTTTGAGTTTGGGGAAGGTGATGCTTCCCATCTTTTTTACCCCAAGAATTACTTTAGCTATTCATGGGGGCTTGTTCCATATGAATTTCAGGAGTGTATGATCAATTTCTTTGAATAATGTCATAGATCATAGTGATTACATTGAATCTGTAGAATGCTTTGGGGAGTATTGACATTTTGACATGTTAATTCTCCCAATCCATGAGCAGGGGATATGTTTCCATTTCCTCGTGTCCTCTTTTATTTCTTGAAGTAGTATGTTGTAATTTTCTTTGTACAGATCTTTTACCTCCTTAGTTAAGCTGATTCCAAGGTATTTGATTTTCTGATGCAGGATTGTGAATGGGATTGCTTTTTTTCATATCACTTTCTTCTCTCTCGTTATTTGCATATAGGAAAGCCATGGACTTTTGGGTATTGATTTTATAGCCTGCAACTATCTATAAAAGTATTTTTCATAGGAGCTTCTTGGTAGAGGTTTTAGGGTTCTATATATATATATATATAGTGAGCGCTTGATTTCTTCCTTTCCTATCTAGGTGTCCTTAATATCTTTTCCTTGCCTAACTGCTATGGTAAGTACTTCCAGAACTATATTGAATAGAAGTGAGAGTGGGCATCCTTGTCTTGTCCCTGATGTTAGAGGGAAGGCTCTTAGTTTTTCTCCATTGAGGATAATGCTTGCCATGTGTTTGTGGTAGATGGCTTTGACAATACTGAGGAAAGTTCCTTCAATGCCCATTTTGCTGAGAGTTTTCATCATAAACGGGTGCTGGATCTTGTCAGACGCTTTCTCTCCCTCTTTGATATGATCATATAGTTTTTATCTTTTCTTTTATTAATATGATGCATTATGTTGATTGACTTACAAATTATAAACCATCCTTGTATCCCCAGATGAATCCCACTTGGTCATAGTGTATGATTTTTTTTGTGAGCTGTTGGATTCTATTTGCTAACATTTTGTTGAGGATATTCACATCCCTGTTCATCAGATATCGGCCTATAATTTTCTTTTTTTGTGGTGTCTGTTTGCTTTTCTTATTAGGGTGTTATGTACTCCATAGAAACTGTTTGGGAATGTTTCTGTTCCTTCAATTTCCTGGAAAAGCTTGAAAAGAACTGGCAATAGGTCCTCTTTAAATGTTAGGAAGTATTTGGTAGTAAATCCTTCTGGACCTGGGCTTTTATTGCTTGGGACACTTTTGATTACTGTTTCAATTTTCTCAATAGTAATAGGTGTACTCAGGGTTTCTAAATCTTCTTCACTCAGCCTTGGTAGGTTATAGGAGTCTAGGAATTTATCCATTTCTTCTACGTTCTCTTTTTTCGTGGCATACAGACTTTCAAATTAATCTCTGATGATCTTTTGAATTTCTTTGGTTTCTGTTGTGTTGTCACCCTTTTCATTTCTGAATCAGTTAATTAGGGTGCTCTCTCTCTTTGTGAGTCTTGCTAGTGGTTTATCAATCTTGTTTATTTTTTCTCAAGGAAGCAGCTCTTGGTTTCATTGATCTTTCAGATTGTTTTTTTGGCTTCCATGTTGTAAATTTCTGCTCTAAGTTTTATAATTTCCTTCCTCCTCCCTGGTTTGGGCACCTTTTGTTGGTCTTTTTCTAAGTTCTTGAGCTGTGAAGTCAAGTTATTTATGTGGGCCCTTTCTTCCTTCCTGAGAAACGCTTGCAGAGCTATAAATTTTCCCCTTAACACTGCTTTAGCTGTGTCCCACAAGTTCTGGTAGCTCATGTCTTCACTGTCATTTGTTTCCAGGTATCTTTTGATTTCTTCCTTGATTTTCTCCCTGACTCACTCATTGTTCAATATCGAGTTGTTTAATTACCAGGTGTTTGATTTGATACTCCGCTTCTGTGTGTAATTCACTTGTATCGTGTATAGTGCATATGTATCATGGTCTGAAAAGATAGTTGATACAATTTCTATTCCTGATTCTATTTAGGTATGTTTTGTGGCACAACACTTGGTCTATCTTGGAAAATGTTCCATTTGCACTGGAAAAGAATGTGTATTCGGTTTTTGAGGAACGGAAAGCCCTGTATAGATTTATTAGCCCTCTCTCTTCCATTTCTTCCTTCAGAGCTACTACTTCTTTGTTGAGTTTTAGTGTTGTTGAACTATCCAGAGGTGATAAGGCACCGTTGAAGTCTCCTGTTACTACTGTGTTGCTACCAATATTCTCCTGGAAGTCTATTAGCAGATGTTTTAAGTATTCGGCTGGTCCCTCATTGGGTTCATATATGTTTAGGAGTGTGATTTCTTCCTGATGTACATATCCCTTGATTATTAAAAACTGGCCTTTTCTGTCCCCTCTAATCTTTTTTCAGCCTGAAATTTATGTTGTTGGATACTAGTATGGCCACCCCAGCTATTTTGAGGGAGTTGTTTTTTTTCTTGAAGAATTATTTTCCATCAAACACAGACTTTGAGTCTGTGTTTGCCCTGACTGTTCAGATGTGTTTCTTGTAGGCAACAGAATGTTGGGTTCAGTTTTGGAATCCATTTTGCCACTCTGTATCTCTTAATTGGTACATTTAGACCATTGAGATCGAGAGAGATTATTGTCATGGGGTTTTGTGCCGTCTTTCTGTAAAGATTTATTGTGCATGTAGAGTTTTTTCTTGTATTACAGTATTCCTTTAGTCCTTCTTTTCAGGTTGGTTTTGAATCTACCAAGTTCCCGAGCTGTTGTTTATCCTTCTAATTTGAGTGAGAGTTTAGCCAGATAAAGTATCCTTGGTTAGGCATTCATTTCATCGAGTTTTTTCAGTATATCCCACCATTGTCTTTGGGCTTGGAGGGTTTCCTCTGATAGGTCTGCTGTAAATCTAAGGAATGCTCCTTTGTATGTGATTTCCTTCTTTGAGCTTGCTTCTTGCAGTATTGTGTCTATCTGTGGTATTCGTCATTCTGATTATGATATGTATTGGAATCTTTTTATTAGGGTACCTTTTAGCCGGTACCCTTTAGGCTCCTTGGATCTGGATGCCTGCATTTTCTGAACTTCTCAGCAATGATATCTTTAACTGTTGCTACTTCATTGGGGTAGCCTCCCTGTCCTTCTGGTACTCGGATGATTCTTATGTTGTTCCTCTTGGATTTATCCCCTAGGTCTCTGATTTGCTCTAGAGGTATTTTGAGGTCTTTTCCCATTGTATGTTCTCTGTATGCTTTTGGCAGCTCGTCTTCAATCTCACTGATTCTGTTTTCTGATGTTGTCATTCTACTGTTGAGGGCACCCACTGAGTTTTTAATTTCATCAACCAAATCCTTTATTAGTGACACTTCTGTTTGTAGCTTTCTTATTTCTGCTATCATTTCTTCCTGTATTTTCTTGGCTGTCTGTTCCACTGTTTCTTTCATGTCCTCCTTTAATTTACTGGATACCTATTCCACCATTTCTTTGAGTTCATTGAACAGCCTCAGCATTTCATCTCTGAATTATTTATGGGAGAGATTGTTTTTGTGGGTCTTCCCTATTGATGCTTCTGGGCTCTTTTCTTTATCCTCTTCTCGTGGTGGGGATTTGTGATGTTTCTTCATGTTGCTGTAGTAGTATGGAGGTGGGACCCTCCAGTTCACTATCAGTGTTCCCCTCTCACTGTGAGAAAGGATTCTGGATGAGCTCGGTCAATGGTGGTCTCCTTTTTCCTCTTTTATAATACTAACTTCCTCTTTGTTGCTCCTCTGTGACTTATGTGAGACATCTAGTGTAGCTTCAGAGGATGTGTTCTTTTATATTAAGCTTGTCCAGTGTCTTGTGTTAACCATTATTTTGGTGAGATTGGAATAGGATAGTGGACTACTGGCATAATGTGTTTGGGATAGCCAGGCTGTGTTCCTCAGAATTAGATAATGAAGATGGAGATGTAAGTCCAACGCATTCGGAAAGGGCAAAGTAACTGTAGCCTTGTGAATGTCAGTCGCCCAGGAGGACATGCCCTTTGCTGCCTCTGTACCTGTGGGGAGTCGTCTGCATTGTTGACTGAGCAGGATTAATGTCCCACTTCAGATGCAGTCCTAAAACTTGCTGGGGATCTTCTTTGGCCTGGGTGCTTACAGTATTGTTAATTATGGTTTTTCATGTACATTCCAGCCTCACACCCATAACTACCTTCCTACCCGAACATCCTCCATGTCCTGCTTTTTCAATGCTCCCCCCGCCCCAACACACACAAATTGAGTTATGTGGCTTAGTTCTCCTGTGTATAGCCCTCAGTTCTCCTGTTTATAGTACTTTATTGTAGTACCAGGGTTCCCAAACAGCAAAGCTGCTTGGACCACACAATTATATAGGGAAGTCCCAGGAATCAAACTTGTATCCTCACCTGCCTTATGCTTACCACTAAGCCATTATTTGGCCTATGTAATTTTTTTGTATAAAGTATGATATTTAGGCAAAAGTTCACCTTTATTAGGAGGTCATAAAAATGGATGTTCAATTGTTTCAACTCCATTTGTTGAAAAAACTGCCTTTTTTTGTTTTGTTTTGTTTTGTTTTTTGCTTTTTGTGTCACACCCGGCAATGCACAGAGGTTACTCCTGGCTCTGCACTCAGGAATCACCCCTGGTGGTGCTCAGGGTACCATATGGGATGCTGGGAATCAAACCCGGGTTGGCTGCGTGCAAGGCAAACGCCCTCCCTGCTATGCTATCGCTCCAGCCCCTGAAAAAACTGTTAACTTCATTTACTTATATTTGCACCTTTGTAAAAAAAATCAAATGGGCATATTCTTGTGTGTCTGTTTCTGAGTTCTTTCGTTCTTTTCCCTTTGCCAGTACCTCAATGTCTTAATTATTGTAACTTTATAGTGATTTATAGTGATTCTTGAAACCAAGTGGTTTGAATTTTTCAGCTTTTCTTTTACATATCATTTTTATTGACATAAAAATAGTTTAAATGAGTATACACGTTAATGTTTTAGGGTAACACTGTAACCACCTCTATCACATCAGTACCAATATTCTTCCGCTGTTTTCCATAGGACCCTTCTATTCTCATTTGCTTCCTCCAACCTACCCACTATTTTCAGAATTTAAAGATTTGCTTTTATTGGGCATGGTCTGTTCCTTTGCTCATTATTTATATATACTACATGTGAGTGATTCAGTATTTGTCTTAATCCTTCTGACTTATTTCTCTTATTTCTTATTTCATAGCAGCATTTAGTACCATTCATATATAGCAAAAGGCAAGCTTTCATCTTTTCTTATGGTATGTCATTGTGTATATAAACCAGTTTCCTTGTTCACTTATCTGTTGTTGTGGGTACTTGGGTTGTTTCCAAATCTTGACTATTACAAAGGGTGCTGGAATGAATATATATTATATATACACACACATATACATGTATACATTTCACATGTATATGTATGTATATGTACATACATATATATTAGAATGAGCATTTTTGTATTCTTAGGATAGATACTTTACTGGATTATAATGCTAGCTCTTTTAAAAAATTTTTTAGAATATATGGTTTCCCATAAAGACTGAATCAGGGTTTTTTTTGTTTGTTTTTCAGGAGTTGGTGTGTTTGAATTTTGGGTCATACTTGGTGGTGCTCAGGGCTTACTTCTTGTTCTATGCTCAGGGATCACTCTTGGAGGGTTCAGAGGACCGTATGGGATGCTGGGGGTTGAACCCATGTTGGCTGTGTGCAAGACAAATGCCCTACCTACTGTCCTATTTCTCTGTCCCCTGTATGTTTTTGAGGAGGTGATTTGTATTTTTGTTGTTGACTTTTGTGAGTGCTTTATATATCTTATATATTAGCCTTTTGTCAGATGTATGGTGTGTAAGTATTTTCTTCAATTCAGTATGATGCTTTTTTATTTTGACCATAGTTTCTTTTATTGCTTTTATTGCTTCATCGTTTTCATTTGGGGAAATCACCTGGCTCTGTGCTCAAAAGAGATCATCTGTGTTCTGGAGACCATATGTAATTTCGGAGATCATACCAGGGTCAACTGGATGCAAGAAAAACAACTTGACCTATCTGATCTCCTGAAATCTTTTATTTGATGTAATGTCATTTGTTCGTTTTTGCTTTTGACTTCTATGGTGTCAACTCACGAAGACACCTGTGAAGTCAGTGTCATAGTTCTATATTCTTATATGTCTTATATATTCAAGTCTAACATTAAGGTCTAACAAAGTCTAACATTGAGTTCACTTTTGTGTATAGTGTGATATAGGTGGTATAGCAGTGCAATTTCTTTTTTGCATATGACTAAACTGCTTTCCGACTATTACTTATTGAAGAAGCTTTACTTTCTTTTTTAAAAAACTTTTATTTGATTTTTTTGTTTTGGGAGTCACACCTGGTGATGCTCAGGAATTATTCCTGGCTCTGCACTCAGGAATTACTCCTGGTAGTACTCAGGGGACCATATGGGATGCTGGGAATCGAACCCGGGTCTACCGCGTGCAAGACAAAAGCCTTACCTGCTGTGCTATCACTCCAGCCCTGAGGCTTTACTTTCTTCATTTGATGCTTCTGTTTACTTTGTCATTAACAAACTCTCCATACATCTGAGGATTTCTTTATGGGCTCTCAATTCTACCCTTGGTCTGAGTGTCTGCTTTTTTTTTTTTTTCATTGTTACACTGTTTTCGTTACTATATCATTAGTATATAGTTTAAAGTTGGAGAACATAATGTTTCCCATTTTAATATTGCTGTTTAAGGTCGGGGTATGGTTTATGGTTTCTACAAATTTTAGTAGGATTTTTTTTAAAATTAGGCACTCTTATTTACAATACTATTGATGTTAAGATCGTGCATAAAACATTCCAGCACCACATCCTTCAGAGTATTTGCTTCCCTCCACCATTGCCCACTGCCTCTCTTTATCCTATCCCACCCTAATGTCCCCTGACATTTTAAGATTCTGTTGCCTTTAGGCATTTGTTATTTTCATAGTATGTTTCATATATCCCAGATATGAAAGATCATTCTGTATCTGCTACTATCTGCATCTGTTCACATAGTAGCAAATTATGTGACTTCATCTTTCATTATATCTAAGTATTATTCTGTTGTGTATATGTACCATAGTTTACCCAGTCATCTGAAGTTGGATACGTGGGTTATTCCCAGATTTTGGCTATTGTAGATAGTGCTGAAATACATAGAAATGTAAATATCTTTTTGAGTTTTTGGGTCCTTGGGTGAAATTGCTCAGATGTCATTGACTAAGAAGCTAAATTCCTAGTCTTTTTTAGAAGTGTCCATATTATTTTCCTAAAAGATTGAATCAGTTGACATTTCCACCAGCAGTAAATGAGGGCCCGTGTTTTTTTTTAACTTGAAAACATTTAACAGTGTTTGATCTATGTTTTTTTAAAAAATGACATGAGTATTTTTACAGAGACTACTAAGTCTGTGTAAAGCTTTGAGCAAGATTGACATTTTTATAAGATTCACCATTTCAATCCATAAACAGGTAATGTGTTTCCATTTTCTTGTTTCCTCATTTATTTCTGTTGGCAGTGACATAGTTTTCATTATATAAATCTTTTATCTCTTTTGTTTAGTTCATTCCTAAGTACTTGATTTTCTGAGGAATAATTGTAAATCCTATTGTTTCTAAAATTCCTCTTCTATTGCATTATTGTCATATAGAAAAGCTATGAATTTTAGTGTATTGATTTTGTAACATGTTGCTTTACTACACTGTTTCTAGAGTCTTTAGGGTTTTCTTTTTTTAATTTATTATTTTATTGAATCACCATGTGGAAAGTTACATAGCTTTCAGGTTTAAGTCTCAGTTATACAATGCTCGAACACCCATCCCTTCACCAGTGAACATATTCCACCACCAAGAATCACAGTATACCTCCCACCTTCCCCCCACTTCCCCAGCCACCCACCCCGCATGTGTAACTGGTAAATTTCACTTAACTTTCACTTTACTTTGATTACATTCAATATTTCAACAAAAAACTCACTATTATTGATTTGGAGTTTCTCCCCCCTAAAGTCGATCTGCTGAAAAGAAAGCATTTGATAATTTGTTTTCCATTGCCGAGAATGAAGAGATATGAGGTCAAGAGGCCGCACTAGCAGCCTCCCGGTTTTGGATTTCTGTATTTTAGTATTTTAGTAACTAAGTCCAGAGAAATATCTGTCAGAAATTGCAACATTGTAAGCTTGTATCTCTCAGCTACTTTATATTCCACATGTGAGTGCAATCTTTCTATGTCTGTCTCTTTCTGACTCATTTCACTCAGCATGATACTTTCCATGTTGATCCACTTATATGCAAATTTCATGACTTCATGTTTTCTGACAGCTACATAGTATTCCATTGTATAGATATACCAGAGTTTCTTTAGCCAGTCATCTGTTTTTGGGCACTCTGGTTTTTTCCATATTGTGGCTCTTTAGGGTTTTCTTTATAGAGAGTCATGTTGTTTGCAAGAAGTGAGAGTTTGACTTATTTTCCAATTTGAATTCCCTTAGTTATCTCTTTCTTGCTCATTGCTACAGTCAGGATTCCAATACTACATTGAATAGTAGTGGTGAAAATGGGAAACCTTAAATTGCCTGACCTTAGAAGGAGGGCTTTCAGTTTTTCACTGTTGAATGTGTTTGCTGTGGGTTTGTGGTAAATGGCTTTAAATATGTTGCAGAAAGTTCTCTCAATCCCCATTTTTATTGAGAGTTTTTTTTTTATCATGAATGGGTATTGGATCTTGTCAAATGCTTTCTCTGCATCTATTGAAATGATCATATGATTTCTATTTTTTCTTATATTGATACGGTGTTTTGAACAATAGTTAATTTGTGTATATTAAACCATCTTTGCATCCCCGGATGAAAAGATCATACTTGGTCACTTGATGTATTGTTGGATTCATTTGCTAATATTTAGATAAAGATCTTTTGTTTCTTTTCGGGTCACACACGGCGGTGCACAGGGGTACTCCAGGCTCATGTGCTCAGGAATTACTCCTGGCGGTGCTCAGGGGACCATATGGGATGCTGGGAATCGAACCTGGGTCGGCCGCGTGCTAGGCAAGCACTCTACCCACTGTGCTATCGCTCCAGCCTCTAGATAAAGATCTTTTCATCAATGTTTATCAGGGATATATGTCTATAGTTTTGGTTTTTGGTGATGTCTCTGTTTTTAGTATAAGGTTCCATTTGACTCATAAAAGCTGTTTGGGGGGGATTCCAGTTATATTCCACTTTCTGAAAAAGCTTGAAAAAGATTATGAGTGGGTCTTCTTTAAAGATTTGGAAAGAACTCACAAGTAAACCCATTTGATCCTTGGATTTTGTTTCTGGGGGGATGTTTGAATACCAGATCATTTTTTGGTGATAATTGTCCTGTTCTTCTTGATTCAACCTTGTAAAGTTATGGGGGCTCAAAAATGTATCCATTTCTTTTTCTTTTTCTTTTTCTTTTTGATCACACCCAGCGATGCACAGTGGTTACTCCTGGCTTTGCATTAAGGAATTACTCCTGGCGTTACTCGAGGGGACCATATGGAATGCTGGGAATCGAACCTGGGACGGCTGCATGCAAGGCAAATGCCCTACCTGCTGTACTATTGCTCCAGCCTCCCAAAATATATCCATTTATTTCAGATTCTCCAGTTTCACAGCATAAAGACTTTGCAAAGTAATCTCTGGTGATCTTTCGAATTTCTGTGCTATCTGTTGTGACATTTGGGGAGACTTTTGGTTATTTTTTTTTGGCTTTTTGGGTCATGCCTGGTGATGCTTGGGTTACTCCTGGCTCTCAGGAATCACTCCTGGTGGTGTTGGGGGAAACAGGGATCAAACCCGGGTCAGCCATGTGCAAGGCAAACACCTTACCCACACTACTATTGCTCTGGCCCCTTGGGGAGACTTTTGATTATCATTTCAATTTTCTGGATAGCAGTTAGCCTATGTAGGTGCTCTGTTTCCTCTTGATTGAACCTTAATGTTGGTCGAATTTTGGTAGGGATTGAATTTAATCTATATTTTGCTTAGGAGGGTCATTTCAACAATGTCAATTTTTCCAATCCACTAGCATAAAATATTTTTCCCTTTCTTTGTGTCTCCTGTTTCTTTCAGTAATGAATAATAGTTTTCAATTCATAAGATTTTTTGTCATGATTGTTTATGACTTTGTTCATTTATTTCTTTATATTCTTTGTATGCAAACATAAATACAAACCATTTTTTAAAATTTTTATCAAAGAGCCATGATTTATAAAGTTGCTGATAGTTGCATTTTAGGCATATAATAATTCAACACCAATCCCTCCACCAGTGTCAACTTCCAACCACCAGTGTTCCCAGAGTCCCTCCCCATCTCAACCTCCACTCCACTTCTGCTTGTTGGCTTGACAGGCAACATTACAAAGTTTCAGTTGTTGCTACTTAGATCTCATGTTTTCAATTCAGTTGAATCTGTTTTTGGTATGTGGCTGTAGCCTCACTTATATCATTACTGGTAAAACTGAAGTCCTAATGCCTGTTAACCTATTTCTTTTTGTTCTCTTCTTCCCCCCTTGATTTTTTTCCTTCTCTCTCTGTCTCCTCTCTAAACACTGGGGTCATGGATGTTCTTCAACTGTAATACAGTTCCTCATCCATTAGTCTGTATTCCACAGATAAGTGAGATCATCCTGTGTTTGTCATCTGGTTTATTTCACTCAACATGATATCTTCCAGCTCCAATCATGTTGTAGCAAATAGCATGATTTCATCACTTCTTGTAGCTGCATCATATTCCATTGTGTATATATACAACATCTTCATAATATATTCATCTGTTGTTGGACACCTAGGTTGAGTCCATATCATGGCTATTATACTGAGTGCAGCAATAAATAAGGTGTGCATATGTCTTTTCCAGAGTATTTTTATGTCCTGGGGATAGATGCCCAAAAGTGTAATTGCTGGGTCACATAGCAGTTTGACTCCATGTTTACTGGAAAGTCTCCATATAGCTTTCAACAGGGTTGTACCAGACAACATTCCTACCAGCATTGGATAAGTATTCCTTTTTCACTATATCCCCACCAACACAGATTGTTCCTTCTATTTTTGATATGTGCCATTTGCACTAGTGTAAGGTGGTATCTCATTATTGTCTTGATTTGGGTTTCTCTGATGATGAGTGATGCTGAGCATTTTTTCATGTGCCTACATGGCCATCAACCTGTCTTCGTCTGAGAAGTGTCTATTTATTTCCTATCCCCATTTGTTGATAGGGTTTTTGAATTTCTGTTTGTGGATATTTGTGAGTATTTTGTATATCCTGGATATCAAACCTTTATCTGATGTAAATATAAATGATTTTTAAGTAAACAAAGTTTATTTAGGAAATAAAGGGAAGGGGAGAGAGACAAAGAGAAGTGGAGAGAGAGAGTGAGGAGGTGTTGTACCAGACAATATTCTTTTGTTTGGTATAACCCCTTTTAATTTTTTCTTCCGCAAATTACTTTGAGGAGAACTTATAATTTTAATAGTGGTGAAAGATGACATCCGTACATTGTGCCTGGTCCTAAAGAAAAGGTTTTCACTATTTTGCTGTTGGATGTGATGTAGCTGTGTGTTTTTCCCCTTGTTTTTCAAGCCAAGGCAATGAGAATTTTTTTCCTGATTTCTTTTTTTTTAAAACTTTTTTTAATCACTGTGAGATAGACCCTTACAAAGCTGTTCATGATTGGATTTCAGACATACAGTATTTCAACTCCACCAGTATCACCAGGTTCCCTTCCATCACCCCCACCCCCACCCTCTGCCTGCCTCTATGGCAGGTGCTTTTCTTCTCTCTCTCTCTCTCTCTCTCTCTCTCTCTCTCTCTCTCTCTCTCTCTCTCTCTCTTTTGGGCATTGTGGTTTGCAATATTGATACTGAAAAGTTATAAAAAAATCCCTTTACTTACTTTTAACCCTCGGATCTTGTCTAGTATGATCATTCCTGCTATTATTGTCATACTGATCTCTTCTCTATCTTACCTACCCTCAGCCTCTGTAGCTGTGTTTTTATTGCACATGCCCTGTATTATGTTGAGACATGTTCCTTCTGTCCCTGTTGTATCCAATTTTTAACATAAATGGGTCTCTTTTCCTATTGATATGGTCATACAGATTTATTTTTCTTTTGGTGCACACCTGGTCATACTCGGGCTACTGCCACCTTTGTGATTGGAGGTTGCTTTGGTGCTGCTTGGGAACTGTGTAGTGCCAGAAATTGAGCTGGGACTCACACATGTAAAGCATGAACTGAAGTCCTTTGAGTTATCTTTCCAGTGTGAAATCTACTGGGCCTGAACTCTGACCTAAATTTCGCAGTAGCCGGTTTCTGGCACCAAATGTGGTGTTAATGTATAGCCAGCCCGCGGCAGTGACGGGATCACAATCACATGTTCCCCATGGCAGCTGTTAATCTGTCTGCCCTTTGTAACTATCAGAGGGTTTCTGTTTGCCTGCATGTGGCTATTGCTATAGTGCCAGACCTTGGTGACAACCAGTGGTGTTATATTGACATTTTTTAGCAAGACCTGTTGCCCCAAATTATAGCCAGATGCTCAGAATCATAGGTATGCAATTATACATAACATAAGTTATGTTTGAGCAGACCTGGATGATGACTAGGGTGCAGTCACAGTTACCTTGTGGTAAGTCTGTGCAAATATTAACAGGCTAGTTGGGCTGCCCACCTGGCCTAGAGGTACTACATTTTGTATGTCTGGGGGTATTTTTTGCATGAATTTCTTTGGGCCTGGCAGTGGGGAAGGGAAGTTATGTGTGTGTGTGTGTGAACATCTAGTTGTGTTCAGGGCTTACTCCCAGATCTGCACTCAGGGACCACTCCTGGTGAGATCTGTGTCAGCTGCATGCATTCAAATGCCCTCCACTGTGTGGCTCTTGGTCTAGGAGTTTGCATTTGTCATGGTCCTAGAATAACTATGTACCACCTTATTTCAGCGTCGTCGGCAGGACTTCAGATCACAAGCAAGCATCCCGAGGCACTTTGGCATCTATATTGAGAACACCTGAGTGGGAGTTAGGGTCTCTAGATTGCCAGAGTCTTATAGTTCCACAACTGCCCTGTTGTAGTTACATAGACATATGTGAATTGGTACCATGCTTGGGGCAATGTGAAATTTCTTTTATTGATGTTTTCTAGTTTTCAAATATAAAGGCTCTGTATGCTATTCTAACAAAACTTTTAAGTTCTGATTTTTTTTTTGGTTTTTGGTGGAGTTTTGGGGGGTATTTTATTATTTATTTATTTATATTGATTTTTTAAATTTTATGAAGTAGTTCACAATATCTGATTACATTTAATATTCAAACACCAATCCCACCACCATTACACCTTCCCACCACCATATTTCGGATGTTTCCATCCAGAACTCCAACCCCTGCCCCAAAGCAGAACCGAAATAATATATTTTGTATTGTTTGTTATGAAAAAACACTGAAAATGGTACAAAAAAGCTTCCTTAGAGGAAAGAGTGTGAAGATTGTTGTATTTCACCAAGGGGCCATTAAGTCCTTCCATAAGATCACTAAAATGGGGCTGGAGTGATAGTGATAGTACAGCAGGTACAGCATTTGCCTTGCATGTGGCCAACCCGAGTTTGATTCCCACCATCCCATATGGTTCCCTGAGCACTGCCAGGAGTAATTCTTGAGTGCAGAGCCAGGTGTGACCCAAAAAGCAAAAAAAATCACTAAAATGTTGTTAAAGGTTGAGCCTTATGTGCTTATGTGTGTATATATGTATATACATATACATATATATTATACTCAAAAAAATATTTCCCTCTAAGATTTGTTGCCTCCTACTTTGAACCCCATCAAATGTGGTGCGATACTCTTGGAGTATGTGTAGGGTGTGTGGTATGAAGTGTTGCATGGCTGTGAATGTGGCTGCATGCTCCAGGAATAGGTTTACTCATGGGTGAGACTCGGGCCAAGTGTGTGGAGAGTGGCTGTGAGCATGGCGGCGGTTGAGTTCTGTAGGGTTTTGTCTACCAGATCTGGGTCACTTGGGGCGGGGAGGGGGGTCTCACCTGCCCCTCTCTGGGGCTTCCCGAGTGAAACAACCTGGTGTGGGGTCCAGCAGCATTGTTATGGTGAGCGTCATGTTATGCTCCCTTCCGGGAGAGAAGGACAGGCAAGTCTGGATGGTGGCCAATGTCAAGATTATCTGGTGTCAGCCAGAGGTGGCTTATGTGTGTGACTGCCGAGTTGCTGGAGACAAGGGGATATGGGCAGAGGATTTCTGTTCCCATTTCTGTTGAGCCCAGAGTTCTCAGTCACAAAGTCCCATATACCTGGGTTTACTGGGGATTCACTCGTGGGTGAGGCTTGGCCTGAGCGTGTGGAGAACGTCCATGAGCATGGCAGCAGTTGAATTCTGGAGGTTTTTGGCTGCCAAGGGCTGGGTCCCTTGGGGCGGTGAGGGGTCTCACCTGTCTTTGGGTGGGAGATATTTTATTAGTTTTTTTTTTAAGATGAAAGGTAAGTTTATTTATTTTGCTTTTTGAGTCACATCCGGCGATGCACAGGGGTTACTCCTGGCTCTGCACTCAAGAATTACTCCTGGCAGTGCTCAGGGGACCATATGGGATGCTGGGAATTGAACCCAGGTCGGCCGTGTGCAAGGCCCATCTACCCATCTGCTGTGCTATTGCTCCAGCCCTGGGCGGGGGGTGGGGGAGATATTTTAAATGATACATTTCTTAAGCCTTTGGTTTCCAATTGTTTGGTGATATACATAATATGTAAATGTGTTTACTATATTAATTTTTATATGTTGATCTTTGTATTCTGGAACCTTGGTAAATTCTCTTATTGATTTGTGTATAGTTGATAATTGTCACATAATAGTTTTTTTTCTTTTCCAATCTGTCATCTTTTTTCCTTGCCCTTTTTATGGCTTTGTAACTTGAATAAATTCTGCCTGTCCCCTGTTCATTCAGTCTTTCAGTACTATGAAGTTAGCTGTAGGTTATTATGTTTAAGGGACTTTACTTTTAGCTTTATTTTGCTGAAAGTTCTTTTTAATGAATGGGTTTTAATGAATAGGTGATTTTTCCCACTATTTTTGTTTCATCAATAGATATGCTCATATAAGTTTACTTCTTAATATTGTTATATGGGAGATAACATTGATTGTTTTTCAGGGAACCATAGTTGGAGTCATAGGATGGAAATCACTTGATTTCTATCAGGTGTATTACTATTTTTAAGTAGTACTGGACTAAATTTACTGGTATTTCACTAATCATTTTTTTGTGTCTCTATTGATGAGGGATATTCTTTTATTGTCTTCACACCACTCACAACATTTCCATGCATTTATGCAACACACTTTTGGGATTTTATGGAGGCTTTCTCATATAGACATGAATCAGTTATTGACTCCATTTTCAGACCCTCTTTCTACACTGGTGGATAGAAAGTGGGATGAAAAATCCCAAGTTTCTAATCCTAGCTTGCTAAAGTAACATAATATGAAATAAAATATACTATATTTATAGTTTTTGTTTATCAGTCCATTTATTAATATGTAGTGTTTTTATACTTAAAATCCTTTTTCTAGGTAAATATTAGTATAGCTCCTACCCAGCTCTCTTTTTGAATAGTGTGTTCATAGAATGTCTTTTTCCATGCTTTCACTTTCTTTCTTGTTGATTTATTTTTGTATCTAATGTGAATCTTTTCTGTAAACAATTGAGTGAGAATTTTTAGGTGGGGGTGGGTGGGTCATATCCAGCAGTGCTCAGGCTTACTCTTTGTTCTGTGCTCAGGCATCACTCCTGGGAGTAATTGGGGAACCATATGTAGCATCAGGGATCAAACCAGGATTGGCTGCATCAAGGCAAGTGCTTTACTCCATGTACTATTTCTTTTAGTCCATTATCTATCAGTCTTTGACTTTTTTTCAATCTTTGAGTTTTAATGGTGAATTCAATCAACTTTTTAAGTCATTACTGAAAACAAGGTATTGTAATCAAAGTATACTCACAGATCAGTGGAATAGATGTGAGATCTTAGAATTAAATCCTCACACATATGAACAGTTCATTATGGTAATGGAGATAATGCCATGAAATGGAGAAAGAAAAGTCTCTTCATTAAGTGGTACTGGGACAGTTGACTAGCTATATGCTCACACCATGCACAAAAATTAACTCAAAATGGATCAAAGACTTGGGACCTCAAACCATAAAACACATTGAACAGAACATTGACAAAACACTCCATTATATTGGCTTCCATGATTTATCCAGAGATTCAACTACAGCAAACAAATGAAATAAATAGGATTACTTCAAACTAAAACACCTCTGCACAGTGAAACTCCTTAAAATGAGGGGCTAGGGAGATGGCTCAAAAGGCTGGAATACACCCTTTGTACACTAGAGCCCCAGGTTTGACTCCAGCATCACATAGTCCATGAGTGCTCTGGGAGTAACTATTGAGCACCACTGCATATGCCTTACCCCCCAAAAAAGAAACATTATCAAGAAAATGAAACAGATCCTACTGAATGGTATATCTGAGATATGTAAGTTACAAAACTCAACCAAAATTAAGTACTTCTATTAAAAATGGGATGACAGCTGAATAGAACCTTTCCCCAAAGGAGACATAGAAATGATGGCTAATCAGCACATAAAATATGCTTATCATCTGGGAAATGCAAATAAATATAACAATAAGCTGTCATGTCAGAACTGTAGGAGTAGACTTGATCAGAAAGGGGTCAGAGTGATAGAACAGCCTGTAGGGTGCTTTCCTTACATGTGACTGACCTAGGTTTGATCCACATCATTCGTTATGTTCCCCTGAGCCCCACCTGGAGTGATCCCTGAGTGCAGAGCCAGGAGAAAGTCCTGAGAAACAATGTGTGTAACCCTAAAACAAAACAAAAATAGTACGTAGCTCAATACGCTGGTGTACTTGCCTAGCATGTTCAAGGTCCCAAGTTTGATCTATGGTACTACTGCATGGCCATTGAGCATTGCTAGTGTGGTAGTATATAGCTGAGTGTAGAAGTACCTGGAGATCCTAAAGTAATGCTGGATGTAGCCCTGGTGACCTGTAACACCACTGTGCTCAAATAGCACTGCAGTTCGTGCTTAAAACATTAAAAATATCAAGACTGAGTACCACCGTAGTGTTTCCCACACCCCTTAGCACTGCTTTGGAGGCCCACCACCAAAAAAGGGTTAGAAATATGTCATGTTAGTGGAATGGAATAAAGGGAACTCTCATCTACTCTTGGTGGAAATGTAAATTGATTCATTCTCTATGGAAAACAGTATTGAGATTTCTCAGAACAGTGCAAATAGACCTACCATATGATCGAGAAACTCCTTCCCTAAGTATCTTTAAGAGCACAAAAATACTAATCCAAAAAGTTTTATATACACTTATGCTCATTGAAGCCCTGTTTATAATCGCTAAAATATGGAAATCCAAGTGCTCAACAATGAAAGGTTAGATGACAAAGGATGTGCTATATATACATACAGAATACTACTACTTAGCTATAAGAAGAGATGTACTCTTGTCTTTTTCAACAACTTGGATGGAACTGCAGAGGATTATGCTAAGTAAAATTAGTCACAAGTAAAAAGACATGCTAGATGATATTCATATGTGGAATATAGAGAAGCAAAGTATGGACATAAACCAAATGAAAAGCCCTTGGACTCAGAATTCACAGCTAAGGTTATAGAGTGGCAAAGATATTAGATATTAGGATTATACGTATTAGGTAAAGGGTTTAATGAACTCTGATGAAAGGATTTGGTACTTTGGTGTGGCAAGTAGAGTGAGATAACAGTTTTAAAAGGTGTGAAGTTATATACCTAAATATACATAGTTGTTTAAACCATTACCTCAAAAATTCAGTTTGGCAAAGTGGTAACCGTTTTTAGGTTTTTCCAGTACTGCTTTCTTTTGTGTTAATTTGATTTTGTGGAGTGTATAACTTTTACGTGAAATCAAATATACACATTGATCAATTTTACCAACTTGATTAACTCTCATTCTATTTTTTTGTATATTTTTATTTTCATAGTGGCTGCTTTGAGGATTGCAGTTAATGTTCTAACTCTTTATAATTGGTTTGATCAACACCATGTAACTTCTTTAGCATTTCTAAGTTTAGTTTTGATGACAAACTCCTTTGCCTTCTTTATTTTTTGAGAATGTTTTAATTTGCTTTCATTTTTGTTTTAATTTGCCTTCATTGTTCAAGAATTGTTTTATCAGAAATACTATTGTTGGTTGACAGGATTTTTTTTTTCTTCTAGCACGTTAAATATATCATTCTTTTGCTTTCTGGCCTCTGTTGCTTTTGATGATAAATTAGTTATTAATCTTATAAATTATTTTTAGATGACAAGGTGATTATTCATTACTGTTTTCAAGGCATTTTCCCTTGTGTTTGCCTAATTGACCTTTTCAATGTAATGTAACTTAGTATGGATATCTGAATTAATCCTACTCAGTTTTATAAGATATATATTGTGATATATCTTTTAAAATGTGAATATTTTGCCCTTTCATATCTTTATGTAGTCTTTATGACTCTCTTATTTCCTTCTGTGAATCACATATTGATATATCAATTAGCTTAATAATGTTCCATGGGTCTCTATCTGTTTTTTCATTTTTCTCTGGGGGGTAGCGGGGGTTTGTGCCACATATTATGGTGTTCAGAGGCTGCATGTGGCTCTGTGCTCAGAAGTTATTCCTGGTGGTGCTTGGGGGACCGTGTGGTGCCAGGGTTCAAGCCTGGGCCACATGCAAAGCATGCACTCAGCCCATTGAGCTATCTCTCCCTTTTTCTTTATTCTTTTTACCCTTCTGTTCTTTAGACTGCATTATTTATTATGCATTTTAAAACTTAAAAAATTAATTGAATCACTGTGAGATAGTTACAAAGTTGTTCATGATTAAGTTCCAGTCATACAACATTTCAACACCAATCCCTTTACCAGTGCATATTTCCCACACCAATGTCCCAGTTTCCTTCCAGTCCTTGCACCGTGCCTCTATGACACTTCCTCCCCAGCCTTTCTCTTTCTCTCTCTCTGACACTTTAGTTTGCAATACTATTACCAAAAGGGTATCATGCATATCAGTTTACCTCTTTTCAGCATTCAGTTCTTATCGTGAGTGATTGTGATCATTTCCAACTATCATTGTCATAGTGGTCCCTTCTGTGTCCTCACTGCACTCCCCCTTCCCCTTTGATGCCCTTATCTCTATTGTCTTTGGGTATTCTCATACTTTGCTTTTTATATCTTGCAAATGAGTGCCATCATTCTATGTCTGTCCCTCTCCCTCCTTCTGACTCATTTCACTCAGCAGGTTACTCTCCATATCTATCCATGTTGTTATGCTTTTTTAAATATTAACTTTTGTTTCTTTTATTTACTCAGACTCTTTTGTAGAGCCTCCTTTAGTGAATTTTCCTTTCAAGCCATTGTATTTTTTTCACTTAAATTCTTTATTGGTTCCTTTTGTAGTTCAGGTGATTGGGTTACAATATTGTCAGTGTTTATGCTTTTGATATATACTATTATTGTTTCTACCACCTCAAATCAGCTTCATGTTTTTATCTCCTTATCAATATTCTTATTTTTGTTGAGACATGGTTCTCTTTAAGTATATTTAAGATGGCTGAATTGCAATCTTTATGCAGTGAGTCCAATATCTTAGCTTCTTCAAGGGTGGATTTAATTATTTTTCATATAGATGATATATACTCCTCTTTCTTTTTATATCTCATGATTTTTTGTTGAAAATGTCATTTAGAATATTACTGTGAGTCATCCTTTCTTCACTAGTGTTTTCTTATATTGTTACTTGTGGTGAACTATAGTTATCTATTTTAATTTAATGACATTTCCAAACAAGTTTTTGCAGACTGTATTATTTGTTGTATCTAATCATTAATCTGTCCACTCCATTGCTTCAAGCATCAACTGAAATTTCCTAAGATAAATTTTCTTAAATAGGGGGCCAGAGAGATAGTACTGCAGGTAGGGCACTTGCCTTGAATGTGGCTGACCCAAGTTCAATCCCAAGCATCCCATGTAGTCTCTCTAGTACCACCAGGAGAATTCCTGAGTACAGAGTCAAAAATAACTCCTGAGCATCGCCAGGTGTGGCCCCCAAACCTAAAAAGAAATTTCCTTCAGTGTCTATGCACCCTTTACTTTGTTAAGCATATCCCTTGTCAAAATTTTTATTGGACTGTAGATTGACCATTATTTGATTTTACATTTTTTGCCAGCTTAATGGTTGCTTCAGTGGAGGAACAGTTCTTTGGAACTTTCAACTTCTTCATGTTTATGAAGTGTGTCACTCCTTATACCCAAACTATCTATATAAGGTTTATACCCATACTCTATCTATATTCTGCAACGATACTCTCTATCTATATTCAGCAGTATTTAAGGGCTACTCCTGGAAGTGCTTGGGAACAATATGTGGTACCAGGGATTAGACCAAGGTTGACTGTGTTCAAGCTTAACTACCTTAAGTCCTGTACTATCTCTTTGACCTCAGTGATACATATATGTCATATATATGTGTATATATATGTTTATACACACACACACACACATATATATATATAGTGAGAAGTCTCACAATGGAGATGTTACTGGTGCCCGCTCAAGCAAATTGATTAACAACGGGATGACAATGCTACAGTGCTATACATACATATATATGTGTGTGTGTATATATATATATGTATGTATGTATAGCACTGTAGCACTGTGGCCCACATATATGTATGTATATGGGCCATACCCAAGAATATTTGAGGGCTAGTTCTGTGTTTAAGGAACCATGAAGTGATTAGACTATGTTGCTGATTAGACCTGGGCCTCCTGCATACTTTGCAAAGCTGTCTCTTTGGCCCTACCCCACTGTTATGTTTTATAATTTGCATATTTAAACTCATTTTATTTAAATAGCTAGTACTAATTATTACCAACATTTTGTCCCCTGTTGCATATGACATGAACTTTAGAATAGATTCTTTTTTGTATATTACTTTAATACAAGATTATCTGTCAATGTGCATAACTTTCTTTCAATTTTATGGGTTGATGATACCAAGATTTAGAAGTTCTCCTAAATTAACAGGGTAATGGATCCAGGATTACACCACATTTCTTTTCTTGTAATGGAAAAATCTTTTATGTGCAACAAAATACCACTGGTAGCCATTAGGAGTATTAGGAAAGTGAACATTTTTTGGTGATTTTCCCTCTTTTACTTGCCTTTTGTTGTTGTTTATATTACTGGAGGTCACATACACTTGATTGTGTTGCTCACCATATGTTGCACACTTCATTACAATGCTTACACACTATTTATTTATTTATTTATTACACTCTTTGTAGTTGCGCTTGCTAGGTCACACTTTTTAGTTGTGGTACTTGCATACTTAGTGGTGCTCACCTGGTCTTACATGCCTTTGTTTGTGGTATACCAGATGCCACACATGTTTGTGATGCTTGAGATCACAAAACAGCAGCGTCATTGGTATTGCACTCAGCATGTGGGATGTACCAGCGATCAAACTTGGGATTCATGTCTGCAAGGCAGGCAAATGTCCTACCAAGAGCTATTTTAGCCCTGAATGGAATATTCTGAAAAACTTTATTACCAATAGTCATTTCTTTTCAGGGACAATTGGTGATCTCTCTTTCTAAAAGATATATTTAATAAAGTTAGGAGGCAGGAGTTTTGCAAACTTGTTGTTCAAGGGTAAAGATTTGAAAAGTCAACTCAAGGAGACCTTTCTGGAATGAAGTGGGAAGACTTGAATTGCTCTGACAAAGTAGAAATCTAGAGAAATTTGAGGAGATCATTGGGAATGGGAGTAGTGTCATTAGGAGGAAATTTTCATTTTCTCTTTGCTTTTGAATTTAGTACCAGTAGCAGAATTTTGTTTATCAAAAGGACCTTTCTGTACAAGTTTTCCATTATATGTTATAGGTGTTGTGTGTTGATTGGAGGAAAATGTGATTAAAATAGTTGTTTATATTATACGTAATGGAATACTTAGATACACATATCTCTACTTAATTTTGTAGTTACATGTGTTTTATCATTTACATCATTCAGTAATAATATTCCTGTTCCCAGTTCAGTCCAAAATATCTTTTTGTTTCTTTTGAATAATTTTGTATGAAGTGTTTTTCTGTAAATTCTGCAAACACAAAGTATCAGCTGTATGATTAACCTCTCTTAGCTTGAAATTAAGTAATTCATAGCTTTGTCCTCACAGTAAATTGGTGATGAAAGATTTTCCAATTAGGTCTTAAATACTGTATTACATTAACTCCAGTGAGCAAGGGAAGGGTTCTTACACAAAATTCATCTAGGACTGGATGAAGGATTTAGATTTATGTGATACTTGTAGCTATTTCCAGTAATGTATATAGGAAGAGAAATGAAAAATATAGGACACATTTTCAAGGATTTCTTATTTAAATATGGATTAAATAAAGGATACACTTTTAGATGAGTGGGAGTTGTTGAGATGTAGTATCATTCTGTGTTCACTCTTCAGGGTGAGATCTCAATTTACCCTGCTTTTCCCTCTCACTACAGTCTACCCATCATTGGAGTCTGATGATGATGATCCTGCTTTGAAATCTCGACCCAAGAAAAAGAAGAATTCAGATGATGCTCCATGGAGTCCTAAAGGTAATCTAGTTTTCTGTACTTGAAATCTGCAGGTAGTAGAGGAAAAGTAGTCTTTCCCAAAAAAGTTAATATAGGAGTATATGATCGAACCATTCATTTGTTGTTTACATTTATTTACATTTGGGGTCTTTATTGGGGGCATACCTGATTCTGTTCAGGGATCACTCGTGGCAGTTTTGGGGACCATATAATTTACTAGGATACAAGTTTGGATTGGCCAGTATGCAAAGCAAGCACCCTACCTGCTGCACTATCTCTCTGACCCCACATTTTGGGGTGTTGGGCCACACGCAAAGGTGCTCATGGAATTATATGGGGTACTAGGATCAAACTAGTGTCAGCAGCATGCAAAGTATATACTGTCTGTACTGTCTTTCCAGCCCAATTTATTCAAGCGTTTGTTGGAAACCTGCAGTGTGCCAGTAACTATGTTAAAAGCACTAGTGTGATTCATAAGGTAGAGTTTTTTGATCTGCAAACATATAGGTAATGGAGCATGTTGCTTCTGTTATTGTATGACTTGAGCTGAAAAGAACAGGGCATTAAATAAATTTTACCAAGGAATCTAAAGCTGTGAGAACATTTTTGCACCATCATCCTAATACTTTTGAGAGATTGTTGACAAAGGAAGGAAAATCTGTTAACTATTGAGTATTGGACTCTGGATTATTGTCATCCGTATTGGCTGAGAGGCCATATCTAAGGAAGGAATAAATGACCAAACATGATGGCCTCTCATCTGTATTGCAGTCCATAATGCCCATAAGTAGAGAGAGAGTAAGAGGGAAACTGCCTACTATAGAGGCAGGGGGAGGGGTGGGACACAGGGGCTGGGTAAGGGATATTAGGGGCATTGGTGGTAGAAAATGTACACTGGTGAAGGGAATGAGTGTTTGATCATTGTATGACTGAAACTCAAACATGAAAGCTTTGTAAGTGTTGCTCAAGGTGATTCAATAAAAAAAATGAACATTAAAAATGGAATTTGGAGGGTAATTTTATTTATGTCATTGGCTGGATGTATTTCATGTTGAAGGGTATTGTGAGATTTTGATGTTTCTCAAACTACCCAAAACTTAGTAGTTTAGTTTACTTGTTTATTTTTGTGGGTCTCCCATGCAGTGCTCAGGGGCCCAGTGATGCAGCATTGCTCAGGCCCAATATTTCTGGCCATTTATTGCTACAGATTGAATTGGACCTGGATCTTTTCAAATGCGAAGCATGTACCTCTGATGCCTAACCTATTTCCCAAGCTCCAAAACTTAGTGATTTAGAAAGAATAGTAGTTATCATATCTCATAGTTTTGTAAGTTAACTTTGTCCTTCCCTGTAGAAGTAGGCTGGAATTGTATGGTCTGAAAGTGATCTCCATGAGTTCTCAGAGACCTAATTTGGGGTATCTAGGGTCTCTCTACTTACAGTATTCCATTTATCAGAAAGCCAGTCCAAGCTTTTTCATAAGTTAACACAAGAGTTTCCAGCAACAGGAGAGCAAGGGCAAATCCCAGTATGCAGGTAATTTTCAAGTCTCAGTTTGTGCCATGTTTGCTATTGTCTCATTAGCTAAAGCAAGTTACTTAGTTAACAATTCAAAGGATGGAGAAATAGCTTTCCATCTCCATTTTTAATTGTTGTATTTTATTTTGGGCCTCACCTGGCAGTGATCAGGGCTTAACTCCTGGCTCTGAGTTCAGGGATCACTCCTTTTGGGGCTTGGGAAACCATATGGGGTGCCAGGGATAGAACCCAGGTGCACAAGGGAAGCACCCTACCTGCTGTGCTACCACTCTGAACCTCCAACTCCTTTTTTCAAAACATTAGTTTTTCCACTTTTCCTTACCTTTATTGATAGGACCAGGGTTGCCCTTGCTTTTTTGTGGTGTTCCCACACATATGCTCACCAGGCGTTGCTTTCTCCTGACTGAAAAACTCACATATCTTTCGGATGCAGTGCTTATACATAGATTGGCTACAATGCATCAGGGATCACACACACTATTGTGGTGCCAGGGTTCACAAGCAGCAGAGCCACTGGGACCAATTTTATCACAGATAGAAGGCACCAAGGATTGAACTCAATGATTTTACTACTTACAAGGCAGGGACTTAGCTACTGAGCCATCCCTAAAGCTTTATTTCCATCTCTTGTTAGAGGAAACTGCAAAATCTTCCTTTGTAACACAGAAATATGTCTTCTGGTAGTTATCTACAAAACTCAAAATAATAGAATTTATGTCTCCAGTCCTTTTATTCTTTTGATCTCTAGATTATTCACTTTCTTTTTTAAAAAAATTTTTTATTAGTGAATCACATTTACAGACTTACAAACTTTCTGCAGATTATTTTCTGCAGAGTATTTCATGCTTTCCCACTTTTTAAAGCAGATTCTGCTTGCTTTTCATTCATACAATGATCGAGTACCCAATCCCTTCATCAGTGCCCATTTTCCACCACCAATGGTCCCTGCATCCCTCCCACCACCCCCACCCCGTTCCTCTGCACTGCCCCCACCCCCGCCTCTGTGGCAGGGCATTCATTTTTTGGTCTATCTCTCCTTTTGGATGTTGTGGTTTGCAGTAGAAGTATTAAGTGGCCATCATGTTCAGTCTGTAGTCTACTTTCAACCCATCTCTCCCATCCCATCCCGAGCAGGCCCTCCTTGCACCCTTTACTTGGTGGTCCCTTCTCTATTTGAGCTACCTTTCCCCACAGCATGCGAGGCTGGTTTCTAAGCTGTGGAATAATCCTGTTGGTACTTATCTCTGCTGTTCTTGGGTGTTAGTCTCCCATTCTGTTACTTTCTATTCCACAAATGAGTACAGTCTTTCCATGTCTGTCTCTCTCTTTCTGATTCATTTCACTTAACTGGATACTTTTCACGTTGCTCCACCTATATGCATATTTCATGACTTCATCTTTTCTAACAACTGCATAGTATTCCATTGTGTAGATGTACCAAAATTCCTTTAAATAGTCATCTGTTCTCAGGGTTTTTTCCAGATTCTGGCTATTATAAACAGTGCTACAATGAACATGTAAGTGCAGATGTCATTTCTACTATACTTTTTTGCATCTCTGGGGTATATTCCCAAAAGTGGTATTGCTGGTGGATTACTCACTTTCTTAAGTTATTGGTAGCACTTTTTTTTTCTTTTTGGGTCACACCCAGCGATCCACAGGGGTTATTCCTGACTCATGCACTCAGGAATCACTCCTGGCGGTGTTCGGGGGACCATATGGGATGCTGAGAATCGAACCCGGATTGGTCGAGTGCAAGGCAAACGCCCTACCCACTGTGCTATCACTCCAGCCCCCTGGTACCACTTTTATTCCTTCCCTCTTCCAACCTTCTTAGTAGTTCTTTAGTGTTCACATTTTCAAGGTTGTTAACACATACTTTGACTTGTGACTAATACTCTACAGAAATTTAGAGGTTAACTATATATAAGAAATTTTTTAATGCCTACAAACTATTTTATTCCAGGAATATACCTAATTCACTTAACTTATTTAATGTGGGGCACTTAGCCTAATGCCAGGTTTACACAATTAGTGATAACACTTTAAATGAACTGATTTGGAATATCCATAAAATTTTAGAAGAAAATAAACAGTGAAAAGTCTGCCTACCAACACTGTTTTGCAGTCTTCCAAATTCCAAACAGTAGAGTTAGCCACTATTACTGGTTTCATCTTTTTTAAAATTTCATTTTTATAATGTTGCTCACAATAATTTATTACATTCAATATTCCAGTACCAATCCCACCACCATTACACCTTTCTACCACCATTATTTCAAATTTTAACACCACCACCCAAGCCTGCCCCAAAACAGATCCTAAATAATTTATTTTGTATTACTTGTTATTAATAGTTGTCTTAAATTACCAAAAAGGTTTCCTTAGAGAAAAGTGTGTGAAAATTGTTGTATCTCATCTTGGAGCCATCAAGTCCTTGTGAAAGAGGTTACTAACATGTTGTAACATGTTGTAAGATTGAGTCTTGTGTGATAATAAATTTTTTTATTGAGATAGGTTGACTTCTATTTTACACCCCATCAAATGTGGTGTGCTACTCTCTATACATCAGTGGCATAGAGTATGAGATGTCATGCAGCCATAACATTTTAGGAATTCTAAAATTTATAATATGGTGATAGAACTGGAGTTAAATTTTCAACTGGATGGTGACTTTGGGGTCCAGATGCATCTCTGCAGCTTGTGTCTCTCTTCTGAGATTTATTTGTGAGTCTCTGGATCATGGCAGTTAATGAGCTTATATGGCACCAGAGGCAGTTCATGCGCATGAACGCCAGGCTGGTAGAAGCACAGGAAGATGGGAGGAGGTTGCCCATTCCTGACTCCATGTGAGCCTGGAGATTTTGGTAGCAAAACCTACATAGCTGAGTTTTTCAGCAGATTTATTTTCATGCGTGAGGTGCTCATCCCAACCTGTGGAGACTGACCGTGAGTATGTCGGCAATTGGGTTCTGGAGATTTTTGGTTGCCCGGGTTCTGTTGAGGTGCTAGGTTCTCCCACCCCTCTTCACGGTGCTCTGGATGAATTCAACCTGGCCCAGGGTGTGGAGGTATCTCTGCAGCTTGTGACTCTCTTCTGAGATTTATTCATGACTTCTAGTGGTTTCATCTTTATCCATACTGAAATAAACTATATATAAACAAATAAAAACATGGATATTTTTAATTTTTTAGTTGCAAGCATACTTTTTATAGTTATGTGCTATACTTTTTCTTAGAGATTGTTTTGCATTCACAGGTAATGCATGAGTATTGTTTCCCTAGACATTTGCCAATACAGTTTGAGAACATGAATGTTTTAGAAACTCTTAAAATGTATTGCTAAATTGCTTACCAGAACGACTGTGCTTGTTTACATTCCCACTGGCTATGTGTGAGTGCATTTGTTTATGAAATCCCCACAGATGTTGAGCATATCATTTGTTTACCTGTGAAAAGAGGCACCTCTCAGGCATCATTGGTGAGTGCTTATCAATAGCCTCAGGGTCACAAAATGACTGCCATACATCTGACATAGAGGATATAAAGAACAGGGAAAAATAAAAGCACAAAGAAACAGGACTGTCCAGAAGCACCCACACCAAGAAGTTCTAAATTCCACTTTTAAAAACTTTTCTATGGCTGAAATTGTTACATGGCCAGGATTTTCCTCCACAGAAGCCAGAAGACTATTTTTAGTGAATATCATTGCTGTCCCACCAAGTCAGATTCTGTTAGCATGCCAAAAAAAAAAGAGAGAGTTGTACTAGGTTGAGAACAAGCAATCTCTACATTTGTACTATTCTGATCTTTGTTAACTTACCATAGTATCTCATTTATTTATTATGTATTTATTTCTTTGTTTTGGCTACTAGGAATTGAACTGAGGGCCCAATAAATGTGAAGCATATTCTCTACCACTGAGCTTCATCTGATTTAATTTACCTTTCTTGAATTAAAAATTTCCTGTATGTTTGTATTAGCATGACAATTTCTTCTTTTGTGACATTTTTTATGGTAATTGCCCATTTATCTCTAACTCTTTGAACTTTTCAGTCATAGCTTTTTGCATAGTTAGGACTTAGTCATCCGTGTGTGTGCGCTTAGATTCAGCTGAAGGGAACATATACCCCATCTATCAAAAAAAGTTGTCCAAGAACTCGGGGCCTTGTTTTAAAACTACCACATTTACAAAATTAAGGAGAACAATGCAAAATATACCTAAGAATTTATGAGTGATACTTGTGCATTAATATAGAATGAGAAAAATTATTTACCCATTTCCTGTTCTGACAAGGGGTTAATATCAAAAATATATAAGGCACCATTTGAACTTGGGGAGATTCAAAAAAACAATAAAATATCATCTTACACCACAGAGACTGACACACATTAAAAAGAACAAGAACAATCAGTGCTGGTGCGGATGTGGGGAGAAAGGGTCTCTCATTCATTATTGGTGGGAATGCCAGATGGTCCAGCCTTTTTGGAAAATAATATGGTCACTTGTAAAAAAGAAAACAACTAGGAATTGAGCTTCCATATGACCCAACAATACCAATTCTATGAATAGACCCTGGGAGCCCCAAAACGCACAGCAGAAACACCATCTGCACCCAATGTTCATTTCAGCACTATTCACTATAGCCAAAATCTATAAATGAGGGCCCAAGAACAGACAGCTGGATAAAGAAACTGATACATCTACACAATGGAATACTATATAGCTGTTAGGAAAAATGAAGTCATGAAATTTGCTTATAAATGGATGAACATTGTTTTTTTCTTATTATTTAGTCTTTGTGAATGACATTAACTGTTTGGTTTTTTTCTTATTTTTTAAAAACTTATTTAGTTTGTGAAATTACAAAGTTATTCATGGTTGTGTTTCAGGCATACAATGTTTCAACACCATTCCCTTCTCCAGTTTCCACTTTCTTCCACCAATCCTCCCCCTACCTTCAGCATCCCAATTGCATCCCACCTACTAGTCTGCTTCTATGAGTCATTTTCTATATTTTAGATTATTTTTCACCCTTTCTTCTTTTTCAAAAAAATTTGTTTTTAGTTTTAGCAGCTGGAGAGATAGTATAGTAGGCTAGGTAATTTCCTTGCACACGACCAACCTGGGTTTGCTCCCTGGCACCCCAAGTGGACCCCCGATCCCCACTAGGAGTGATCCTTTAGAGGAAAGCTAGAGCACCACTGGATAGTGGCCCCTTAAAAAAAGGCAAAATAATTCATTTTCAGTTTAGTAACCATGATTTATAATTTTACTGTCAACACTAGAGTTTCGTGAATACGAAATTCTAGTACCATAACCCCCAAGAGTGTCTATTTTCTCATGTCTCAAGGTCCCCCTCTTACTCCTCCCTACCTCAATCCCTCCCTTCTCCCCCATCTCACTGCTATAATAAGCTCAGTTCTGTAGGCCAGTTCTTAGATTGTGTTCCTCTTGGCCTTTTGTTATTCCATTACTCTGCTTCTTTGTATTCCACATTTGAGAGAGAGAGATCGTCCTGTATCTGTATCTCTCCTGGCCTTCTTCACTCAGCATGATACATTTTAGTGCCATCTAAATAGTGGCAAATTACATGATTTTCTCTTTCTTTAGCCTAGTAGTAATTTCATTACAGATATTACATTGTGTATATATACCATTTTTGTTTATCCAGTCATCTGTACTTGGACATGGATTGTTTCCAGATTATAAGTATCATGAATAAATGGTACAATGAACATAGTACCAAATGCCTTTTCTAATTAGATTTTTGGCTCTTAAGACAGTGGTCATTGTCTTAAGGGATCAGGAGTTTAGAGCCACACCTGGCAGTGCTCAGGGGCTACTCCCCAGCTCTGTGCTCAGGGGTTGCTCCCTGGTGGTGCTTGGCAGACCACGTAGTGCCAAGGATTGAACTGAGATCTGCTGTATACAAGGCAAGCATGTTAACCCTGTACTTTCTCTCTGGTCTATTGACATTTCCTTTTCAGAGAAATCAGACCCATTATCTTAGGAATGCCTAATTGATTTCTCATGGTGCCATTTAACTTATTCTTTTATACTTATGTTTCCTGAAAATGAAAATATAATAAACCAATCATTTGATTTTAGACTTTTTGCAAAACTACTTCCCAGGTAATGCTGTAAATATCCTTTTACATTGTGTTAGGAAGTACATGAAGTCTTATCTCAGTATCAGTGGCACTCAGTTAAGAGGTTGATCTCCTGATTTTACCATTATGGAGTTTTTCTTCTGAAATAGCTACTGCTCTACTAAGCAACAGCTAATGACTATGTAGCTCATAGACAGAATAGCATATCAATATTAATAAATGAGATAGGATGGTATATATTGATTATATTATGTGGCATATGTTAAGTGACCTGTCCAAATCAAAAGTTCAGAGGACTGAAAGGTCCAATGTAAGATCCTAAATGTTTTGCATAGAGGTTGACTTCTGCTTACCTTTGACAAATGATTAAGATTTGAATACATGTACAAAAGAGAAGAACATAGTCCAGGAAGTGTAAATGGCGAAATTAAAGGCACAGGAAGAAAGGTTGAGTTGTACAGTGGAACTCATTGTGCCTGGAGATGTTCATTATATGGTTGTGGTAATTTGATTAAGGGATATAGGTTCATTGTGCCTGGAGATGTTCAGAATATGGTTGTGGTAATTAGCTTAAGGGAAATAGGTTAAGTCAATGACAGTTGGATGGATTGCTTGGGATGGGAGATGTGTGCTGAAAATAGATAAAGGATCAAACATGATGGCCTCTCAAGTATCTATATTGCAGACCATAATGCCCATAAGTAGAGAGAGAAAGTAAGAGGGAAATTGTCTGCCATAGAGGAAGGGAGAGTGATGAGACTTGTGGGGGAGGGATACTGGGGACATTGGTAGTGGAAAATATGCACTAGTGGAGGGATGGGTGTTCGATCATTGTATGACTGAAACTCAAACATTAAAGCTTTGTAACTGTAGCTCATGGTGATTCAATAAAATTATTTTTAATTAAAAAATAATGAAAATTGGTAGGCCAGAAGTAGAACTAGCATTTCTACTTTAATTAAATTTCTACTATTAATTTGATGCCATGTAGTGAAGTGCTACTTCAGGAAAGTTAACTTTTATCCTTTAATCAATGGGTGCTCTGTGTACATTGGTTATTTGTCTTATTGATGGAAAGCAAACATCTGGATTTATAAATAGCTAGAAGCAGAAAGAATAAGTGACTTTTATATTTGGCATTCAGATAAATGTCTGTTTTGTTTCCTCTGCAGCTCGTGTGACCCCAACTCTACCAAAGCAGGATCGTCCTGTGCGTGAGGGAACACGGGTAGCTTCCATTGAAACAGGCTTGGCTGCAGCAGCTGCAAAGCTGGCTCAGCAGGTAGGTGATGCCCAGCAGGCCTAGACAATGACTCTGCTGCTGAGACTACTGATGATGTAGTCTCAAAACTCAGACCTTTTGACTGATAGGATCATACTGATCTTTCATATCCCAACTCAATAACAAGCTGTTTTTATAGGTCATACAATTGACAAGGCGTAGAATGAAAGAAAATAGAAGGCCAGGGGAAAATGTGTCCTTGATGATGTCACTTGCTTTTTCTGTTATATATAAACCTCTAAAATGAAAAGGATTAAGTTTGTCTTTGATGAAAACATTTGCTTTCATATGGAACCCAAAATAAATGACTCAGCTGAGTACACTTAGGTTCTCAGCCACCCACCAGTATCACATAAATTGGTTTTTGGGAAAAGAGACTGTTCTTGTCCTCTTCCGCAAATAATATTTCCTTGATCTTTACCCCTTCTTCCTAAGAAAGATTCGCCTGCTAATTATTGTCCTTCAAGACTCCCTTCATTAGGATTCTTCTAACAATTTACAGTTTTTAAAGTTCTTTAATATATATAATATGCTATTAACTTTGTGGGCCATGGGAGGTAAATCTTCTGGTTCTTTCTTCAGTAACATTCCTTTAGGTCTTCATGCTTCATCCTACAGTTTAGAGTATTTATTGAGGATGTGCTTTGTGTTGGGCTGGAGTGATAGCACGGCGGTTGAGCATTCGCCTTTCATGCGGCCAACCTGTGTTCGATTCCTCCGCCCCTCTCGGAGAGCCTGGCAAGCAACCGAGAGTATGGAGCCCGCACAGCAGAGTCTGGCAAGCTACCCGTGTGTATTGGATATGCCAAAAACAGTAACAATAAGTCTCTCAGTGAGAGACGTTACTAGTGCCCGCTCGAACAAATCGATGAGCAACAGGATGACAGTGAAACTGACAATGCTTTGTGTTAGTTCTTCCATGTATTATGTCTCATGTAATTTACCTAGTAGCCCTGTTCAATAGGTTATATTTTCCATCATTTTACAGGTGAAGAAAATGAGGCTGTCTTTAAGTGACTAGTCCAGAATAATACAGCCAGTAGGAGGAGGAGACAAGATTCAAACGCATATCTTCTAACTACAAATTTCATGTTACTTGATATTCAAATAAAATGAAATAGTTTAATGTATAAGTTTAGTAATTTAAATAAAATTTAACAGTAATGTTTTTAATATGTTGTTTAGAAATGTCTCAGAAGCTATTATTGGGAGTTAGCAGAGAGTAAGCAGAGGAAGTAAGTAAAAAAAGGCCTTTTTTGACTAGAATTTCCCTCAATGTAATATATGGTTTTATATTTATACATATATATAAATGTGTATAGTCCAGTCCTTGCTATCACTTCAGCGATAGCACAGTGCGTTTGCCTTGCACATAGCCGACACAGGTTCAATTCTTTCGTCCCTCTTGGAGAGCTGGCAAGCTACCAAGAGTATCCCACCTGCTCGGCAGAGCCTAGCAAGCTACCTGTGGCATATTTGATGTGCCCCAAACAGTAACAAGTCTCACAATGGAGATGTTACTGGTGCCTGCTCAAGCAAATCAATGAACAATTGGATGACAGTGCTATAGTGCTACGTATATATGTATGTATATATAGATATACACATGTAATTTGATAATGAGCTCTGACTGTTTTAAATAAACTTATAAACTTATAAATTAATTTTGAGGGGGTCACACCCAGCTACCCTCAATGGCTATTCCTGGCTCTATGCTTAGAAGTCACCCCGGCAATGTTTAGAAAGCATGCATACAACCCTTTAAGCTATTTCTTGTCCCTTCCAAAAATCAGTTAATTAAAGATATGTAAACTATTTAGTGCTTTTTAAAGTACTCACTTCTGTTTTGGTCAATCAAGTATTACATCAAAGAAGTTTTTTTTAATTAGTGAAGTGTTTTGCAGGCTAAGTTCTTAGAGGTAACAGGGAAGCATTTCAGAATAAGGAAATTCCTCAATATGGTACATAAGATCCTTGTGATTTAGTCCCTGGTCACCTCTTCTCCCTAATATCTTGCCAGACTCTCAGGCATGCCTTTTGCTAGCCATATATTTGTACTTTAATACCCAGTGTTTATTCAGTATGTCAGATTGTTTTATGCCTCTGTATCTTTGCTGTTCACTGGAACTTATACTCTTTTAGATAACACTCCTAACACCCTCTTCACACCAGTTGATTTCAGTAGCCTTCTGTTTTCCATAGCATTTTATCATGGTACTTACTGGTATATTTTTCTATGTTTCTTGTGTTCCTTTTTAAATTGTAAGTACCTCAATGTATGTGTTTGTGTGTGTGTGTGTGTGTATGTGTACATATGTCTAGTCAGTATTTTGGGGTGAGTAAATAAAAGATGAATGAGTAGATATTTCTGGATTGGACATCTCATGGTGGGAAATGAGTTAGCATACAAATTGATTAGGAACTAGAGCTATAGTACACTGCTTATGGCACTTGCCTTACACATGGCCACTGGGTTCTATCCCCTGTACCCTATATGGCCCTCCAAGCCCACCATAAGTGATCCCTGAGTGCAGGAGTGAACCCTGAGCACCACTGGATGTGGCCTCAAAACAAAGCTCCCCAAAAGGTTAAAAGTGAATTAGTGAGCCAGGCTACCTTAGTTTGAATCTATGTTCACCACTTGTGAGATTTAAGTAATCACAAGTTACTTATTTTCTTTGTGTCTCAGTTTTCTTGTGGGTTTTAATTGAGGATTAGATGAAGTAATATATGTAAAAGCTCTCAAAGTTATATTATCCACAGATTAAGTACTAGTTACTCTATCAGCTTCTCAGTACTACTTTGTTAGCTTTTCATAATTACCATTATAGGTTGCCTGATGTAAATAACCAGATTATAGAAAAACAGGTGGAGAATTAGAATTTTCATGGGGACCTAGTAATAGCTTTTTCAACAAGGGAATTATAAAGGCAAAAGTGTTCCTGTCATATTGCAGTCTAGTTTTCTTGATGAAATCTGGATGAATTATATGAGGAGATTGACAACAAAGGTACAAAAATCAGTACATGATCACTTCTATATTTGAATGAGAGAAATTCAGAAATGGGGAGTAGAAATGCATTTCCTGGTGTGTATGAAACAACACTGTGGCCAATAAATGAGATTCTGAAGCCAAATGGCTTGGGCCTGAATCCCTGATTGTCTACTCATTGATTGGTCTTATAACCCTAGTGAAATGACTTTGCCTGCCTCTCTGTCAGTTTATTCTCCTAATTAATAAGATTCCGAATCTTTCTTCTCTAAATGAGTTAAACTATAGAACAGTGCCTGGAATATATTATTATATGTATTATTATTCTTGTCTCCCAGAAATTCCTATGGTAACCACACAGACTATCATCTTCTGAAGGCAGGGTTAGGTCTATGTTGCCAAGAGAAGGCAAATAAATGTAATCACTGATTTTGTCTGTGCGACTGTGCAGCATTTCAGAAGATGAAGCATTTACATGCCCTCAACACCAGGTTCTCAGGCTCCAGATACCCAAAACACAAGTATCCACTATACGGTGGGTGGTATATCATAAAGCAGTGGATGGCTGAATTTCAAGATACAAAAGTAACAATGCATTTGTCATCTGTCCCATTCAAAATTGAGGTTTTAAGACTCCCATGACCCGGAGGATTAAGTCTTCTATTAAAAGAAAAGGACTGGCAAGAGTAAGAGAAATCACTGTAAGAAAGAATAGTTTCTATCATTTTCTAGTCCATTCTGTGTGCTGTGTTTTATATATTCAACCTTTCAAACAGTCCTGAAAGGTGGGTATTTTACAGATGGACATTGAGACTTAGAAAGGTTAGTAACTTGTGTGAAGTCATCCAACATAGGGAGCAGATACCTGGATTTGAGCTTGTGCCCCTTGTTCAAGAGTTGTACCTTTTTTGAGAAGTATGTGTATACATATTTGGGCACGCTAGTTGAATGATTCTTCTGCTGTGAGGCTTTGAGCTCAAATTCCTTTTTTTTTCATTTAATAAAAAAATTATTGAAACATTTTACGCCTCAGTTTTCTCATCTGTAAACTGAGGAATTTTTTTAGGTATATTCTGATGGTTAAATGAGATAAAGTATGTAAAGCACTTCAGCTGCTGGCGTACATTTAGCTTTTATTACAAGCGTCATGGTTTGCCTCTTAAGATGCAACATTAAGACCAAAACCCAAGTCTCTGAACTCTGTCATCCTTCTCTTGCCACTGTACTTACTAGTGACATTGGTGACTTAAGAACAGATGGTACCAAAGAGATGACCTCAGGTTTCAGAAAGCTTCAGAAAGTATTTACATATATCCAGAATACATATGAGGTAAGGTTGGGTAATAGAACCATATTTACGATTTTCTACTTTCCTTTCTAGGAAATTCTCTTTTCTACTCTTATATTATTTCTTCCAATTGGCTTGTATTTCAGGAGCTGCAAAAGGCCCAAAAGAAGAAATGTATCAAGAAAAAACCATTGTTGAAGGAGATAGAACAGCCTCGCCCTCAAGACTTAAGTCTGAATGTGGCAGCGTCAGCTCCCACTCTGGCCGTTACACCCCAGCTTCTCACCTCCTCCTCACCTTTGCCTCCTCCTGAGCCTAAACAAGAAGCACTCTCTGGAAGTCTTGCTGACCATGAATATACTGCTCGCCCCAATGCTTTTGGTATGACCCAGGCAAACCGTAGCACCACACCTATGGCCCCTGGTGTTTTCTTGACCCAGCGACGTCCTTCAGTTGGCTCACAGAGCAATCAAGTAGGACAAGGTATGACTACCATGTGGTTGTAGAACTGATAAGGATCATAGGGTAACCAGTTCCAAACGCCAAGGTTTCCAAACTTCTGATAGAGTGAATGTCTGAGGACACTGATGGCCAACCTCAGGTAGTTGATCTCATAAGTCTTGAAGAGATATTAACTGTCATTAAGCAGAGAGGAGCACAGAGTCAGGTTTACAAAGATCCTCCTGTGGCCAGCATGAAGGGAAGGTTGCAGTAGGGATGTCTAGGGAGGAAATACGGGTTTAATGAAGAGTGGGACTCTAGCAAAGGAAATGAGGAGAGGAGGAAATTGATCAACCACGGAAGATGTCACATGGGATATAGGAAATAATCTGATGTGGGGAGAGAAGAATAGCTGGGGCAAAGAACACAAGCCTCCTTTTCCTTTTTCTTCTTGAGTCTCAAAGCCAGATTCCTAGAGTACACAGCTCAAGTAATGATGTTGGGAGTTTCTAATGAAACAAGACCCCGAGGATGGCAATGTCAGGACTCCAAGCTATAGTCAATAACCAGGCATTTATCTAATCCTGGTGGGCAATATAAAAATGATTGAGATGCATAGTCAACTCTCCCTGCAGACTTTAGGAAGGAAAATGATTAAACCAAAGAAATAATTGAGGAAAAGGACCCATCCTCTTACCAAGGAATTCATAGCTGCTGTAGGAATTAGGATGAGGAAAAGCCAAGACATGTGGCTTTGGATGGAAGTAGTTAAGGAAGATGTCCCAAAAATTGGTCTGGATCCAGGGATAAGGAAGAAATGAGATGAGGTGGGAGGCAAAGGAATGGGGTCAGCTAGGAGAGGGGTATATGCAAACAATTGGTGCTGGAGTTGCTATTGGAGCTCTTTCCTTTGCTTATTCTCCTTTCCCCATAGGAAAGCGTCCCAAAAAGGGCCTGGCCACAGCAAAGCAGAGACTTGGCCGTATCCTGAAAATCCACAGAAATGGCAAACTACTTCTGTGAACCTCCTTGTGTGCTGATCCTGACCCTTTCAACCCCATTGCCTTCTCCATTGTCAACTCTCGGGGCACTTCTGGATCGTATTGGCCCCGGACAAGGTGCTGAGGCGCATTGTCCTGCTTTCTTGGAACTGACCAAAGGCACGGACTCCCCCAACACCCTTCCCCACTTCTACTAAAGCGTCCTACCTTCTTTATCCATGCCTCCGAGTTGCTCTTAAATGGGAGAGCTTTCTAGCAAAGTAACACCCTCTTTTCTGCTGCTCCAACCTATTTCTCTCTCATGGGCTTTGCCCGCCCTTTAATCTCATCCCTACCTATAGCTGGATTGCTGGAGGAGAGAAACTCGAGGAGAGCCTGAATCCTTGGGTATTTCCCGCCCACGAGATCCCAGCATTTAACTTTCTACAACTATGGCTTTGTCTCTAGTAACTTGTCCACATCTGCCCATTCTTTCTTCCCCTTCCTTTCCCCAGCAGATGTTACTCACCTCCAGATTCTGCCCCCTCTTGCCAAATGTTTCATGAAAATAAAAGAAGAGGGTCGAGAGAGTTTCCTTACTGCCCCAGTGCAGGCCATTTACAGAGAGATGGCCTAGAAGAACCATGAGCTGATTTCACTCATCCTTGGGAAAATAGGAGATCTCTTTCACATCTCAGAATAGAGAGAGGAGCGACGCCTAAAACCTTGATACAATTTCGTAGTCCACTGGAGGGAGCTATTTGGGTATGGCTACAAATGAAGCTCCTTGTATTTGTGAGATCCCAGGATTTGCCAGGAATGAAGTCCTACAGAACATTATGTGGCTGTTACTCAACCCCAGCAGATTAAAAATCACCTTCCAGAAGCCTGAAAGTACCTACATCTGAAGCAGACAACCCTGTTCCTTTACCTATACCACACAGCATCCCGGACCTTCTCTAGAGAGTGTGGCTGGAGTTCAGCCCTGGGTTCTACATGGGGAAATACCCTACTTCTTTTCCCACTTGAAGAACAAAGAACTCACGTCTTCATCCTGGCTTTTACACTCTTGGACATTGAGTCGGCATTCAAGCAGTGTGCAGAAACGCCACTTAGAAGTTCACACGCAGGAGAGAAGACACCATCTGAAAAGGAGCAGAACATCTGATCACCTTCTTCCCTTTGTGTACATCTCTGTTGTTCAGACAGTGCCCACCCCTTCCTCTCCCTGCCATTGTTTCCCTCACTTCTGCTGGCCTTGCCTTGCCTCTTTGGCAACCTGGACTGAAAGGAGAGTGCCCCCTTCCATTTTGGCACTACCTAAGTGGAGCACAACCTTGCTCTTTATTCCCCACTTCAGCCTCAGTGCTTCTGGGGAGCTTCACTCCATGCAGGCCACAGGGAATGTGTTAGCCTTCCCTTGTAATCTTTTTTGTCTACAGTTTGTCTTTCTTTTCTCCTTAGGACTGTCTATGCCATTTTCTTTTACTGTCTTGGGGACCCCAGAGGTCAAGCAGTTCTCCATCTAGTCACACCAAAGGCAAAAAGCCTGGCTACCTCCCCCTGGTATGTGAGGTCCCCACCTCCCTCCTGTTTCCACCCAGCTTTGCTTTTACCTGGGGATTTCAAAGTAGCAGAGGCTAGTGAGGAGAAGGAAGGAGGGTATATCCTGTATCCCTGTGTAAGCAACTGCTTGACTAGGCTCTGATTGTAATCACCAAGACCAGAACCCCACCCCTTCTGCTCATTAACCATCCCCTTGATCTTCCAAAGGCAGCTAATTGCTAGCAAATCCCCCTTCCCTCATTCTGGGTCTCTTTGCTCTATTTCTTTATAAGAAGTTTCTGTGGAACTGAAACCCAACCTCCATTTTACTGGGTTTAGTTTAGTTGGGCTCTCAGAGCCCTCAATTTGTATTTTGTTTCAAATGAAAAGCAAGTTTACCTTCAATTTTGCTTTTCCAAAGAGGCTAGTGTGCTCCCAGCCCCTCCCCCCTCCTTTTCAGTTTCTCAGTGAAGTGAGCTAGGAGGGGTTGAGACTGATATTAATCAAGGTTTTTTCAACAGTGATTTCCCACCATTTTGCACCTGAAGATGGATGAAAATGTTTTGTGGACTGACAAAATGATGTTCATCTACATACTGCCGCTTAAACTTGTCATCACAGGCAGTGCTGTCCCACTCCACTCTGCCACGTAATCCAGGCATACCATGTATTAAGTGGCAATAACTTTGAGGACTGGCAGGAAATTTCTGCAGACTGTGGACTGGCGGTTGAAAACCACTGGTTTAGAACATGCTGAGAGTTACCTCTAGTCTCTAATCACCAGCACAGAGCTGGGGGTTAGATGGGGGCAGGAAGAGAGGATTTCTATTCACCTTTAATATATTTTTACAAAAAAAAGCAGTTTAAAAGCAAGCCCACCGCTTCTGTACATGTCTAAATATATTTTTAGAAGTGGGTAGGATTGTGAATTTCTGATGCAGGGCCTTTTTATAAACAGGTTAGAATAGCATCATGCAGACTTCTCTATTGTTTTTCCCCATTTTTCTTATGTTGTGTTACTAATGTAATTTATATTTTTTTTAGATCCTTCCTTTCCTATAGAGATAAAAGTGATTTATCTTGGCAATTGCTTTGTTTGGATTTCTTTTTTTCTTTCTCCGTTGCTTTTTTGGTGTTGGGATGGTGCCACCTTATGCACTATCCCTCCCTCACATCTACTCAGCACTCCCTTGCCTCAGCCTTATACCTTAAGTGGGAAGGGGATGGATCTTTGATCTCAAGAGAGTACACATGATTCACACACCAGAAACAGATGATATAATGTACAGCAAGCAGAAAATAGAGCAGCAATTCAAAGATGACAAGTTTGTTGGGAAAACATAGCACAACTTTCATGGGATTTTTTAGAGGCTACACTTGTGTCTTGCTTCTTTGAATATAGAATTCTGGAGTTTTTCTCTCTTCCTCCATTCTTCCTCCTCTCACCACTCTCTCCTTTCCCAACACTTACAGCAGTGCAGAGAGAATACTCATTTCCTTCAGCCTGACTTTGCTCTTAACATTCTGTATATATTGATTCATTTCATCTTCCCCAACATGCATCCTACCAATGAGGAAACAGGCAAAGAAATTTCCCAGTTTTACACATAAGAAGTTACAGGATCAAGCTGGGTCCTGAGACTGTGTTCTTAACTATTCTATCACTGCTGATAATTGCTACCATTTATGAAGTGCCTTTTCTGTGCTAGGCATTATTCTATGTCAGAGGTGTCAAAATTAGTTGGCCTATTACTTTCAGAAAGAAAATTGCCGAGCAATCCAGCCCATCCCTAGAAATTTACCTCCTTTAAATGGAACAGACAAAATCACGCCCCCCCCCCCAATTGCACTGGAAACGACTACCTTGGATCATTATGACATTTCCCAGTTCGGGGTAGGGTAGGGTGGTATTGCCCACTTTGGGAAACACTGGTCTAGGATTTTCCTTTGTTTATGTCATTGAATTCTCACAGCCCTATGAAATAGTTATTAGCTCTGAATGAAGGCCACTGAAAATTGGCAGTGGTTTCCCACAGCAGAATCAGACTCCAAAGCTCACTTTCATTCCCCGACCATGTTACAAGCCTTTAGCAGCTCAGTTATGCAACAGATTCTTACTGAGCACTTGTTATGTTGAAGCTGTTAGCATTGAGAATCATGTCCTGAGGAGTATCCCCAGGGTAATGTTGAAAGTCTCGGTTACAAATTTACCATGACTATCCTTTCTGTTTGACCCAGGGAAAGTAGCTACTGTCTGAGGGTCACTGTGAGAGAAACATGAACCCAATAAGAATTCCTTTATCCTGGAGATTCTGCTTCTGTGGAGTTCAGTGTGAAACTATTTGGATTTGGCATTTTGGCTAAATGACCTCCCTTAGCTCTCAATCTGAATCTTGGTGTTAAAATTTGGATAGAAATGGTTCTTATCTAGGACATGGAAAAAGTGTTTTCTGTTAGAAAGCAAAACAGGAAAGTGGAAAGGGAATTCAGAGCCCTTTTGGGAATGGTGAACCAGGAACTTGCGATCTCACCCTCTTCATGAGGGCCAAAGCACTGTCGTTAACTTCACATTAGAAGATAAACTAGTGTTGATCAACTAACTCCTTATCCAAGCAGAAGCCCATGTCTAAAAATTGGAAGGAGAATAAATGCATCTATCTTCAGTCTTGACTCAAGTATGGAGTTAAAAGATGCACAAGACTTTCCACTAAGAACCCAATTTCTCTAAAACCAAGTAATTTAGGTGAGATTACTTCTCTGGATATAAATTCCTATATTTCCCAGGTGAAATTATCTGAATTATTAAGACCTACAGGAGATGCATAACCATGGAGATAGCCACTCACTAAAGCCAAGACACAAAAGCTGCACTCCTCAATTCATTTTTCAACTTTAAATCTCAAAATAGCTCACTTTCCAGTCTCTTGCCTTTCCCACAGGGCCACAGCATCATGTCAGCACTCACCAGGTAAGAAAGATATACAGCATTTATATTGTATTTACCCTGTCAAGAGTTCAGCAGTCCCCTGCATTATATTACACTCAATTGCATACAACCTTTCAAAGAACCATCACTTCAAAATCCTGCTTTCATCTTCCCTTCTGCTTAAGAGTATTTCATACTTTCCCACTTTTTAAATAATACCTTCAAGGCTTTTCAGAACCTGTCCCAAACTAGGAAATGTACTTTAAAGATGTGGTAGAAAAGGATGTGCCTGGGAATAGAGATCAATGATTTAGTATAGTCCTATCAACTTTGTGATCTTGTATTTACTATGTACTTCTTAGAATCTGTTTTATCATCCATAAAATGAAGGTATAATCCATAAAATGAAGAACCTTCATAGGGTTCTTGGGAGGAGAGTAGCCAGTGTTTTTAAAGAACTTAATTCTCTGGCACTAACGTGATAGTGTAATTTTCATCATTTAGAATTTGCCCATGGGGCTGGAGCAATAGTACAGTGGCCAGGGCACTTGTTTTGATCCCTTGCACCACTGACCCCTGCCAGGATTGATCCCTGAGCTTAGAACCAGGAGTAAGCCCTGAGCACTGCTAGCTGTGGCTCTTCCAAAATACATTTGCTCAACACTGCCTATAATCTTATAACACCATACATAGAGAAAGGCTTTCAAGGAATCAGAACATTTCAGATTGGAGCAGGGAATTGGCTTCATGAAAAAAGTGGTGTTTGAAAAGACAAAGTGATGTGATGAACTTTACACTCCTAAGAGGAAGATACAACTAAATATATAACAGACTTTCTGTAAGGATGCGACAGAATTATTTGTACCATTTCAATGTCAGAAACTCAGTTCTACAATGGTTTATTAAAGCCTCTTTGATTTCAGGTCCTGTGCATGTTGTTGCCTCAAGGACTATGGAGCATATGGCATATAGTACACAGACATGGATACTCAAATATTGTATATGGGATACCTACTAGGTAAAAATAAGTATGGGGTGTTATGGGAGCATTAAGAAAAACTAGAATTAGTCCGAGTAGTAGCAACGACTTTTAGGAAGAGGCAAGACCTGGATTGAATATTGAAGGGCATTCACCAAGCATAGAAGAACATAGAAGAATGATGGAATAGAACATTCCAAGCATAAGCAAAAGGACAAAGAGTGGTCTGGTGTATGTGTAAGCTCTTGAGTTTTTCTGGTGTACAGGCTAAAGTAAAATGACGTGTTGGAAGGATGAAGCTGAAGAAGATGGCAGGCGCCCAATCATAGAGGTCTGATTATGTCCAGGAGTTTTGTCTCTGGTGAATTTTGTGGTGGGGAGAGACTGAAGCAAGTTAATGTGGAGGTCAGTGGGAAGGTGGTTATGAGATTCCCCTTAAGATAATGTGGTATAAATCAGGGTAGTGTTTGTAAGAGATACCAGAGAGATTGAACAATTCCCCTTACTTTCCCCTAAAATTTATTATGAACAATCTCAAACATTCAAAAAGTCAAAGTAATTCATGTATCCACTATGTAAATACTTTTTATTTTTGTTGTTAAGCTCAAGGATCACTCCTAATGGGGCTCAGGGGATCATATGTTTGTCAGAGATTGATAGCAAGGTTGCTATCACAAGCCCCGTCACTATGTATATCCTACAGTTAGCATTTTACTAGTCTTTGCATGTGTTTTCCCCTCCATCTGTCAAGCCTTCTTATTGTAATATGTTATAAAATTAGACATCTTTACATCAAAATAGTGTGCGTAACTACTGGAGTTTAATATGTTTGACTTTTAGTTGAAATATCCATACAACAAAATATACGTACATTGAGTATAATTCTAGGCAATTTATTGGGGTTTTTTGGTTGCTTTTGTTTGGGGACCACAACTGTTGTTGCTCAGGGTCTACTCCCAACTCAGTGCTGAGGGCTCATTCCCAGTGATGCTGGGGGATAAAACCCTTGGTTCTAGCATGCAAAGTATGTTCTCAGTTACTTGAGCATTTCCTTGACCCTGACTTCATGTGTTTTGATAAATGTATATCACCTGTGTTACTCACACCCCTATCAAGAAACAGCATTGTGCTGGAAAAATAATATATTGTTCTGGAAAAATAATACAGTGACCTTGCATGTAGCCAGCTTTAGTTCAATATCCAGCACTACATATAGTCTCCCTCCCAAACCACCAGGATTGATCCCTGAGTGTAGAGCCAGTAGTGAAGTCTTGAGCATAGCCAAGTGTAACCCAAACCACCCTTCCCTCCCATTCCAAAAAGAACCCTGGCATTTCCATTGCCCCAGAAAGTTTTCAGTTGTCCCTTCCCATTCAGTCACAGTCCTTATCCATTCCAGTGTAAACCTTGAGCTTGAAAGGGTAGTATTTGGATATATGAAAGCAGATGAACCAGGTTTAGAAGGCCTGGATGGCACCCTAGAGGTTGCAGAAGCATTAGTGAAAAAAGAAGAGTGAGTATATATCTTTAGCTTCCTTCCTCTCCTACTGTGCATTACTTTTATGTGTCAATGCATAAGTAAGCAGGTCCTCAGCAGTTTACAGACAGTGGAGGCTGGGGCAGGGAGAAACAATGATAGTCACAATTTAGTGTAACAAGTGGAATGTTGCATTGCATATAAAATGTGTGCAATAAGAGGATATAATTTAGAAATTAGATAAACACAATAGTGCCACAAGTGTGTGTGTGAATAGTGGTGATGTAGGTATGAGATGTTAGGGAGAGAAATGATAAGGTTCTTAAGAAGTGATAAGATTTAGACTTTTAGAAATAGATTTTCTCGAAGGGAAAAAAACATTAGCCTCCAAGAAAAAAATTTCTGGAGGTGAGAGAAGTTTAATCTTCAAAGATGTTGATTCTGACAATAAGTTTGACAGATACAGGGATGTCTCAAGTTGCAAAGATGAGAAAATGAAAGTCAAACATTGTACACTGGCTCATATAATTGAAATATCTACAAGTATGTGGATTGGGGGCAGGTGAATTAGAGGTTTGAGTTTGATTAACTTAATTCTGTCCTTATAGGTGTGCTGTCTTTGTCCTCAGGATACCTCATAGTCACAATGACACATGAGACTTGTATTTATTTACCATAAATATATGCTATTTGGTGAAGTATTTGTTTAAGCATTTTGATATTTTTAAATGGATGTTTTGTTTTCTTATAACCTTTAAGATTTTTTAATGAATTAGGCTACAAATTCTTTGTTGGGTATGCAATTTACAAATAATTTGTCTTTTTATTCCATATAGTACCATTCACAGGACACACAGGACAACAGGTTTTTTGTTTGTTTTTTTTATTTTTTACTTTTTAAATGTATTAACGTGAGGTACAGTTAAAGACTTACAAACTTTTGTGCTTATGTTTCAGTCATACAATGATCGAGTGCCCATCCCTCCACCAGTGCCCATTCTCTACCACCAATGTATCCCCCCACCACCAACACCCCATCCCGCCCCCACCTCTGTGACACATTCCCTTTTGCTCTCTCCCTTCTTTTAGGTGTTGTGGTTTGCAATACGGCTAGTAAGTGGCCATTATGCTCGGTCTATAGTCAACATTCAGCACACATCCTGAGAGGGCTCTCCAAGCATCCTTGACTAGGTGGTCCCTTCTCTGTCTGAGCTGTCTTTTCCTCCAGCATGTGAGGCCAGCTTCCAAGCCGTGGAGCAATCCTCCTGGTCCTTATCTCTACTATCCTTGGGTGTTAGTCTCCCATCCTCTTACTTTATATTCCACAAATGAGTGCAATCCTTCTATGTATGCCCCTCTCTTTCTGACTCATTTCACTTAACATTATACTCTCGGTATTGACCTACTTATATGCAAATTTCATGACTTCATCTTTTCTAACAGCTGTATAGTATTCCATTGTGTAAATGTACCAAAGTTTTTTTTAACTTTAAAAATATTTATTTGATATTGGTATGCAAAATTTTATAGAATGTTTGCATAGGCAGCCAGAATAGATGATACAAATTATGTCAACCTTGTCTATAACCAACATATGACTTGTTTACCAAATTTTGATAATTACTGCAAAGTTTTGACATAAAATTTTGATGGGAATTGGAAACTTTCGTATGCTCTGTTTTTTAAAATTTTTATTAGTGAATCACCGTGAGGTACAGTAACAGACTTACAAACTTTCATGCTTGCATCTCAGTCATACAATCATTGAGTACCCATCCCTCCACCAGTGCCCATTTTCCACTACCAATGGTCACAGCATTTCTCAAACCACCCCGACCCCATTCCCACCACTCCACACTGCCTCTGTGGCAGGGCATTCCCTTTTGTTCTCTCTCTTTTTTTGGGTGTTGTGGTTTGCAATAGAGGCATTGAGGGGCCATTGTGTTCAGTCTATAGTCTACATTTGACATGATTCTACCAACCTGAGTGGGTCCTCCAGACACACTTTACTTGGTGTTCCCTTCTCTGTCTGAGCTGTCTTTTCCCCCAGCATGTGCGGCCGGATGCCAAGCCATGGGGCAAACCTTCTGGTACTTATCTCTACTACTATTGGATGTTAGTCTTTTATTCTGTTGCATTATATTCCACAGATGAGTTCAATTTTTCTTTGTCTATCCCTCACTTTTGACTCATTTCATTTAACATGGTGCTTTTCATGTTGATCCACTTATATGCAGATTTCATGACTTCATCTTTTCTTTTTTTTACTTTGATACTTTTTATTTATTTATTTATTTAAATTAATTTATTCTTTTATTGAATCACCATGTGGAAAGTTACAAAGCTTTCAGGTTTAAGTCTCAGTTATACAATGCTCATCCCTTCACCAGTGAACATATTCCACCACCAAGAATCACAGTATACCTCCCCCCTTCCCCCCACTTCCCCAGCCCCCACCCCGCATGTGTAACTGGTAAATTTCACTTTACTTTTACTTTACTTTGATTACATTCAATATTTCAACAAAAAACTCACTATTATTGATTTGGAGTTTCTCCCCCCTAAAGTCGATCTGCTGAAAAGAAAGCATTTGATAATTTGTTTTCCATTGCCGAGAATGAACAGATATGAGGTCTAGAGGCCACACTAGCAGCCTCCCGGTTTTGGATTTCTGTATTTTAGTATTTTAGTAACTAAGTCCAGAGAAATATCTGTCAGAAATTGCAACATTGTAAGCTTATATCTCTCAGCTACTTTATATTCCACATGTGAGTGCAATCTTTCTATGTCTGTCTCTTTCTTTCTGACTCATTTCACTCAGCATTATACTTTCCATGTTGATCCACTTATATGCAAATTTCATGACTTCATGTTTTCTGACAGCTACGTAGTATTCCATTGTGTAGATATACCAGAGTTTCTTTAGCCAGTCATCTGTTTTTGGGTACTCGGGTTTTTTCCATATTGTGGCTATTGTAAACAGTGCGGCAATGAACATAGAAATGACTTCATCTTTTCTAACAGCTGCATAGTATTCCATTGTGTAGATGTACCAAAGATTTTTTAGCCAGTCGTCTGTTCTCGGGCACTCTTTTTTTAAATTTTTTAAATTTTATTGAATCACCATGAGATAGTTACAAGCTTTCATGTTTGGGATACAGTCTCACAATAATCAAACAGCCATCCTTCCACCAGTACACATTCCCCACCACCAATATCCTGGGTATGCCCCCCTTCCCACCCTCCCCCTGCCTCCATGGCAGACAATATTCCCCATACTCTCTCTCTACTTTGGGGCATTATAGTTTGCAACACAGACACTGAGAGGTCATCATGTTTGGTCCATTATCTACTTTCGGCATGCATCTCCCATCCCAACTGGTTCGTCCAGCCATCTATCATTTTTTTACTGATCCTTTCTCTATTCCATCTGCCTTCTCCCCTCCACTCATGAAGCAGCCTTCAAAGCTATGAGGCAATCCCCCTGGCCCTTGTATCTACTGTCCTTGGGTGTCAGCCTTGTGATGTTATTTTATACTCCACAAATGGGGCATTCAGGTTTTTCCAGATTCTGGCTTTTGTAAACAGTGCTTCAAGGTGTCATTTCTACTATACTTTTTTGCATCTCTGGTATATATTCCCAGAAGTGGTATTGCTGGGTCAATAGGAGCTAAATTTCTAATTTTTTGAGAAGCATTCATACTGTTTTCCAGAAGGACTGAACCAGTCGGCATTCCTACCAGCAGTGAAGAAGAGTCCCTTTCTCCCCACATCTGTGCAAACACCGGTTGCTTTTGTTCTTTAGGATGTGGGCCAGTCTTTGTGGTGTAAGATGATATCTCCTTGTTTTGATCTGCATCTCCCTGATGATTAGTGATGAAGAGCATTTTTTCATGTGCCTTTTGGCCATTCGGATATCTTCTTTGAGAAAGTTTCTGTTCATTTCATCGCCCCATTTTCTGATGGGATTGGATGTTTTCTTCTTGTAGAGTTCAACCAGTGCCTTGTATATCCTTGATATCAACTTCTTATCAGATGGGTATTAGGTGAATATTCTTATCCATTTTGTAGTTTGTCTTTGTATTCTGGTCACTGTTTCTTTTGAGGTACAGAAGCTTCTTAATTTAGATACTCCCTTTTGTTTATCTCTTTCCACGTGCTTGGCCAATGGCGTGTCGTCTTTGAAGATATCTTTGGCTTCAGTGTTGTGGACGGTTTTGCAAACCAAAAATGTACCTGATGGATTCTTGTCTGATGTTGAGGTCTTTAATCCATTTTGATCTGACTTTTGTGCATGGTGTTAGGTAGAGGTCTGAGCCCATTTTTTTGCATATAGCCGTCCACTTTTGTGAGCACCATTTGTTAAAGTGGCTTTCCTTGCTCCAATTCACACTTCTTGCTTCCTTATCAAATATTAGATGAACATATATTTGAGGGTGTGTGTAAGGATATTCAATCATGTTCCATTGTTCTATGTCTCTGCTTTTGTTCCAATACCATGCTGTTTTAATTATTACCACTTTGTAATAGAGTTTGAGGTTGGGGAAGGTGATGCCTCCCATGGAATTGTTTTGCTGTTCATAGGGTTTGTTTTTCCATATGAATTTCAGGAGTGCCTAATCCATTTCTTTGAACAATTTCATGGGTATTCTTATAGGGATCACATTGAATCTGCATAGTGCTTTGGGGAGTATTGCCATTTTGACAATGTTAATTCTCCCAGTCCATGAGCAAGGGATGTGTTTCCATTTTCTCGTGTCCTCTTTTATTTCTTGAAATAGCATTTTGTATTTTTCTTTACACAGGCAGGACAACAAGTTGTTTTTTTTTAATCACCATGAGATAGTTACAAGTTTTCATGTTTGGGTTACAGTCACAAAATGATCAAACACCCATCCCTTCATCATTGCACATTCCCCACCCCCAGTACCCCCAGTATACCTCCCTTTGCCACCCTCCCCCTGCCTCCATGGCAGACAATATTCCCCATACTCTCTCTCTACTTTTGGGTATTATGGCTTGAAACACAGACACTGAGAAGTCATCATGTTTGTTCCATTATCTACTTTTGGCATGCATCTCCTATACCAACTGTTTCCTCCAGCCATCTTTTTCTTAGTGATTCCTTCTCTATTCCTTCTCTGATCTGCCTTCTCCCCTCCACCCATGAAGCAGTCTTCCAGCTATGGGGCAATCCTCCTGGCCCTTGTATCTACTGTCCTTGGGTGTCAGCCTCATGTGATATTATTCTATACTCCACAAATTAGTGCAGTCCTTCTATGTCTGTCCCTCTCTTTTTGACTCATTTCACTTAGCATGATACTCTCCATGTCTATCCATTTGTAAGCAAATTTTATGATTTCATCTCTCCTAACAGCTGCATAGTATTCCATTGTGTAGATGTACCAAAGTTTCTTTAACCAGTCATATGTTTTAGGGCACTCGGGTTGTTTCCAGATTTTGGCTGTTGTGAACAGTGCTGCAATGAATATACAGGTAGAGATGTCATACATATCTACTGTGCTTTTTTTGCAGCCTTGGCATATATTTCCAGACGTGGTATTGTGGGGTCATATAGAAGCTCAATTTCTAGTTTTTGAAGGACTGTCCATATTGTTTTCCAGAAAGGCTGGACCAGTCGGCATTCCCACTAACAGTGAAAGAACGTCTCTTTTTCCCCACATCCACGACAGCATTGGTTGCTTTTGTTCTTTTGAATGTGTGCCAGTTTCTGTGGTGTGAGATAATATCTCATTTTTGTTTTGATTTGAATCTTCCTGATGACTATCGATGTGGAGCATTTTTTCATGTGCTTTTTGGCCATTTGTGTTTCTGTTTTGAGGGAACTTCTGTTCATTTCTTCTCCCCATTTTTTGATTGTGTTGGAGGTTTTTTCTTATACAATTCTACTAGTGTCTTGTATATCCTGGATATTAATCCTTTATCAGATGGGTATTGGGTAAATATTTTTTCCCATTCTGTGGGCTCTTTCTGTATTTTTGGTCACTGTCTCTTTTGAAGTGCAGAAGCTTCTTAGTTTGATTTAGTTTGTGTGTGCTTCCACTTGCATGGTCAGTGGTGTTTCATCCTTCCTTAAATATTCTTTTAACTACAATGTCAGGGAGAATTCTGCCTACATTTTCCTCTATGTACCTTATAGATTCATGTCTGATATTGAGGTCTTTAGTCCACTTTGATCTGACTTTTGTGCCTGGTATTAGACAGAGGTCAGAGTTCATTTTTTGCAGGTACCTATCCATTTTTCCCAGCACCACTTGTTGAAGAGGCTTTCCTTGTTCCATTCACATTTCTTGCATCTTTGTCAAAGATTAAGTGGCCATATATTTGGGGGTCTATGACAGGATATTCAACTCTGTTCCATTGGTCTGCAGGTCTGTTTCTAGCCCTATACCATGTTGTTTTAATTACTACTGCCTTGTAGTAGAGTTTGAAGTTGGGGAAGGTGATGCCACTCATCATCTTCTTCCCAGGATTGCTTTAGCTATTCGTGGGGCTTTATTGTTCCATCTGAAATTCAGGAGTGTTTTGTCTATTTCTTGAAAAATGTCATGGGTATCCTGATAGGGACCACATTAAATTTGTATAGTGCTTTGGGCAGTATTGCCATTTTGATAATGTTAATTCTCCCTATCCATGAACAGGGGATGTGTCTCAATTTCCTAGTGTCCTCTTTTATTTCTTGAAATAGTGTTTTGTAATTTTCCTTTTATAGGTCCTTCACCTCTTTGGTTAAGCTGATTCCAAGGTACTTAATTTTCTGAGGTACTATTGTGAACAGGATTTTTTTTTAATGTCTCTTTCTTCTCTTTCATTATTTGTATATAAGAAAGCCATGGGCTTTTGGGTGTTGATTTTGTAGACTGCCACTATACTATATTGACTTATTGTTTCTAAAAGCTTTTCTGTAGAGTCTTTAGGTTTTTCTAAGTATAGGATCATATCATTTGCAAATAGTGATAGCTTGCCCTCTTCCTTTCCTATCGGTATGCCCTTGATATCTTTTTCTTGTCTAACTGCTCTGGCCAGGACTTTCAGTACTATATAGAATAGGAGTGGCGAAAGCGGATAACCTTGTCTTGTGCCTGGTCTTAGAGGGAAGGCTTTCAGTTTTTCCGCATTGAGAATGATACTTGCCGTGGTCTTGTGGTAGATGGCTTTTACTATATTGAGGAAAGTTCCTTTGATGCCCATTTTGCTGAGAGTTTTCATCATAAACGAGTGCTGGATCTGGACAACAGGTTTTAATTTTGATAAATTTCAATACACCATTTTCTAATTTTATAAATTGTCATTTTTAATACTTCTCCAATTAATCCTACACTATAACATTTTCTTCCACATTGAGAAAACTTATGTCTACATTTAGATTTATGATTCATTTTCATATCATTTTGTATGTTTTAACAGGTTTAGATTAAAAATATATATTTGTTATAAAATTTCCTATTGTACCAACACTTTATTGGGAAAAATCTCTCAACTATTGAATTGACTGTGCTGCAACCTTTGACAAAAATGAGATAGTTTTACTTGCTTGAGTATTTCTTTAATCTGTTCTATTGATTGATCTGACGTTTCCATCCTTTTACCAATACCACACTATTTTTATTACTGTAACATAGTAACATTACTGCCACATGTAACACTTAAACAAGTAGAGTGATCTTTCCATCTATTTTAAAGTTCACTCAACACTAGGGCCTGCATCTTTTAATGTAAATTTTATAATAAGTTTTTCTGTGTTAGCATGCACCATGTTGGCATTTTGAAAGGAATTGTACTAACTCCAATGAAAAGGCATAGAATTTATATATTAACGGTTTAAAAATATTTTATATTTTAGTTGAAGTATATATAGAAAAGCAAAATATTTAAATGTACAGATTGAGGAATTATGACAACAGGAATGTACTTATGTAATCACATAGTTTAAGAAACAGGAGTAGCATATAGAGAATTGAATTGTTTAAATATTTAAAAATTTTACTGTATTTTAGGTAGCATGATTGTACACACAAAAATTATCTTGATTTCCTACCTCACATTAACAAACACTGAATGAAATATCTTTCCAGGGTGCAGTAAGAAGCTAGATACAGAGTGCTAAGTGGAGAACCCCTGTAGCACTGTAATACTGTCGTCTCGTTCATTGATTTGCTCAAGCAGGCACCAGTAATGTCTCCGTTGTGAGACTTGTTACTGTTTTTGGCATATCAGATACACTACTGGTAGCTTGCCAGGCTCTGCCGTGCAGGCGAGATACTCTTGGTAGCTTGCCGGGCTCTCCGAGAGGGAAGGAGGAATTGAACCCGTGTTGGCTGCATGCAAGGAAATGCCCTACCCACTGTGCTATCGCTACAGTCCCTATGTGGCAATAATGACGTGGCATTAAACTTTTCTCCTTAAGGACCTTCTCAGAAGAAAACAGGTCAAAGAGAAGTTTTAATCAAGGTTCAGAGTCTCATAATATCCCAAATGTGCAGGTTTTCAAGAAAAAATCATCTTGCTAAGAACCTCAAATGAGAACAGAAAACTGATATTGACACCAAACTGACACTCGATAGAATTATCTGACTCCTACTATCTCTCCACTAGGAACTTCCACAAAAATGCCTCAAGAGACCAGAGATATTATAGCAGTTAAGGCAGACCTTGCTTTAAACACAGACACTACATATGGTCTTCTGAACACTACTTAGAACTTGGAGTAAGGCCTGAGAATTGTCAGTTGTAAGAAGAAATCAATAAGCAATTACAGACCCACTTAGGTTTTTTTTTTTGGGGGGGGTGCACAGCTGACTGTGTTTGAGGCTTACTCCTGGCTCTGCACTCAGAGTTAGGTATCAAACTCAGGTCAGCTGCTTGCAAGGAAAGCACCTCACCTACTGTACTATCTCTACATCTCCTGTTTTGTTTCCTGAGAGTTGTTGGTTGACTCAGTTTGTTACTGTAGTGCTAATAAATAACAAATTAGAAAACCTAGGCTATATAAGGTAAAAAGAACAAAAAAGCAAACTTTAGAACTAAAAAATAATATATCTTTAACTTAGTGTGTATTTGCAATAGCTGAAGAAAAATGTTTAAGTAATTAAATTGAAGATAGAACAGTATATAACAGTCTGAAAAGAGAACCTAGAATTGAGAAATTATTAAAGTTACAGATATAAGATCAGCATACAAATTCTCAATTGTGTTTCTATCAACACCCAGAAGCTGGAATCTATGTAACTTAGAACATGTAAATTTAATGAATGATCACTAAAATTACAGTGCTTATGTATAAATCTACTAGCACATATAGAACTTATATGCTGAAAATTACAAAGAGATGACAAATCAAAGATCTAAATTTACATTCTGTGTTCATTGCCTAAATACTAGAGTAAGAATATAAGATATAGCAATTTTTGTAGATAAATATAATCCATAATTTATCCTAATATTTTTATGGAAAGACAAAGGAATTAGAATCACCTTAGAAAGTTAAATGTTGGTACCCCAAAAGATATGTTCCTGCCCATATCCTCCAAACTTGTTAATGTTACTTTATTTAATGAAAGGGTCTTTGCCATTTTAATTCAGATAAGGATCTTGTGATGACTTATCATGGTTCCTGGTGATGCCTAAATGCAGTGGCAATTGTCCTTATAAGACAGGCAAATGATCACGATCACGATCACATTCATGAAATACCGTTAATCACCCATTTCTCGGGCGGGCTCAGTAACATCTCATTTTGTCCTTTCCCTGAGATCTTAGAAGTCCATCTTGACTTGGCCCTCCTAACGATGTTTCACTGGGGGCTCTTCAGGGTCAGGGGAATGAGATCCAGCTTGTTACTGGATTTTGCATATGAATACACCATGGGAAGCTTGCAAGGCGGTCCCAAGTGGGCAGGAAACTCTCAGAAGATTGCCAGTTTCTCCCAGAAGGAGAAGAAGGCTAAAGATATCGTGCGGCCGCTTTGCAGCTGCGTGCTTCTGAGAGCTTGCTTTTAAATCTCTCTCTCTGGATGTTGGCTGTTGATGGGATTACACACACCTGGATTCCTTTGCCGGCACCTTCATGCATGAGGCCTGTCCAAACGTGTGGAGAGGGGCCTCCAGCATGGCTGTAGCTAGGTTCTGGTGGTCTTCGGCCGCTGGGAGCTCTTCTCGGGGTAGGGAGGGAAGCTGGAGCCCATCCCCTCCGAGGGGCCACGGGGAAGACAGCCAGGTGTGCGGGCAAGATACTCTCTGCAAATGATAAAGTTATGTAAAGATGGAGGCAGATATTTGAGTTGTCTAATTACAAGTAAAAGAACATCTTGATCCATGAGAACTTGGAAGATAAAAGCCCTGAGAGCCTTTAGAGAGAGGTCAGCCCTTGATTTCCAGAACTGTAGACTTCTGGAATAATTTTCTCTTGTTTTTTTTTTTTTTTTGGTCACACTCAGCAATGCACAGGGGTTACTCCTGGCTCATGCACTCAGGAATTACTCCTGGCGGTGCTCAGGGAACCATATGGGATGCTGGGAATCGAACGCGGGTCGGCCACGTGCAAGTCAAGCGCCCTACCCACTGTACTATTGCTCCAGCCCCAAATTTTCTCTTGTTTTAATCACCATATTTATGATAATTTTTATGGCAACCCAGAAAATCTATGTAAGTTTTAGAAAAGAAAAATCACTCTACTTGACTCCAATTCATTGTATAGTTACAGGGATAAAGTGAGAAAGAGATACAGAAATGGAACAGATAGGTAACCCAGAACGAGCTAGCCTATGTATACTTAAATACAAATAGTTATTTTTTATAAGGGTGCAAAAGCAATTTCATATAAGTTAATTTTTACAATAAGAGGGTGCTAAGCAATTGGATATCTATAGACATAAAGTGTATCTTGAAATACACCTTTATAGAAATTAATTCAAAATACAGCATTAATTTAAATGTAAATAAAATTTATATAATACTTGTTTCATGATAAAATCTCCAGAATCTTCAGCCTAGTGAAAAGATTTTAGACATGACATCAAAACATATCAATAAAATGAAAAAGTAATTGTACTTTGTCCAGAATTTTTGTGACTTTGTTAAAAGTATAAAATCGCCAGCTAAATGTGGGAAGTTCTTTTGCAAACCATGTATCTGACAAAAGAATCATCTAGAATATATAATGGACCATTAAAACCAAATATCTGGGGCTGGAGCAATAGTACAGTGGGTAGAGTGCTTGCTTTGCACACAACTGACCCAGCACCCCATATGGCCCCCCAAGTTCTGTAGTCATCTCTGAGGACAGAATTAGGAGTAAGCTGTGAACACCACTGGGTATGACCCTCACTCCCCAAAAAACCCTCTTGAAACGCTTAAAAGTAAAAATAGAAAATGGTCAAAAGAATGACGAGACTTCATTGATGAGGATATGTTGGTGGAAAAAAACACATGAATAAATGTACAATATCATTTGCCATTAGAGAAATGCAAAATGAGATTGATCAGATAGCTCTACTGATAAATTGATATGTTCTATTAGGAAAGCTGTAGTTTAAAGTTAATGACAATACTAAATACTGGCAAAACTAATGAGAAATTGGATTTGTGTGTATCATTGATGGCACTGTCAAATTATACACCCAATCTGGGAAATCGTTTTTCAGTTTGAAAAAAGCCCTAAGATGTATTGTACAAACAAAAATCCTATTCCTAGATATTTACTCTATAGAAATCATATGTCTGTATAAAACATGTACATAAACATTTATAGCTTTAATTGTAAAGTTAAAAACTGGAAGTGAAGTATACTCACACCTGTATGGATCTCAAGGGCATTATGCTGAGCAAAAAAGCCAGTCCCCAAATATTATATGTTCAATATCAATTGGTAAATGGTTAAACTGTGGTAGATGCATGCCACTGAATACTACTCTGCAACTAAAAACTATAAACTACAGAGGTTGGAGTGATAGCACAGCGGATATGATGTTTGCTTTGCATGCGGCTGACCCGGGTTCGATACCCAGCATCCTATATGGTCCCCCGAGCACTGCCAGGAGTAATTCCTGAGTGCAGAGTCGGGAGTAATCGCTGGGGATGACCCAAAAAGGAAAAAGTCCCTATAAACTACTAATGCGTACAAATTGGTTGGGCCTAGTGGTCATTATGCTGAATGAGAAAAGATAATCTCAAACTTACAGACTATCACTCAAAAACATATTTGTGTATTATAGCACTGTAGCACTGTCGTCCTGTTTTTCATTGATTTGCGCGAGTGGGCAACAATAATGTCTCCATTGTGGGACTTGTTACTGTTTCTGGCATATCGAATACGCCACGAGTAGCTTGCCAGGCTGCTGTATGGGCATTAGTGTATTACTTTGAAATAATATTCTGAAAATGACAAAATTATTTTTAAGTGGCATAATATTACTAGTTGGAAAGAGTTAGGGATGGTGGAAGGGTGAGTGGGGGGTGTAGATAGAAATGGAAAGCATGAGAGAGATCTTTATGGTGATGTAATACAGTTTTATCTTGAGTGAAGTGGGTACATAAATATACATGTGATAAAATGACAGAGAATGCTGCACAACATAATGCAAAAATGTCAAGTTTCTAATTTTACACACAGTCCAATAGAATATTGTCCTATAATTGGAATCTATCCATTAGTGGAAACTGAGTGAATATGAGACCTCTTTAAATTGTCTTTCCAACAGTCTTTTAAAAAATCTATAAAAGTTAAAAAATTTTTTAAATATATTTAAATATTACATCAAATATCACTCCTCAACACAAAATTTTCCAATGATTTCTTTCATTCATAGTTAAAATCCCAAATTATTGGGGCTGGGTGGTGGTCAAGTGGTGGTCAGGGGGCCTTGGGTAACTTTCCATGATAATTTGAATATACAAGTTATCAGATCCCTATGGGACACAGGAAAAACAGTAGTAGGAGGGAAGTTCATAGCAAGACAAAAAAAAAACAAAAAATGCTGAAATAGTCTAACCTCACTTCTCAAGAAACTAGAGAAAGAATATGTAAAACCAAAAGAAAGTAGAAATATGGATATAATAAAAATCAGAGCAGAAATCAATAACATAGAAACCAAGAGAATAATATTAAAGTATTTTATTTTTATTTATTTTAATTTTTAATTGATTGGATCACCCTGCCGAACCCCTCTCTTTACATCAATGATCACTTCCTTGTGAAATGGTGAATCTCAGCAAAAGTATGTTTATGAAAAATGACTAGTCCCTGACATTCCATTTGCTCTCAATGGAATGAACATCTTCGAATGGAGCAGCTATGTGTACCTGGGTCGAGAACTCAACATAAGGAATGATCTTGGTGCCAAAACTATGTAGGAGGAAGAGAGCAGCATGGAACGCCTTCAAGAGCATCGAAGAAGCGGTTAAGAGGATGAAGAACCTCCGGCTCTGGGCACATCATTTTGACTCCACCATTTTTCCTGCACTAACATACGCCTCAGAGACCTGGGCTCTACACAAACAGGATGAGAATGCTATTCGGGTATCCCAAAGAGGAATCAAAAGAGCTATGCTAGGAGTATCACGTTTCACTCAAGTGAGAGAAGGAATCTGGAGTTCCAAGCTCCATCGATGGTCAAGAATCAGGGACGCTGTCTCCTTTGCCAAGGTGTTGAAAATCAGATGGGCTGGACACGTAATGCGATTCAGGGACGACTGCTGGACTAGAGCTGTTACCGACTGGATTCCACGAGACGTCAGAAGACCGCGTGGCCGCCCACCAACTAGATGGTCAGATTTCTTCATCAAATCCTTGAATAAACAGTTTGAGGCTCTTCCTGTTCCTGGAGCGAGCAGATATCACTGGGCTACACTAGCACGCGACAGGGACAAATGGAGACATTACTGGTGCCCGCTCAAGCAAATTGAGGATCAACAGGATGACAAGTGATACAAGTGAATTGATTGGATCTTTATTTTGTTTTTTATTGAACTAAAGAACTGTTATTTAAAAGTTCCTGATAGTTGAGTTTTACACATATAATACATCTATGTGTATGTGTAATATATGTGTAAATGCATTACACATATAATATATTTTCTGCAAAAATACCACGACCAGCATCAACTTCCCTCCACCAGATATTCCATCCCCACACCCAATCCCTGGCTCATCCTCCACCAGCCAACCTGACAAGCACATTACAAAGTTCCAGTGGCTGCAGCTTAGATGTTTTCAGTGTTGTGGAGTCTGTATATATATATATATATATATATATATATATATATATATATATATATTGCTATACCAGTCACCCTACCACCACTGTAACTGAGGCCTGACCCCTATTCACCCACCACCTCGTCCTCCTCCTCTTTCTCCACTTCTTCCTTCACTTCCTCCTCCTCCTTATTCTCTCATTGATCTCTTTTCTTCTCTGTTCTCTCTAAATACTGGGTCATCTACCCATCCCTCCTTTACTACAATACACTTCCTCATCCAATATTCTATATACCAAAGACAAGTGAGGTCATCCTGTAGGAAACCATTTTTAAGGTCTTTGAAACCCATAGCAGTTTCTTTTCCAGGAATAAACGAGAATGACTAACTCTTGGCTAGATTAACAAAGAACAATGACAACTAATAATAGGATCAGAAATGAAAGGGTCAGAATGATAGAATCAGAAATGAAAGAATCAGAAATGAAAGTTAAAACTGACACTTAAGGAATAGAAAGGATCTAAGAGTTGAACAATTTTATACAAATAGAAGAAATGAATGAATTTTAGATTTATACAACATCTCAAGACTTATTTAAAAAGAAAATTGGAACAGGGCCTGAGAGATAGTGTGCAGGATGCTTGCCTTGCATGCAGTAGACCTGTTTTTTTCACCTGCACCTCAAGCCCTGCCAGGAATAATTTCTGAGCACAGAGCCAGGAACTCTGAGACCCACTGTGTGTGGCTCAGAAACAAAAAAGAGAGAAAATTGAAACACATCAATTGTTAGTAAGGAAATTGAAACAGCAATCAAAATCTTACAAAAAAAAACATAGTCCAGGTTAAGATGGATTCACGATCTTCCAGAAAATCAAAGAAACAGGACTTTTTAATAAGTTCAATGAGGCAAACATTGCCCTAATACCAAAAGGACAGCAGTTATTAAAAAATTACTAAATAAAAATATTACATATACAGTAAACATTTCTACTTAAAATTCTAGTCTAAAAATTACATGTATGCCAATAATTTCATGTATAGAAATTATTTAAAAGATATAAATTAAAAATTATTTAAATGGAAATTCCTAATATATGGAGATACAAATATTTTCAATGAAGTCTTAACCAAATATAACAACATACCGAAAATAATATACACCATAATAGGTGGGATTCCAGATTTGCAAGGATGGTTCAATAATCATAAATCAATGTGATACACCACATCAACAAAATATAATTAAAATATATATGATTATGTGGATGGATGCAAAGAAAGCTCTTAACAAGGTTAACTTTCATTCATGATAGAGTTCTCCACATTATAGGGCTATAAGGAACTTACCTCAATAAAGACATCTACAACAAACCAGTAGCTGTGGTAAACACCTGAGAGCCTTCCTTATATCAGGCACAATACAAGGATTTACACTATCACCACTATCATTCAACATAGTACTGGAAGTCTAAGTCACAGTCATTAGATTAGAAAAAGAAATCTATAGGATTTTAGATAATCTAAACTATCTTTCTACCTTCAATAATAAAAAATATTTTCAAGTTTACCATTGTGATCCTGTATCATTTTAACTTTGCCTGAATCATTCCTCAAATATAGTCTCTTTATCAGGATTTAAGCAAAACTTGACAGGTACTGTTAATTAGTTTGCTAGGGCTGCTATAATAAAAAAAATATTACCGGCTAAGAGACACAGTAGCAATGAATTTTTAACCTTCTTAAAATCACTATGAGTTACAAAGTTACAAAGATAGTCATGATTGAGTTTCAGTCATACAATGTTCCAACATCAATCTCTTCACAAGTGTCCTCTACTTTCCACTAATGTCCCTAATTTCCCTCCTGCCCTATTTTGTCACAAGTGAGACTAGGAGCCTAAAATCAAGCAAGCTGTTAGTATTTTAACTTCTGTTGGTGCCTCTCTTGCCTTGATTTGCTGAAGGCTGCCTTATAAAAATTCACATGGTCATTCCTTATTTTCAGTGTTGCATATGTGATATCTGTTTAGAAATATATAGTTTAGATTATGTGTTTTCAGTAACGTTGACGCGCATGGTTTTAGTGTACACATTTACCTCACCTTGCCACTACCAGAATGCCCATAAAACTCCCGCCACACACACACACACACACACACACACAGACACATTCATACTCCTGAGTCAGTTACAGTCCACCAACTCTCCATAATCTGCTTAATACCGTTTTATTATTTATTTACTTTTATTTATTTTTGCTCCTGATGGTGCTCAGCGAAACATCTGAAGTGCTGGGGATAGAATTCGGATAGGCCACATGCAAGAATGTGCTACTCGCTGTGCCATTGACTGCAATATCACTCTGTCCCCACCCCAACATCATTGAAGTGTTGGACATAAATTAAACATTCTTATAATCTGGGTCATAGCCATTTATGACACCAGAAGCAGTTCGTGGGCGTGACCACCAGGCTCCGGGAAGAACAGGAAGATGGGAAAAGGGAGCCCATCCCCAACCACGTGAGAGCCTGGAGACTGCAGTCACAAAATGTGCATACCTGAATATTTTAACAGATTCATTCCTAGATGAGACTCAGGCCGAGCCCACAGAGTCTGGCTGTGAGCATGACAGCAGTTGGATTTTGGATGTTTTCAACTGCCGGGGCTCTGTTTGGCCGGGTGATGGGTTCACCTACCCCTGCCCCGTCTGTGGTGCCCCAGATATGAGACTCAGCCTGGTGAGGAATCTGGAGGCATCTTTGCAGCTTCCAGTTTAATCCTTGTTTTCTGTGTATAAATTGGTTCAACTTTATCATACCACAATTACCGGAATTGCCGTAGTTTTGCCATTTTTTTAAAATTGGCTTGAAATTATGTATCCTGTTTTCATTCTTCATTGGTCAAGAAAATGCTAATGTGTGAAGCCTGTTTAGTTCAGTTGCAACTGTAATCAATATAGCATTCCTTTATAAAAGCATTTCTTTATAGCATTCCTTTATAGCAATCCTTTATAGCATTGCCAAATTTGTTCTTCAGTTGGCATTTCATTTGCCTTAAGGATTTTTTGGTAATTGTAAATAATGCTTCAAATATTCTTATGCATTACATCTAATACATAAGCACAAGGATCTTCTCATGATACACATTGAATATCTTGTCCATTGCAGTGACCTCACTTTGTCGAAGTTTTCTACAACATGCTGTGCAAGGTGATCCTTGGCTAGCTGGACTGGCCATTTCATGCTAGGGCCTAAGAATACAATGTTGCCTGAACTCAGTGATGCTGCAGACTACCAGGTCTGTCCTTGGGGTGCTGGGGGCCTTCAGGACACACCCATTAGTCCTTGGGGATGTGTAGTGCTGGGGATCAGACTAGACACATTGCACATGTATAGCTTGTGCTCCTGACTCCTGAGCTATCTCCCCTACTTGAGCATCTTTTCATTTATCTGTTGGCCGTTTCTTCTTCCTCTCAGGTGACCTGCCCATCTTGTTTCTGTTTTAGTTTGTTGGCAGGTGGGGTGGCTGCCCAGTATTGCAGGGCCTTCAGGGACTCTTCAGCCTTGTAGTACAGGTACAGACCTGACAGTTTCACTGCTTATCTTGGCAATGTGGTCTTGTGCTGTTGGGGATGACAGTGATACAGTTACAGTGACAGTTTAGATAACAAGGTTACAGTCATGTTAATGTTTTTAGTTATATTGTATAAAGAATGTATTAATAATACATTTGGTGCATCACCACCAAAATTCCCATGATCCTTCCCCATTTTATTCAGTACTTATTATAGTTCAGGTCACATGTTTACAATAGTGTTGATGTGTTAATATTTTCTTAATCGAGATTGGTTGCTTTCTACTTTACATCCCATCCAATGCTATTCCTGGTATATCAGTGGTGTATAGTTTGAGAGGCACATTTGTGGCCACATGCTACAGAAATTCTAAAAGTTTGAGTGGGGTGATACAGCTGGAGTTAAATTTTTAATTGATGGTCACTTTGAGGTCCAGAAGCATCTCTGCAGTTTGGTGATCTCTTTCGAGATTTATTTATGAGTCTCTGGTGATGGCTGGTTAATGATCTTATAGGGCGCCAGAGGTAATTCATGGGAGTGACTGTCAGACTTCAGGAAGAACAGAGAGATGGGGGGAGGTAGCCCATCCCCAACTCCATGAGAGCCTGGAGATTTCAGTCACAAAACCTGCATACCTGAGTTTTTCAGCAGATTCATTCCTTGATGAGACTTGTCCTAAGCCTGTGGAGTCTGGCCATGAGCATGGCGGTGATTGGAGCGTGGAGTTTTCTGCTTCTAGGGCTCTATTTGTGTGGGTGGTGGGCTCACCCGTCCCTTCTGGGTGTCCCAGATATGAGACTCAGCCTGGAATGTGATTTTGGGGACTGGAGGCATTTCTGTAATAACTGGATGGTGACTTTGGGGTCTGAAGGCATCTCTGCAACTTGTTGATTTTGATGTTTATTTATGAGTCTCTGGTTAATAACATTTTAAATGGAAAATAGAGATGTAAGTAAGTACAGGTATGGTGAATTCTCACAATGTCATTAATAGCAATGATTTAAACATTTTCCAGAGGCTCAGAAAATCGAGCACCTCAGAGTCAGCTTAACTAAGGAGGTAAGGACCTGTACAAAGAAAACTACAAAATGCTACTTCAAGAAATAAAAAAGGACACAATGAAATGAAAAGATATCCCCTGCTCATGGATCGGGAGAATTAACATTGTTAAAATGGCAATACTCCCGAAAGCATTGTACATATTCAATGCAATCCCTATAAGGATACACATGACATTCTTCAAAGAGTGGATAAAACACTCCTGAAATTCATATGGAACAAAAAAATCCCCATCAATAGCTAAAGCAATTCTGGGAAGAAAGAAGATGAGAAGCATCACCTTCCCCAACCTCAAACTCTACTACAAAACGGTAATAATTAAAACAGCATGGTACTGGAACAAAGGCAGAGCCACAGACCAATGGAATAGGGTTGAATATCCTGACACACACCCTCAAATATATGATCACCTAATCTGTGATAAGGGAGCAAGAAATGTGAAGTGGAGTAAGGAAAGCCTCTTTATGAAATGGTGTTAGCAAAACTGGACAGCTACGTGCAAAAAATGGGCTCAGACCTCTACCTAACACCATGTACGAAAATCAGATCAAAATAGATTAAAGACCTCAACATCAGACCAGAATCCATAAAATACATTGAAGACAAGGTTGGCAAAACCCTCCACGACATTGAAGCTAAAGGTGTCTTCAAAGATGACACGCCACTGGCCAACCAAGTGGAAACAGATTAACAAATGGGACTATGTTAAACTAAGAGCTTCTGCACCTCAAAAGAAAAAGTGACCAAGATACAAAGACAGTCAACAGAGTTGGAAAGGATATTTACCTAATATGCGTTGGACAAGGGGTTGATATCAAGGATATACAAGGCACTGGTTGAACTCTACAAAAAGAAGACATTCAACCCCATCAGAAAATGGGGCGATGAAATGAACAGAAACTTTCTCAAAGAAGATATCCAAATGGCCAAAAGGTACATGAAAAAATGCTCTTCATCATTAATCATCAGGGAGATGCAGATCAAAACAACAAGAAGATATCAACTTACACCACAAAGACTGGCGCACGTCCAAAATAACAAAAGCAACCGGTGTTTGCGCAGATGTGGGGAGAAAGGGACTCTTCTTCATTGCTGGTGGCAATGCCGACTGGTTCAGCCCTTTTGGAAAACAATATGGACAATTCTCAAAAAAAATTAGAAATTGACACTGTAGCACTGTCATCACTGTAGCACTGTTCATCGATTTGCTGGAGCGGGCACCAGTAACGTCTCCATGGTGAGACTTGTTGTTACTGTTTTTGGCATATTGAATATGCCCTGGAGAGCTTGCCAGATTACTGTTTCAATTTTTGATTACTGTTTCAATTTCCTTGATAGCAATATGTCTATTCAGCTATTCCAAATCTTTTTTGGTTCAGTCTTGGGAGATTATAGGAATCCAAGAATTTATCCAATTCTTCTAGGTTCTCTTGTTTCGTGGCATACAGACTTTCAAAGTATTCTCTGATGATCTTTTGATTGTCTTTGGTTTCTGTTGTGATGTCCCTCTTTTCTTTTCTGTTTCAGTTTACTAGGGTTCTCCCTCTCTCTCTGTGTGAGTCTTCTTAGTGGCTTATCAATTCTGTTTTTTTTTTCTAAAAGCTCTTGGTTGCAGTCCCAGCCGGTTTCTCAGACCCAGAGCACCCCAGCCATCCCCCCCCCTCCGGACTGCCACCCTAGTGGCTGGCACACCACCCCCTAGTACCGCAGCCGTTCTCTCTTTCGGCACAGATGTGTGCTATTGTGGGGAAAGGGGTGTGGCCTAATCGTCAGTGAGCATGGCCTAGGCAAAAGTGGGCGTGGCCTCTTTTGGGGTCAGCCACAGTTATTTTCCAGCACCAAGCAATCTCTTGTTACATCTCAGCCTTTATTACCTATGTGCATGAGTAACATCCTAGCTATCCAAAGAACAGTAAGATAATAAGCCAGTAGTCTATCCTAATTTCACCCAAACATCAATACATACAAGTACCCGTGCAAAGCCCAAAGTAGAAGAGCACATTCTCCAAAAGTATCATCTTAGTCCTCACCTAAGGATTAGAGGAATATCTGAGAGGAAGGACATGTTCTAGAAGGGGAAAATAAAAAGGTAACTACCATTGACCGATACCATCCAGATTCCTTTTTCGCAACAGGAAGGAACAGGAATAGTGAACTTGAAGGTCCCTCTTCCATACCACCACAACAACATAAAGAAACAGCGCAAATCCCCACCACAAGGAGAGGATGATGAAAAGAGTCCAGAAGCCTCAATAGGCATTTCCTACAAACCTGAACTCTTCGATAAAGAATTCAGAGTTGAAGTGATGAAGATGTTCAATGAACTCAACTTAAAGATTGAAAAGGTATCCATTTAATTAAAGGAGGACCTGACAGAAACAATACAACAGACAGCCGAGAAAATATGGGAAGAAATGATAGAAGAAATAAAAAAGCTACAAAAAGAAATGTCACGAGTGAAGGATTCGGTAGATGAAAAAAAAACTCAGTGGGTGCCCTCAACAATAGAATGACTACAGCAGAAGACAGAATCAGTGAGCTTGAAGATGATCTGCAGACGGCCTACAGACAACAACAAACAATGGGATGAGACCTAAAAATAGCTCGAGGACGAATCAGAGTCCTAGGGGATGATCTCAAGAGGAACAACATTAGAATCATTGGAGTACCAGAAGGCCAGGGAACCAACGACAATGAAAAAGCCACAGTCAAACAAATCATTGCTGAAAAGTTCCCAGAACTGGAGAATGCAGGCATCCAGACTCAAGGAGCCTGAAGGGTGCCAGCTAAAAGAGACCCTAACAGAAAAACTCCAAGACATATCACAGTTAGTATGATGGGCGTCATGGATAGAGACACAATACTGCAAGCAGCAAGGTCGAAGAAGGAAATCACATACAAAGGAGCAGCCCTAGATTCACAGAAGACCTAACAGAGGAAACCCTCCAAGCCCGAAGGCAGTGGTGGGATATAGTGAAAAAATTCAATGAAATGAACGCTTCACCAAGAATACTTTATCCGGCTAAATTCTCATTCAAACTCGAAAGAATGATACACTAGTTTGTGGATAAACAACAGCTCAGGAACTTCATTGGCTCAAAACCAAACCTAAAAGAAGACTAAAGGGGCTATTGTAAGACAAGAAAAATCTCTACACGCACAACAAACCCTTACAGAAAGATGGCGCAAAATCCAATAACAATACTCTCTCTCACTGTCAATGGTCTAAATTCAGCAATTAAGAGACACAGAGTGGCAAAATAAATTCAGAACTGAACCCAACATTCTACTGCCTGCAAGAAACACATATGAATAACCAGAACAAACACAGACTCAAAGTCAAAGGATAGAACACAATACTGCAAGCAAAAAAACTCCCTCAAAAAAGCTAGGGTAGCATTACTAGTATTGGACAACATAGATTTCAGGTTGAAAAAGATTAGAAGGGAAAGTGAAGGCTATTTTTTATTAATCAAGGTATATGTACAGCAGGAAGAAATCACACTCCTAAACGTGTATGCACCCAATGAGGGACCAGCTAAATACCTACAACAACTGCTAACAGACCTTAAGAAGGACATTGTGAACAACACAATAGTAGTTGGAGAATTCAACACCGCCCTATCACCTCTGGATAGATCAAGAAGATTAAAACTCACCAAGGAAATACTGGCTTTGAAGGAAGAAATAGAAGAGAGAGAGGGCTAATAGATTTATACAGGGCATTCTATTCCCCCCCAAAAGAGTACACATTCTTTTCCAGTGCACATGGAACATTTTCCAGAATAGACCATGTGCTGGGTCACACAACATACCTCAAAAGAATCAGGAAGATAGACATTGTATCAGCTATCTTTTTAGACCATGATGCACTGAAGATTGAAGTGAATCATGTACAGATGCAAAAAAACAAATCAAACACCTGGAAATTAAACAACTCGATGTTGAACAATTAGTGGGCCAGGAAAAAAACCAAAGAAGAAATCAAAAGGTACCTGGAAACAAATGAGAATGAAGACCCGAGCTACCAGAACCTGTGGGACGCAGCTAAAGCCGTAATAAGGGGGAAATTTATAGCTCTGCAAACATTTCTCAGGAAGGAAGAAAGGGCCCACATAAATAACTTGACTTCGCAGCTCAATACCTTAGAAAAAGGAACAACAAAAGTAGCCCAAACCAGGCAGAAGGAAAGAGATAATAAAACTTAGAGCAGAAATCAATGACATGGAAACCCAGAAGACAATCCAATAGATCAATGAAACCAAGAGCTGGTTCTTCGAGAAAATAAATAAGATTGATAAACCACTAGCAAAACTCACAAAGAAAGAGAGAGAGAACCCTTAAAAATCGAATCAGAAATGAAAAGGGGGATATCACAACAGAAACCGAAGAAATTCAAAAATCATCAGAGACTACTTTGAAAATCTGTACACTACCAAACAAGAGAACCTAGAAGAAATAAATGAATTCCTGGATTCCTATAATCTTCCAAGGCTGAATCAAAAAGACCTGGAATACTTGAACAGTCCTATTAATAGCAAGGAAATTGAAACGGTAATCAAAAGTCTTCCCAAAAACAAAAGCACGGTTCCCGATGGATTCACTAGCGAATTCTTCCAAACATTTAAAGAGGACCTCTTGTCAGTTCTTCTCAAGCTTTTCCAGGAAATTGAAGAAACAGAAACCCTCCCAAACAGTTTCTATGAGGCTCATATCTCCCTAATACCCAAAGCAAACAAAGACACCACAAAAAAAGAAAACTACAGGCCAATATCCCTGATGAACAGTGATGCAAAGATTCTCAACAAAATATTAGCAAACAGAATTCAACAACTCATCAAAAAGATCATCCACCACGACCAAGTGCGATTCATCCCGGGGTTGCAAGGATGGTTTAACATTCGGAAATCAATCAACATAATTCATCATATCAACAAAAGAAAAGATAAGAACCATATGATCATATCAATAGATTCAGAGAAAGCATTTGCCAAGATCCAGCACCCATTTATGATGAAAACTCTTGCCAAAATGGGTATAGAAGGGACTTTCATCAATATAGTCAAGGCCATCTACTACAAGCCGACGGCAAGCATCATCGTCAATGGGGAAAAACTAAGAGCCTTCCGTCTAAGATCAGGGACGAGAAAATGATGCCCACTCTCTCCAATTCTCTTCAATATAGTACTGGAAGTACTTGGAATAGCGGTTTTGCAAGAAAAAAAGGTATTAAGGGCATTCAAGTAGTAAAGGAAGAAATCAAGCTCTTACTATTTACAGACGGTATGATACTATACTTAGAGAACCCTAAAACCTCTACCAAGAAACTCTTAGGAACAATAGACTTGTATAGTAAAGTTGCAGGCTATAAAATCAATACCCAAAAGTCCATGGCTTTCTATAGCAAATAATAAAAGAGAAGAAAGTGACATGAAAAAAGAAATCCTGTACAAAATTGTGCCTCAGAAAATCCAGAAAATCGTGCCTCAGAAAATCTGAATCAGCTTAACTAAGGATGTAAAGGACCTGTACAAAGAAAACTACAAAACACTACTTCAAGAAATAATAGGGGACACAAGGAAATGGAAAGATATCCACTGCTCATGGATTGGGAGAATTAACATTGTCAAAATGGCAATACTTCCCAAAGCATTGTACACATTCAATGCGATCCCTATAAGGATACCCATGACATTCTTCAAAGAAATGGAGCGAACATTCATGAAATTCATATGAAACAATAAGAGCCCATGAATAGCTAAAGCAACTCTTAGGAAAAAGAATACGGGAGGAATCACCCTCCCCTACCTCAATCCATACTACAAAGCGGTAATAATTAAAACAGCACCGTACTGGAACAAAGGCAGAGCCACAGACCAATGAAACAGGGTTGAATATCCTGACACACACCCTCAAATATATGATCATCTAATCTTTGATAAAGGAGCAAACACTGTGAATCCGAACAAGGAAAGCCTCTTCAACAAATGGTGCTGGCAATAATGGACAGCAACATACAAAAAATGGGCTTAGATCTCTACTTAATGCCACATACAAAAGTCAGGTCAAAGTGGATTAAAGATCTCAACATCAGACCAGAATCCATAAGGTACATGGAAAACAATGTTGGCAAAACCCTCCACGACATTGAAGCTAAAGTTATTTTCAAAGATAACACACCACTGGCCAAGCAACTGAAAACAGAGATAAACAAATGGGACTACTTTAAACTAAGAAGCTTCTGCACCTCAAAAGAAACAGTGACAAAAATACAAAGACAGTCTACAGAATGGGAAAGGATATTCACCCAATACACATCTGATAAGGGCTTGATATCAAGGATATACAAGGAAGGCACTGGTTGAACTCTACAAGAAGAAATTCCCAACCCCATCAAAAAATGGGGGATGGAAATGAACAGAAATTTTCTCAAAGCAGAAATTCGAATGGCTAAAAGACTCATGAGAAAATGCTCTACGTCACTAATCATCAGGGATATGCAGATTAAAACAACAATGAGATATCATTTCACACCACATAAACTGGCCCACATCCAAAAGAACAAAAGTAACCTCTGTTGGCTTGGATGTGGGGAGTGGGACTCTCCTTCACTGCTGGTGGGAATGCCGACTGGTTCAGCCCTTTTGGAAAACAATATGGACAATTCTCAAAAGACTAGAAACTGAGCTCCCATTTGACCCAGCAATACCACTCCTGGGAATATATCCTGGAGAGGCAAAAGGTTATAGTAGAAATGACATCTGCATTTGTATGTTCATTGCAGCACTGTTTACAATAGCCAAAATCTAGGAAAAAACAGAGTGCCCCAAAACAGATGACTGGTTAAAGAAACTTTGGTACATCTACACAATGGAATACTATGCAGCTGTTAGAAAAGATGAAGTCATGAAATTTGTATATAAGTGGCTCTTACATGGAAAGTATCATGTTAAGTGAAATGAGTCAGAAAGAGAGGGACAGACATAGAAATATTGCATTCATCTGTGGAATATAAAATAACATAGTGGGAGACTAACACCCAAGAGATAAGGATTAGGAGGTCTGCCCCACAGCTTGGAAACTGGCCTCACATGCTGGGGGAAAAGGCAGCTCAGATACAGAAGGGAACACCAAGTAGAGTATGTCAGGAGAACCCATTCAGGTTGGAAGATGCGAGCTGAAAGTAGACTATAGACTGAACATGATGGCCACTCAATACCTCTATTGCAAATTACAACACCCAAAAGGAGAGAGAACAAATGGGAGTGTCCTGCCACAGAGGCAGGGTAGGGTGGTGGGGGATAGGGTGAGGGTGGTGAGAGGGATACTTCGATCATTGGTGGAGGTGAATGGGCACTGGGAGTTTGGGTTCACTGTATGAGTAAAATGCAAACACAAAGTTCATAAGTTTTTAACTGTATCTCACAGTGATTCTCCAATAAAAAATTAAAAAAAGTAAAAGCTCTTGGTTTCATTGATCTTTCAGATTGTTTTATTGGTTTCCATGTCATTAATTTCTGCTCTAAGTTTTATTATTTCTTTCCTTCTGCCTGGTTTGGGCTCATTTTGTTGTTCTATTTCTAAGATCTTGAGCTATGAAGTCAAGTTATTTGCATGGGCCCTTTCTTCTTTCCTGAGAAATGCTGCAGAGCTAAAAATCTTCCCCTTAACATGGCATTAGCTGCGTTTCACAGGATCTGGTAGCTCATGTCTTCATACTCATTTGTTTCCAGGTATTTTCTGATTTCTTCCTTGGTTTTTTCCCTGACCCACTCGTTGTTCAACATTGAGCTGTTTAATTTCCATGTGCTTGATTTGGTTCTCTGTGTGTGTATGATTAACTTCTATCTTCAGTGCATCGTGGTCTGAAAAGATAGTTGATACAATTTCTATCTTCCTGATTATATTGAAGTATGTTTTGTGACCTGGCATGTGGTTTATCTTGGAAAATGCTCTGTGTGCACTTGAAAAGAATGTGTATTCTTTTGGGGGGGATGTACATCCATGTATAGATCTATTAGCCCTCTCTCTTCAATTTCTTCCTTCAGAGCCAGTACTTCCTTGCTGAGTTTTCGTGTTGTTGATCTATCCAGAAGAGATAAAGCAGTGTTGAATTCTCCAGTTACTACTGTGTTATTACCAGTATCCTCCTGGGAGTCTGTCAGCAGATGTTTTAAGTATTTTGCTGGTCCCTCATTGGGTTCCTATATGTTTAGGATAGTGTGATTTTTTCCTGATGTACATATCCCTTGATTTATAAAAAATGGCCTTTCTTGTCCTCTCTAATCTTTTTCAGCCTGAAATCTATGTTGTCTGATACTAGTATGGCCACCCCAGCTTTTTTATGAGGGAGTTGTTTTTTTCTTGAAGGATTATTTTCCATCCATTGACTTTGAGTCTGTGTTTGCTCTGACTGTTCAGATGTGTTTCTTGGCAGCAGAATGTTAGGTTCAGTTTTTAAATCCATTTTGCAACTGTGTCTCTTAATTGGTGCATTTAGACCATTGAGATTGAGAGAGATTATTGTTATGGGAGTTTTGTGCCATCTTTTTGTAGAGGTTTATTGTGCATGTAGGGATTTTTCATGTCTTACACTAACCCCTTTCGTCCTTTTTTCAGGTTGGTTTTGAGTCTATGAAATTCCTGAGCTGTTATTTATCCATGAAATAGTGTATTGTTCCTTCAAATTTGAGTGAGAGTTTAGCTGGATAAAGTATTCTTGGTGAGGTGTTCGTTTTATTGAGTTTTGTTCACTATATCCCACCATTGTCTTCGGGCTTGGAAGGTTTTCTCTGATAAGTCTGCTGTAAATCTAAGTGGTGCTTCTTTGAATATGATTTTCCTCTTTGACCTTGCTTGCAGTATTGTGTCTCTATCCATGCCATCCATCATTCTGATCATAATTTGTCTTGGAGTCTTTTTATTAGGGTCTCTTTTAGCTGGTACCTTTCGGGCTTCTTGGATCTGGATGCCTGCATTTTCCAGCTCTGGGAACTTTTCAGCCTCCTCCCATGGATGCCGCCCCCTGGCGCTGTGTAGGTGGGGCGCGGGCCTGAGGGTCATGCACTTGTGAGGCAGAGCAAGCCGCTGACACTGGAGGGGTGGTGCTCAAATAGAACAGTATTAATCACAAAATGGTTGATGTACTGAAACATACTACAATGTAGATAGTATGTTCATATTTACACAACTAAATCTACATGCATGTCCATTTGCTTAACTGCCTTTCCATCAATTATCTAAACTTCACCAACTATTATGCACTTAATTTCCTTTCTTTATTTTCAGCTGCTTTCTTTAATGTGTGTAGCTGTATTAAAACCTTTCCATCTTAACTAATTCTATCTCAAGAGTACAAAAATCTATTCATGTATATTAAAAACACAGTCTATGTGACACTGTCTTTATTTTTTCACTGCATTATGCTTCTTAATTTGATAACATGGCTTAGGTCTTTACCAGTCCTTAAAGTTCTCTTTATAACAAGGTTACTAAACTCAATGACCACGTTTTTCTGAAATTGAATGTGTATATTTTTATTTTAACTTACGTAACCAGGTCACAATAGTGTTAATGCTTTATTTTAAATGTTTTATTTTTAAATAAGTTTATTTTTATTTTAAAATAAATTTTTAATTTAAATTTTAAAAATATTTTAAAATAAAATTTTTTAAAGCACCATGATTTGCAGAGTTATTCGTTACACAGTTGTTTCAGGGATTTAGTGTCCAATGCCACCAGTGTGACATTCACTCCACCAATGTTCCTGTTTTCCCTCCCATCCCCAAACTACCCCCTTAGGCACATAACAAATTGACTCTATATTACTTGTTCCAACACAATTTTAAGAAATGGCAAATAGAAAAATCAGAAAACAAAATAAGTAAGATCCAAGTTGTGATTGCTATATGGTTTAACCTATATAAATAAGGAAAATAAAACCCGTTAACATAATATAATTAAATTTTTATTCTAATTTACATAAGTTTTCAAATTTTAAATCTAAAGTATATTTTATTACATTTCTTTTAATATTTGGATATCATAATGGTAGTAATCATGTCTTACCTGTCTTTAATAAAACTTCAAAAGAAATTCTTTTAAAGAAATATTCTCCAAATATTTTGGAAAGATTCTCCAAATATTTTTGGGTTTCCATAAAATGGATAAGGCTAACTTATGTTACTTTACCCCCTACACTTTATATAAGCACTGTGGTTTGCAAAATTATTCATGATGATTTATTATAGGCATTCAATTTTCCAACAACAATCTCACCACCATTATCACCTTCCCTCAAACATGGTCTCCAATTTTCTCAACCACTCCCCATAGCAGGCCCACAATAATTTATTTTATACTGATTATTATTAATAAATTCTAACATAATGATCAAAAATGTTTCCTTAGAAGAAAATTAGTGTGAATTGTTGCATCACTATGGAGACATTAAGTCCTTGTATGAGGTATTACTAATATGTTTTTACGAGTTAAACATTACTAAGACATTTTTACGAGTTAAGCATTCTGGTTACTGTTTGGTTAGTCGATATTGGTTGCTTTCTATGTTGCATGCCATCCAATCTGGACTGCTACTACTGAGTAAACAGTGTTGTAGAGTTTGGAGATGTTGCAGCTGAGAAGGTGACTGCACACTCCAGGAAGTCCAGAATTTTTTTTTCATTTTTTAATAAGTGAATCACCGTGAGGGTACAGTTACAAATTCATACATTTTTGTGCTCATGTTTCCCTCATACAAAGTTCGAGAACCCATCCCTTCACCAGTGCCCATTCTCCACCATAAATAAACCCAGCATCCTCCCACCCTCCCCAATCCTATCTCCCCCCACCCCACCCTGTTACTGTGGCAGAGTATTCCCTTTTGTTCTCTCTCCTAATTAGGTGTTGTGGTTTGCAATAAAGATGTTGAGTGGCCATTGTGTTCATTCTCTTATCTACATTCAGCACGCATCACCCTTCCCCCGAATGGCTTCCAACCACATTTTACTCGGTGTTCCCTTCCCTATCTGAGTTGCCCTCTCCCCAGAATGTGAGACCAGCTTCCAAGCCATGGAAACAGCCTCCTTGTACCTATTTCTACTATTCTTGGGTGTTAGTCTCCTACTCTGTTATTCTATATTCCACAGATGAGTGCAATCTTTCTATGTCTGTCTCTCTCCTTCTGACTCATTTCACTTAGCATGATACTTTCCATGCTGATCCACTTATAGGCAAAATTCATGACCTCATTTTTTTCTAACAGCTGCATAATATTCCATTGTATAGATGTACCAAAGTTTCTTCAACCAGTCTTCTGTTCTAGGACACTCGGGTTTTTTCCAGATTCTGGATATTGTAAACAGTGCTGCGATGAACATATAAGTGCAGATATCATTTCGACTATACTTTTTTGTTTCTCTGGGATATGTTCCCAGCAGTGGTATTGCTGGGTCAAATGGGAGCTTAATTTCTAATTTTTTGAGAATCGTCCATATTGCTTTTCAAAACAGCAGAACGAGTTGGCATTCCCACCAGCAGTGTAGAAGGGTCCCTTTCTCCCCACATCTTCTCCAACAGTGGTTGCTTTTGTTCTTTTGGATCGTGCTAGTCTCTGTGGTGTGAGGTGATATCTCATGGTTGTTTTGATCTGCAGCTCCCTGATGATTAGTGATGTAGAACACTTTCTCATGTGTATTTTGGCCATTCGTATCTCTTCCTTGGGAAAGTTTCTGTTCATTTCTTCGCCCCATTTTCTGATGGGGTTGGATGTTTTCTTCTTGTAGAGTTCCACCAGTGCTTTATATACCCTTGATATCAACCCCTTATCTGATGGGTATTGTGTAAATATCTTTTCCCATTCTGTAGATTGCCTTTGTATTCTGGTCACTGTATCTTTTGCGGTGCAGAAACTTTTTAGTTTAATGTAGTCCCATTTGTTGATCTCTGTTTCCACTTGGTTGGCCAGTTGCATGTCATCTTTGAAGATACCTTTATCTTCAATATCGTGGAGGCTTTTGCTGACCTTGTCTTCAATGTACCTTAATGTTTGAGGTCTGATATTGAGGTCTTTAATCCATTTTGATCTGACTTTTGTGCATGGTGTCAGGTCGAGGTCTAAGCCTAACCACCTTTTGGATGTGGTTGTCCAGTTGTGCCAGCACCATTTGTTAAAGAGGCTTTCCTCGCTCCACTTCACATCTCTTGCTCCATTGTCAAAGATTAGATGGTCATACATTTGGGGTTGTGTGTAGGGATATTCCACCCTGTTCCATTGTTCTGCGGCTCTGCCTTTGTTCCAGTACCATGCTGTTTTAAATGTTACCGCTTTGTAGTAAAGTTTGAGGTTGGGGAGGGTGATGTCTCCCATCGTCTTTTTCCCAACAATTGTTTTAGTTATCCGTGGGCGTTTGTTGTTCCATATGAATTTTAGGATTGCTTGATCCGTTTCTTTGAAGAATGTCATGGGTATCCTTATAGGGATCGAGTTGAATCTGTATAATGCTTTGGGGAGTATTGCCATTTTGACAATATTGATTCTCCCTATCCATGAGCAGGGTATATGTTTCCATTTCCTCATGTCCTCTTTGATTTCATGGAGTAGCGTTTTATAGTTTTCTTTGTAGAGGTCTTTTACTTCCTTGGTTAAGCTGATTCTGAGGTACTTGATTTTCTGGGGCACGATTGTGAACGGGATTACTTTTTTCATGTCCCTTTCCTCTGCCTCATTGTTTGTATATAGGAAGGCCATGGATTTTTGGGTATTGATTTTGTAGCCTGCAAATTTACTGTATAAGTCTATTGTTTCTAAGAGTTTCTTAGTAGAGGCTTTAGGCTTCTCTAGATATAGTATCATATCGTCTGCAAATTGTGAGAGTTTTATTTCTTCCTTTCCTATCTGGATGCTCTTAATCTTTTTTTCTTGTCTAACAGCTATCGCAAGTACTTCCAGTACTATATTGAAGAGAAGTGGTGAGAGTGGGCATCCTTGTCTTGTGCCTGATCTTAGAGGAAAGGCCCTTAGTTTTTCCCCATTGAGGATAATGCTTGCCGTAGGCTTGTTGTAGATGGCTTTGACTATCTTGAGGAAAGTTCCTCCAAAACCCATTTTGGTGAGGGTTTTCATCATGAATGGATGTTGGATCTTGTCAAATGCTTTCTCTGCATCTATTGATATGATAATATGGTTTTTATCTTTACTTTTGTTGATATGATGGATTATGTTGATTTTAACTGGGTAGTAGAGCTAGAGTTAAGCTTTTAACTGGGTGGTGGCTTTGGGGTGTGGACATGACTGCCAGAGCTTCTTGAATACAGGGAGGTGGGGGGAGGTAGCCCATTCTGACCCTGAGAAAGCCTTGAGATTTCAGTCACAAAGACCCGCTCACTTGAATTTTGAGCAGGTTAAATTCTGGGTAAGGCTAGGTCCTGAGACAATAGAGTCCAGCTGGAGGCATAGTGGCGATTTTTCAGTGTGGGAGCAAACAGCTTCTGGGGCTCTTTTTGGTTGGGCCCTGGACTCGCCCACCCCACTGCAGGTAACCCTAGTGTCTCAGCCATCTGTGAGTGTCCAAAGGATTTTTGGTGTCTTGTTGATGTACTTTGAGATTTATTCATGAAACTCTCGAGCAAGGCTGGTAGATGAGCTTATATGGCATCAGAGGTGGTTCTTGGGCATGATTCAATGCTTATTGTTTTAATACACAGTTATTGAACCACCATTAAAGCGCCCAAGGCACCACATCCTTATGTGACCACTTTTAATTTGTATCTCATTGACCTTTCATCAGCATTAAACACAAAAAAATTATCATTCTATTCTGATCTTACTTTCCTTGCTATCACAAAGTTATATTTTCCTCCGGTCCTTTAATTGCTCTTCTGAAGCATTCTGCCAGAAATTCCTAATGCATTCGTCCATTAACTGTGAATGTTCTTGAATGTTTCCTAATGCTTTTCTTTTTTCTCTTGATTTCACCACTGTACTTTCATCTTGGAGATATGATACTGTCACCGTCACTGTCATCCCCTTGCTCATCGATTTGCTCGAGTGGGCACCAGTAATTTCTCCATTGTGAGACTTGTTGTTACTCTTTTTGGCATATCGAACACGCCATAGCGAGCTTGCCAGGCTCTGCCATGTGAGCAAGATACTCTCGGTAGTTGGCCAGGCTCTCTGAGAGGGGCAGAGGAATCAATCCCGGGTCAGCCGTGTGCAAGGCGAAGGCTCTACCTTCTGCACTATTGCTCCAGCCCTGGAAATACAACACAGGCCTATATATGTAGGCCTATATGCTGGTAGAAACATACTTTTTATCAGACTCCCCCTCCCATTATATATACCTACCACACCTTCATTATCCACTTATTTGTTGTTGGACATTTGGATTGGTTCCATCCTAGGAATTGTACTAAGTGTTGCTGTGGATAAAGTTATGGAAAGATCTTATCGAATGAATGTTTTTGTGTCTCATGCTAAGAAGTGGAGTCGCTATGTCTTATGGAAACATTTGTCACTGTCACCCTGTTGCTCATCAATTTGTTCGAGCGGGCACCAGTAACGTCTCTTATTGAGAGACTTATTGTTACTGTTTTTGGCATATCCAATACGCACAGGTAGCTTGCCAGGCTCTGCCGCGTGGGTTTGATACTCTCGGTAGCTTGCTGGGCTCTCTGAGAGGGGCGGAGGAATCGAATACTGGTTGGCCGCGTGAAAGGCAAACGCCCAACCACCTTGCTACCGCTCCAGCCATAATTTTAAATGAATCATTGTGATATACAGTTACAAGCGTTCGTGATTGTGTTTCAACCATACAATTTTAGAACACCCATTCCTCCATCAGTGTACATTTCCCTCCACCAATGTCCCCAGTATCCCTCCTGCCACCCTCACTCCACCCCACCCCCGGCCTCTATGGCAGGCACTTTCTTTCTTTATCTACTATTTATTGCATTATGGTGAAAGCCTTATTCTTACTTTGAAAAATCTCCATACTCTTTTCCATAAGGACTAGACCAGACAACATTCCCACCATCAATGAATGAAGTTTCTTTTTTTTTTTAACCACATCACTGATATACATGTTGTTTCTAGCTTTTTTTCTGACATATGCCATCTTCACTGGTGTAAGATGATATCACTTTGTCATCTTGGTTTGTATTTCCCTGACAATATGTGACAGTGAACACTTTTCATATGACTACCGGCCATCTGGCTGTCTTCCTCAGAGAAGTGACTGCTCATTTTTACCCATTGTTGATGGGGTTTTGGGATTTTTTGTTGTTGATCTTTGTGAGTGCTTTATATGTGTTGAATATTAACATTTGATCTGACATATTGTGTGCTAAACATTTTCTTCAATTCAGTAGGGGATCTTTAAAATAGTCTGTGTTTCTTTTGACATGTGGAAACTTTTTGTTTGTTTTGGGGTCACACCAGTGGGGCTCAAAGGTTACTCCTGGCTCTGCACTCAGGAATCATTCCTGATAGGCTTAGGGGACCATATGGGATGCCAGAGATCAAAGTTGTTTGGCCTCATGGGAGGCAAGCATTCTACGCACTGTACTATCTCTCTCTGGCTCCAAGAAACTTTTGAATTTTATGTAGTCTCATTTTTAAATTTTTGTTTCTTTTTTCTTTGCCAATGGAAAAACCAATGAAAATGCCTTTCCAGTCCAAACTCTGGAGCATTCTGCCAAAACATTGACAGTGTATTTTATGAATTGTAGTTTAATCTCAAAGTCTCTAATCCACTTTGAACTTTTTGTGTAAAGTGTGAGGAACAGATAGAGCTACATGATTTTGCATGTGATTGTAAAAGTCAACACCACTTGTTGGAGAATCCATATTTACTCCATTTCATTTCCTCAGCTCCTTTGTAGTAACTTAGTCGTCCATAGATCTGAGGGTTTATCATTGGGTTCTAAATCTAATCCATCGATCAACTGATACTTAGTCATTACTGTGCATTATATATATAGCTTTCTAATATAGTTTCAAGTCAGTAAAATGATGTCTCCAAATTTATTATTTTTCATACTGACTTTGGCTATTTGGGGTCTTTTAAGATTCATACAAATTTTATTAGTGACTGCTCTAAGTCTTTGAAAAATATTGGGATTTTAATGAGGATTCCATTGACTCTATATAATAATTTGAGTAGGATGGTCATTCTGACAATACTGATTTTTCCTATCCATGAACATGAATTGTTTTTCCATTTCCTGTGGTATAGATCTTTCACATCTTTTGTTAAGTTAATTCCTTACCACTTGGTGGTTTGGGTCACTATTTTGAATGGAGTGGTCTTTTTATCTTTCTTCTAATTCATTATGTGCATTTAGAATACAACAGATTTTTGTGTATTGATTTTTTATCATTATATTCTGATATATTCGTTTATTATTTCTGAGTTTCTAACCCTTTGGGTCTTTTTATTTATATAGTCGTGTCACTTGTCAGTAGTGATAATTTGATTTCTTTTCCAATTTGGGTTGTTTTCATTTCTTTTTCTTATCTAATTGTTGTAGATAGGACATCCGCTACTACAATGAGTAAAAGTGGAGACACTGGATCTCCTTGACTTGTACCTGATATCAGGGGTAAATGCGTTTAGTCTTTCACCATTGAGAATGATACTGGCTGTGGGTTTGTTGTGAATGGCCATTAACATTGCATAATGGTTATTACATTATCTTGAAGAAGGTTCCTTCTGTCCCTATTTTGTTGAGGATTTTTCAAAATTATTAAAACATCGTAATTTACAAACTTCTATATACTTGAGTTTTAGACATACGTTATTTCAGTTCCAGTGTCAATGTCCCTCCTCCATACTGTCCCCAGATTCCTTCCCACCCCCAACCTGCCTCCTTGGCAGGCACGTTTTAGCTTTTGTAGTTGTAATTTGGATTTCATGTTTCCAGTATACCTGATTTTGTGGTTTCTATATATAACTCACTTGTCCACATTCTTGATGTATCTGAAGCCCTGCCCCACATTGCTTCTTTTCGGCTTCTTATCTGCCTCCTCAATTTCTATCCTTCTCTGTCCTTGCTATACTCTGGAGTCATGGGCGATCTAGGTAATCCCACTTTTGTGTATTACATTTCATTATACAATTACTCCATACACCTCAGACCAGTGAGATCTTCCTGTGTTTGCCTTTTTACTTCTGAATTCCCTTAACATGATATCTTACAATTCCATCAATGTTGAAGAGAATTGCATGATTTCATCAGTCCTAACAGCTGCATATTATTCCATTGTGTATATATAGATCACATCTTCATAATTCACTCATCTATCCCTGAAAAAATAGGTTGATTCCATATCTCAACTACTGTACTAAGTGCTGCAATAAATAATAGTGTGCATGTGTTATTTTGAATGGATGCGTTTGTGTCCTGGCAATAGATGTTCAGGAGTGGGATTGCTGGGTCATATTCAGCTCAGTTCTTATTTAGTTATAAATCTCCATACCATTTCTATAGGGGTTGAACCAGACTACATTCTCACCAGCAATGTATGATATTGAGGTTCCTTTTTGCCACATCCTGCCAACACAAGGTTGTTTCAAGTATTTTTGTTTTGTTTATTATCTTTAATAAAAAATTGAATCACGGTGAAATACACAGAAAGCTGTTCATGATTGGGTTTAAGTCATACAATGTTCCAACACCCATCCCTTCACCAGTGTACATTTTCCTGCTACTAATGTCTTCAGTTACCCTCCCACCTCCCCCAACAGCTTGACTCTATGGCAAACACTTTTCTTCTCTCCCCATCCCCTTTCCTTTTAGGTACTGTGGTTTGCAATACTGCTACTGAAAGTATTTTTGATATGTGTCTCATCACTGTTGTAAAATGATCGATATTTCACTGTTGTCTTGATTTGGATTTCCCTAATCATAATTGATGAGAGACTTTTTTCATGTGTCTGTTTCCCATTCATTGGTCTTACTCAGACTAGTGTCTTCATTTTCTCTCCCCACTTTTGATAGGGTTTTTGGATTTCTTTTTGTTGCTCTTTGTGAGTACTTTTTATATCCTTCATGCCAATCCTTTGTCTGATATGTTGAGTGCAAATACTTTCTTTAAAAAAATTTTTTATTGAATCATCGTGAGATAGTTATAGACTTACAAATTTTCGTGATTACGTTTCAATGTTCAAGTACCCATCCCTCCACCAGTGCCCATTCTCCACCACCAATGTTCCCTCCCACCACACCCACCCCTTCCCACCCCCTGCCCCTATGGCAGACACATTCCCTCTTACTCTCTCTCTCCTTTTGGGTGTTATGGTTTGCAATATAGGCACTAAACAATTATCATGTTTGGTTCATATCCTACTTTCAGCACGCATCTACCATCCCAAGTAATACCTCCAACCATCATTTATTTAGTGATTTCTTCTCCATCCCTCTTGTCTTTCCCCCCAGCGCTTGGGATTGGCTTCCAAGCCATGGGGCCATCCTCCTGGCCTTTATTTCTACTGTCCTTAGGTGTTATTCTCCTATTATGTTACTTTATATTCCACAAATGGGTGCAGTCATTCTGTGTCTGTCCCACTCTTTCTGACTCATTTTTCTTAGCATAATACTCTCCATGTTGATACACTTATTTGCAAATTTCATGGTTTCATCTTTCCTAACAGCGAGTGCAAATATTTTCTTCCATTCAGTTGTCTTTTAGTTCTTACCTGTGTTCCCCTTGTCATGCAGAGATCTTTAATTTGGTGTGGTCCCATTTGTTTATTTTTGGTTATGTTGCCTTTGTCAATGGCATATCATTGAAGAAAACTTTGAGGTCCAAATCATGGAACATTCTATATATTCTATATATATTCTATATACCTATATATTTCTCGGTTTACTTTATTGATTATGGTCTTATAACCATACTTTGAATTGACTTTTGAGTAAGATATGAAATATGAATCATGCTTTAATTTTTTACACGTGGTTATCCAGTTTCCTCAGCACTGTTTGTTGAAGACGTTTTCTTTAAATCATTTTGTGCTTTCAGCTCCTTTGTCAAAAAATCAGCTGAGCATGTATATGGAGATTTGTCCTTGGACTGTGATCGTGGATTCTAACCAAGGTAAGAATTCAGTTGCTCTGAGACTTTATCCTTATTCCAATACCACAATGTTTTAATCACTATGGGTTTAGAATATAGTTCCAAGTTGGGTACTGCCTCTCAGTTTCTTATTTTTCAGGATGGCTTTGGTTACTCAAGTCTTTTAGTGATTCCATACGAACTTTGACTGAACATATTGACTGTTCTAATTCCTTGTAGAATGTCATCTGTATTTGGATAAAAACTGCATTGAATTTATATAGTACTTTCGGAAGGATGGTCATTTAAACAATATTTTTTTTGATCCGTGATCATGGAATATTTTTCCATTTTGTAAGTTTTTTCTATCTCTTTCTTGAGTGAATTAAAGTTTTCCTGTTATATCTCTGATGATAAACAATGTTGAATATTTGTTCATGTGTATACTGGTCAACCACCTGTCTTCCTCTGAGACGTGTCTATTCATTTTCTTTCCCAAATTTTCTGTAGGGCTTTTTATTTATTTGATTGATTTTTGTTGGTACTTTATATATTCTGGATATCAAACATTTATCTGATGTATTGAATGCAAATATTTTCCCCAATCAGATAGCTGTCTTTTATTTTTAGGCCATGTTTCTTTTGCCATGTAGAAACTCTTTAATTTTATGCTTTCTCATTTAAAAAAATATTGTGTTGCCTTTGATGGTTTCATATGAATTTCAGGAGTGTTTCTTTTTCAAGGAAATATTTCTTTGAAAAAATGTCATGGGTATCCTTATTGGGACTTCATTGAATCTGTATAATGCTTTGTGGAGTATTGTCATTTTGACAATGTTAAGCTTCCCAATCCATGAGCAGGGGAAGTGTTTCCATTTCCTCATGTCCTCTTTTATTTCTTGGAGTAGTGTTTTGTAGTTTTCTTTGTATACGTAATTCACCTCTTTACTAAAACTGATTCCTAGGTACTTGATTTTCTGAGGCATGATTGTGAATGGGATTGTTTTTCTAACATCTCTCTCGTCTCTTTCATTACTTGTATATAGAAAAGCCATGGATTTCTGGGAATTGAGTTTGTAATCTGCCACTCTAGAATAACAAATATATTGTTTCTAGGAGCTTTTTTTGTGGAGTCTTTAGGATTCTCATAGTGTCATGCCATCTGCAAAAAGTGAGAACTTGACTTCATCCTTTCATGTCTGGATGCCTTTGATATCTTTATCTTGCCTAATTGCTATGGCAAGTACTCATTTGTGGAGTATAGAATAACATCACAAGAGGCTGACACCCAATGACAGTAGATACAAGGGCCAGGAGGATTGCCCCATAGCCTACTTTATGAGCAGAGGAGAGAAGGCAGATGGAATAGAGTAGGGATCACTAAGAAAATGATGGCTGGAGGAATCAGTTGGGATGGGAGATGCGTGCTGAAAGTAGATAATGGACCAAACATAATGACCTCTCAGTGTCTGTGCTGCAAGCCATAATGCCCAAAAGTAGATAGAGAGTATGGGGAATATTGCCTGCCATGGAGGAAAGGGGGGTGGGAAAGGAGGGGTATACGGGGATATTGGTAGTGGGGAATGTGCAATGGTGGAGGTATAGGTGTTTGATTATTGTGTTATTGCAACCTAAACATGAAATCTTGTAACTATCTCATGGTAATTCAATAATTTTTTTAAAAAAGTACCTCCAATACTATATTGAATAGAAGTGGCAACAGAGGGCGACCTTGAAGCTGGAGCGATAGCACAGCGGGTGGGGCGTTTGCTTTTCATGCGGCCAACCCGGGTTCGATTCCCAGCGTCCCATATCGCCCCTTGAGCACCACCAGGGGTAATTCCTGAGTGCAGAACCAGGAGTGACCCCTGTGCATCGCCAGGTGTGACCCAAAAAATGCGAGAGAGAGAGAGAGAGAGAGAGAGAGAGAGAGAGAGAGAGAGAGAGAGAGAGAGAGAGAGAGAGAGAGAGGGCAACCTTGTCTTGTGCCTAATCTTTGAGGGAAGGCTTTCAATTTCTCCCATTTAAGGATAATGCTAGCTGTGGACTTGTGATAGATGACTTTGACTATATTGAGGAAAGTTTTTCAACTTCCATTTTCTTTAGAGTTTTTATCATTAATGTGTGCTGAATCCTGTCAAATGCTTTTCTGCACCTATTGATATGATAACATGAATTTTATCTCTTCTTTTATTGATGTTGTATTATGCTGATTGACCTTTGAATATTAAACCATGCTTGCATCCCCAGGATGACTCCTACATGGTCATGGTGTATGATCATTTTGATGAGTCGTAAGATTCTATTTGCTAGTATTTTGTTGACGATCTTTACATCTGTGTTCACCAGGGATATCAGTCTTTAATTTTCTTTTTGTGTGGTTTCTGTCTGCTTTGGGTATCAGGATAATATTTGTCTCATAGAAACTGTTCTGGAGTGTTTCTTTTCCTTCAATTTCCTGAAAAAGCTTGAAAAGTGTTGTCAGTGGGTCCTCTTTAAAGGTTTGAAAGAACTACTGAATCCATCTGGGCCAGGGATTTTGTTTTGGAAGAGACTTTTGATTACTGTTTCAGTTTCTTTGATGGTGATAGGTCTGTTCAGGTACTCCAAATCTTCTTGTTTCTGTCTTGGGAGGTTTTAGGAATCCAGGAGTTAATCCATTTCTTCAAGGATCTTTTTTTTGTACTGTAAAGATTTGCAAAGTAGTCTCTGATTATTCTATGGATTTCTGTAGTTTCTGTTGTGATATCCCCCTTAATATTTCAGATTTGTTTTATTAGTTGTCTCTCCCTCTGTTTCTTTCTGAGAATCACTAGTGGTTTATCAATCTTGTTTAATTTCTCAAAGAACCAGCTCTTGGTTTCATTGATCTTTTGGACTCCCAACTCTAAGACAGCCTGGAGATTTCAGTCACAAAACCTGCATACCAAAATTTTCAGCAGATTATATCTTGGTGAGGTCTATCCTGAGATGGTGGAGTCAAGCCGGGAGTATGGCGGCTATTTTGGATTGTGGAAGCAAGCAGCTGCCTAGGGCTCTGCTTGGGCGGGTCCTAGGCCCACGTGTCCCCCTCCAATTTACCCTGGTCTGTTCTGCCATCATAGGTCCAAGTTTATCTGTAGCTTTTGATCTCTTTTGATATTTATTAATGGGTCTCTGAAGCAAGGCCGGTAGTAGAGCTTACAGGGTGGCACTGGAGTTGGTTTATTGGGGTGACTGTCAATGCTTACATGAGTACTAGAAGTGGTGGTAGGTAGCTCATCCCAACTCTGAGGAAGCCTAGAGACTTAACTCACAAAACCCGCATACCAGAATTTTCAGCAGATTATGTCTTGGTGAGGTTCGTCCTGAAATGGTGGAGTCAGGCAGGGGGTATGGCGGCAATTTTGGATTGTGGAAGCAAGTGGCTGCTGGGGGCTCACTTTGGGCGGGCCACTAGGCCAACCTGCCCCCCTCCAACTTACCCCAATATGTTCAGCCATGCACGGGTCCAAGATTAACTGTGGATTTTGATCTCTTTAGAGATTTTTCTGTGGGTCTCTGAAATAAGACCAATAAATGAGTTTGTATAGCTGAACTGGAGGTGGTTTGTGGGAATGGCTCCCACATACCTAACTTTTGGCCATTTAATTTCTTGGTAAACTTGGTCCCAAGTTGTTGGGGTCTGGCAAAAGGCAAAACGACAATTTTGGGGTGTCAAGAAGCCTGAAGGCTGATGCACTTGCCCCGCAGATACAGGTTGACTTGTTGGCAGGACCATACCCCCACAAAATTTTCTCTTAACACTGCTTTTGCTGTATACCACAATTTCTGATAGCTCATATCCTCATTCTCAATTGTTTCCAGGAATCTTTCGATTTCCTCTTTGATTTCCTCTCTAACTCTCTTGTTGTTCAGTAGTGAGCTGTTTAATTTCCAGGTGTTTGATTTGGTTCTCTGCTTCTCTGTGTGATTAACTTCTATTTTCAGTGCATTATGGTCTGAAAGGATCGTTGATACAATTTCTATCTTCTTGTTTTTATGGAGGTATGTTTTGTGATCCAGCACGTGGTCTATCTTGGAGAATGTCCCATGTGCACTGGAGAAGAATGTGTCTTCATATTTCTAGGGACAAAAGTCATATATATATATGTATATATATGCTAAACTCCTCTCTTCCATTTCTTTCCCCATAAAGTATTTCCTTATTGATCTTTAGTCTGGTTGATCTATCAACAAGATATCAACAAAGTAATGTTGAAGTACCTAACTACTATTGTGTTGCTATCAATGTGTTTCTTCAAGTCTATTAGCAGGTGTATCAAGTATTTTGCTGGTCCTTGATTAGTTGCACATAAAATTAGGAGTGTAAGTTCTTGCTGGTATACAGATGCCTTGGTCATTAAGAAATGACCTTCACCTTCTTTAGCCTGAAGGCTATGTGGTTCAATACCAGTATGGCCACCCCAGCTATTTGAGGGGGTTGTTTTCTTGGAGACTGTTTTCCAGCCTTTGACTTTGAGCCTGTTTTTTGCTTTGATTGTTCAGATGTTTTTCTTATAGGCAGCAGAATGTTGGGTTTAATTTTCTAATCCAGCCTGCCACTCTGTGCCTCTTGATTGGTTCGTTTAATCCAATTACATTGAGAAAGATTATTGTGCCATCTTTATGTAGGAATTTAGGGCTTGTCTTGTCTCAAAGTAGTCCACTTAGTTCTTTTAACAATGGTTTTAAGTATATGAAGTTTCTGAGTTGTTCGTTATCTGTGAAGTTGTGTCTTGTCCATTCAAATATGAATGAGAATCTGGCTGGGTAAGGTATTCTTTGTGAACTGTTCATTTCATTGAGTTTGTTCACTAAATACCACCATTGTCTTTGCCCCAGAGGGTTTCATGTTATAAATCTGCCTTAAATCTTAAGGATGCTCCATTATAAGCTAGTTCCTTCTTTGATATTGCCGCTTTCAGCATTCTATCTCTGTCTGTGGTTTTTGTCATTCTGATTAGGATGTATCTGGGGGTGTTTTTATTTGGATTTCTTTTACCTGGTACCATCCAGGCCTCCTGGATTTGAGTTCATAAGTTCTTCAGCTCCAGGAACTTCTCAGCAATGATAGCTTTGACAGTTGCTTCTTCATCAGGGTTCTTCCTGCCCCTCTGTTATTCCAATGATTCTTATGTTGTTCCTCTTGCATTGTCCAGATTTTCTCTTGTATCCTGTTTCTTTTTTCCTTGAGAATCTTTTAAATCTTCTGCTGTAGTCTGGAGATTCTCTGTATCTCGTCCTGGAGCTCACTGATTCTGTCCTCAGCAGCTGTTACTCTGCTGGTGAGAACTTTCAGTGATTTTTCATTTCTCTTGCCAGGTTTTTCAGATTTGTCATTTCTGCTTGTATTTTTATTTGTTTCTTCCTCACTTCTGCTCTCATATCCTCCTGTATTTCATTGATGGGGATTTCCATTATTTACTTAAGCTCCTTATGCATCCTTAGCATTTCCATGCTAAATTCCTTATCATAGAGTTTATATAGCTCATTATTACTCATTGGGTTACCTGGGCTAGCTACTTCACTCACTAATCCTGATGAGTTTCTTCATTGCTTTACCATTGTGACCTTTGCAGTTTGAATTTTTCTGCTCACAGTTGCCTTTGTGTTTTGGAAGAAATATAGATTGGTGTAGAAGCTACTGTATTTTTGGCCTATTCTTGTTGGGTGGTAGAGCTGCCCTAGTGAGTTCTGAAGAAGAGGTTAATTTTTGTCTCTAATGGGATATGATGGGGGAAAGTATCTGGTGGCCATGTGACTGTCAGCACTTATGAGTCGACACCACCTGAGCTTCAAAACAGAATTTTGAAGTTACTGTCAGTAGTTTCAGATTACTGCAACATGGTTGGAATTTGAAGATCTCATGTTGAGTAAAGTAAGCCAGATGTAGAAAGACTAACACAAGATGATCTCACTTCTCTGTGGTATATAGAATACTGGGTAAGGAAATATACTGTAGTTAAAGGTGGGATGTCTAGATCACCCTCGACCTCAATGCTTAGAAAGGAGAAAGACAGAGAAGGAAAGAAATCTATGGGGGAAGAAGAGATGGGAAGAAATGTGTGAGCAGGCACCAGGGCTTCAGTTATACTGGTGATATGGGTGTGTAGTGTAGCCATACATCCAAAACACTGATTCAACAAAACTGAAAACATGAGATCTAAGCTGCAACTACTGAAATATTGTAATGTACCTGTCAAGTTGACAGGCGGGGATAGGGTGGAAGCTGGGGTGTGGAAGGAATATGGTTACACTGGTGAAGTGAAGTTGACATTGGTTGTGGGGTTAGTATTGAACTATTACATGCATAAAACTCAACTTTGCAAATCACAGTCCTTTTTAAAAATGAAAAAAAACCTATAAATTTACCTCTAAACAACAAGTTTTTTCTGGTATATAACTTCCACCTTGTTTGTAGTTAGGTTGATTCCTAAGTACTTGATGGTCTTGACCACTATTTTAAGTGGGTTCTATTTTTGTTTCCTTTCTACTCTTATTCACTAGTTGTGTAAGGAATGCTACCCATTTTTGTGTGTTGACTTTTTAGCCAGTACTTTGCTGTATTCACTTATTGTTTCTAAAAACTTTATTTGGTAGACTCTTTAGGGTCTTCTATGTGTATTATGTCATTTGAAAACCATGATAATTTGACTTCTTATCCATTTTGGATCCTTTTAAGTTTTTTTTATCCTGCCTTATTACTGTTGCTAAGACTTCTATAATACTATATTGAACAAAAGTGGATATAGTGGGCATTCTTGTTTTATACATGATCTCAGTGGGAATGCTTAGAGCTTTACACCATTAAGAATGATATTGCCCATCAGAAAATGGGACGATGAAATGAACAGAAACTTTCTCAAAGAAGAAATCAGAATGGCCAAAAGGCACATGAAAAAATGCTCTTTTTCATAAGCTGGGGAAGTTCTCAGTTATTATTTCATCCATTATTAGTTCTTTAGTCATTAGTTCTTCCCTTTTGTCTTTTTCCTTTCCTTGAATTACTATAACCCAGAGAATATTACTATTGTTTAGTGTAATTATTATCTATTATTATAATTACTATGTAATTAATATAATCATTGTTGATTATTATAATACTATAGATTAATACTATTGCTTGGGGATTATTTCATCACTTCTTCCCCTTTTTCTTTTTTCCTTTCCTTGTATTCTATAACTTGGAGATTATTGCTGCTATCCATGAAGAATCTTACTTTCTAACCTTCTTACTCCTCTATTCATTTCCTTTCCTTACCTTTTGCTACACATATTGTATCTTGTCTTCAATATCACTGATAAACTCTGCTAAATTTTGCTGCTGTGGCTTGCTATTGATTCCTTAGCTCTTTTAATTTCATTTGTATGGACTACAAGATTCTGAATAAATTTTTCCTCAAGCTGTTTGAATTCCTCCTTCAGTGCTTGTTTGATTTCATTGCTTTCAGTGTTGATGTCGATGTCCTCCTTTATGAGGCTAGGGACTTTTGTTCTTCTCCATCATTTGCCTGAATTTACCTGTCCCTGTCTTCCATTGTAGGTGGATACTTTTATCTATCCATTGTCCTTATTTTTTGTGGGTCCTGGCAGTTCAGCTTTGAATTCCCAGTATCTGTGTACTGATCTGATTTGGTGTCTTAGAGTGATTCAATTTGTTATTTTTAGGGCCTACTGTTTGTGATCTCTTTTTTGTTTGTTTCTTTGGGGGGGCACACCTCGCTAGGCTCAGTGGTTACTCCTGGCTCTGCACTCAGGAATTACTCCTAGAAGTCCTCAGGGGACCATATATGAGGCTAAAGATTGAACCGCGGTCAACTTTGTGCAAAGCAAGCACTTACTCATTATACTATCTCTCCAACTCCTGTTTGCGATCTCTTATATTAACTATTCCTGTGGCCCTGAGATAGCTTTTCAGTAAACAGGATACTCCCATTTAGATAACAGGGTTGTAATGGAAGTATTCTGTGACAGAATTATGAACCTTCCATTACCCACCAGCCTGGGTGTTAGTGGGGTTGAAGGAGGAAAGTTGTCATCAGCGTGGTTTTGGGTACCAGCGTAGCCACAGAAGCCACTTCTGGCAGGGTCTGGAGGAGTAGCTTCCATGGGATGTGGTGGTGCTAGGGAAGCCTTGGCAGGAAGGGGGAAAGGCTTCTGTACCATCTCAGGCTGAGACTCTGGATGGGGGCAGCTGGCAGCACCCTGGGATATATGTGGAGAGGATTGAGACCTACTAAGGGTTTTAAAAAATTAATGAATAGGTATTGCATTTTGTCAAAAATGTTCATTACATTCATGTGATCATATAAGTTTTTAACTTTTTTGTTAATACAGTGTACTACTTTAATTGATTTGCATATTTTGAACCATCTTTGTATCATTGGAATAAACCCCATTTGATTATGCTGTATCATCATTTTGACATGTTGTTGGATTTGTTTTGCTAAGATTTTATTATTATTATTATTATTATTTTATTATTTACATAGACATTCATCAGGGAAATTAGTATTAAATGTTCTTTTTCAATTCTATCTATATTCTTTGGCCTTTTTTTGGAAACCAATATGTCCATCCATTTATAAGTGAATTTCATGACTTTGTTTTTTCTAATAGCTGCATAGTATTCCACTGTATAGATGTACCATACTTTCTTTAACTAGTCATCTGTTCTTGGGCACTCGAGGTGTTTCTAGGTTCTGGCTATGTGAATAATGCTGGAGTGGACATTGAAGTGCAGGTGGCATTTCTGTTCTTCCTCAAAGAAGAAATACAAATGGCCAAAAGACACATGAAAAAGGACTCTAGATTGCTAATCATCAGGAAAATGCAAATCAAAACAACAATGAGATAGCTCACACTACAAAGACTGGCACACATCAAAAAGAACAAGAACAACCAGTGCTGGTGTGGATGTAGGGAGAAAGGGACTCTCCTTTATTGTTGGAGGGAATGCCAACTGCTCCTGCCTTTTTGGAAATCAATATGGACATTCCTCAAAAACCTAAAAATTGAGCTTCCATATGACCGAGCAATACCATTTCTAGGAATATATTCCAGGGGCCCCCAAATCGCTTGCCCTTTAAATCCCATTTTCACACTCATCTTCTCAAGAACAGATTACTCCTCCTATTACACCTCACCAGCATACATTTTAGAATGAATCATTAATGTATTCCTTTCCTGTATATATTGGCATAAATATTTAAGAATGTTCTTGGAGTTCCCATCTTAAAAAGAGAAACACCCTTATATAACTGACCATCTTACTCCTGCTGCTTTTCTACTCTCCTTCACAGACAACTTCCCACTAAAGGAGTTGACAAAATATTGAGATTTAGACAATTATGCATGTTCATAAAAATAAAGAATCATGTTCAAAAGCAGAATTTAGAGAGTTTTTAATAATCTAGTAAAGCCAAAAACATAATCTATAAGCCAGACATAAGACTGGAATCAGTTTGAAGTGTGTCTCACAGAACAATGATTTTCCAAAGTCCTGAGTAAACATTTTAGAAAATGTATTATGAAAGAAATTTTGAATGTTGTGATCATAATAAATGAATAATGAATGAAATAAATGAATGAGTGAATGAATGAAATGAAACAGAAGAACTCCAAGGAGAAAATATCAGATGGCACTGCATGTTGTTCCGATAAGTATTGTTTTATGAAAAGTTTATTTCACTTAATATACATTAATGTGCTTGTGTGTGTGTTTGTGTGTGTAAGTATGTGTATGCATGCTTGCACTTACCCGGGTACAATGAAAAATAATTCTGGGGTCTCTGTTGGAAAAATTTGCAAACACCATCCTAGAGAATCTCTTCTCCCCCAAGACTTGAGACATGGGAGAACTGTATACCAATCCTCCTGGCATGACACTCTCCAAGTCCATTAATTTATAGGCAAAATTCATAACCTCACTTTTTTCAAACCGCTGTGTACTATTCCATTGTGTGATGTACCAGAATTTCTTTGACCAGTCATCTGTTCTTGGGCAACCGGGTTGTTTTCAGAGTCTGGCTATTATGAATAGTGCTGCAATGAACATAGAAGTTTAGATAGCATTTCTGCTATATGTTTTGTCCCCCTGGGTATATTCCTAAAAATGGTACTGCTGGATCATATGAAAATTCAATTTCTAGCCTTTTGAGGAATGCCCCTATTGTTTTCCAAAAGGCTGAACCAGTTGGCATTCTCCCCAACAATGAAAAATAGTTCCTTTCTCCCCACATTCATGTCAGATTTTGGTTGCTCTTGTTTTTTTGATCTATACCAGTCTCTGTGGTGTGAGATGATATATTATTGTTGTTTTGATCACTATGGCTTTATAGTATAGTTTTAAGTTCATTGATGAGATGGATCCCAGTTTCTTATTTTTCATTATGATTTTGGCTATTCAAGGTCTTCTATGATTCCACACAAAATGTTATTGAATCTTATAAGTCCTTGAGAATTTTTGTCTGATCATGAATAGGGATTGCATTAAATCAATATAGTAGTTTAGTAAGAAGCTTCTGCACTTCAAAAGAAACAGTGACCAAAATACAGAAATAACCCACAGAATGGGAAAGAATATTTACCCAATACCCATCTGATAAGGGATTAATATCCAGGATATACAAGACACTTGTAGAATTGTATAAGAAAAAAACCTCCAACCCAATCAAAAAATGAGGAGAAGGAATGAACAGAAGTTTCCTCAAAAAAGAAATACAAATGGCCAAGAGGCACATGAAAAAATGTTCCACATCACTAGTCATCAGGGAGATGCAAATCAAAACAACAATGAGATATCCTCTCACACCGCAGAGACTGGCACACATTCAAAAGAGCAAAACTGGAGGAACCAGTTGGCATGGGAGATGCATGCCGAAAGTAAATAATGGACCAAACATGATGACCTCTCAGTGTCTGTGCTGCAAGCCATAATATCCAAAATTAGAGAGAGTATGGGGAATATTGTCTGCCATAGAGGCAGGGGGAGGGTGGGATGGGGGGTATACCTGGGATATTGGTGGTGGGGAATGTGCACTGGTGGATGTATGGGTGTTAAATCATTGTGAGATTGTAATCCAAACATGAAAGCTTGTAAATAAAAAAAAACTTGAAAAAAAGAAAAGAAAGATTCAGCATCAGCTTTTGAGGTCCTTGGCGGCATGTCCTGTGTTCTAGCGGTGTTCTGATGGTCTTCTTCAGTCCAGAGGACCCTAGAACATTCACTGGTAGTGTAGGAGTCACTGGGAGGAATAAGGGCTGGAGCCCTTTGCACACCTGTATAAAAAAAGAGGTGAGCACACGCTCTCCTATGTCATTTGGGGCATGACCTATGTTGTAAAGGGGTTAAGGATATCTTCCTCAGTCTGGGGGGACCGAAGAAAAGGTCATAGATTGATCAGGAGTAACAGGACAGAATGGAGGCTAGATGCCTTGACAAACCTGAATGATGAAAGAGGAAAGTGTGATCTTTCTGGGTCTATGCGGGTGTGCCCTGGGTTCAGGAGGGGCTGGCATGGAGGAGTGTTCTTCCTTGTTTGGGGGGACCCAAGAAGAGGTTGCTGATGGTGCAAGAGTCAGTCTTTATTTTACACAGTGGGACAAAGTCTGCATTGTTATGAACATTTTCTAACTAACACTTTATTAAGCTGCATTCTTTTGAATAATGTGTTATGAATACTGTGTCTTTATATCTGTTTCTAATCATATGGTTGTAAATTATTTTATCTTTCTTGAGATGGGTATTTAACTCCTTTATAATCTCAGGGAAGCTATTGGCTATTTTTTCACCTAGAATAAATTCTGTTATTTCTTTCACTTCTCATTCTGAAATACTAGTGATATGAATGTTGTTCTTTTTGACACTCTCCCAATGCAGTTCTTACATTATCTTATTTTTATTTCCTTATTTTCTGGTCTTTTTGGATGTTTTAATCTACCTTATCTTCAAGTTTACTAATTCAATTTGGTGTCCTTTTTACATTATGTTTTTTTTTTCTGTATCACTGTCATCCTGTTGCTCATCGATTTGTTCGAGCGGGCACCAGTAACGTCTCTCATTGAGAGACTTATTGTTACTGTTTTTGGCATATCCAATACGCACGGGGTAGGTTGCCAGGCTCTGCCACGCGGGCTCGATACTCTCAGTAGCTTGCTGGGCTCTCCAAGAGGGGCAGAGGAATCAAACTAGGGTCGGCTGCGTGAAAGGCAAACGCCCAACCGCTGTGCTATCGCATCTGGCTGCGACATGTTCTTTTTTATAAAAATAATTTAGAGAACCATGATTTTCAAAGTTGTTGATAGTTGAGTTTTAGGCGTATAATATTTCAACACCAATCCCACCACAGTGTCAACATTCCTTCACCAATATTCCCATGTTCCATCTCTCCAACACCCACACCTGACACCTTGACAGGAACATTACAAAGTTCAATGCTTACAGCTTAGATCTCACTTTCTCCGTGTTGTTGAGTCTGTGTTTTGGATGTATAGCTATACCATTCTCCACATCACCAATATAACCAAAGCCCCTGTTCCTCCATTACTTCCACTTTTCATATTCTTCCTTCTTCCTGGATTTCCCTGTGATCCCTAAACTCTGGGATTGAGGGTAATCTAGTCACCCCCCTTTCACTACATTTCACTACATTTCCTGTGTTCCTATATAACACAGAAAAGTAAGATCATCCTATATTTGTCTTTCTTCTATCTTATCTCACTCGACATGATGTCCTTTGGTTCCAAGCAGGTTGAAGCAAATTGCATGACTTCATCATTCATTGAAACTGCACAGTATCCCATTGTCTTTCTCTCTGCTTATACACACATATCTTCATAATGTATTCATCTGTTGTTGGACATCTAGGTTGATTCCATATCTTAGCTGTTATACTGAGTACAGCAATGAATAATAGTGTGTTTATGTCCTTTTGAATGATTTTTTTTTATGTCTGAGGAGATGCTCCAAAGTGGAATTGCTGCACCTGTCATATGTTACATTTTTAATTAATTTTTTTTGAATCACCATGAGTTAGTTAAAAAGTTATTCATAATTGAGGCTCAATGTACAATGTTCCTACACCAATACCTTCACCAGTGTCCACTTCCTTCCACCAATGCCCCCAGCTTTCCTCCTGCCCCCAAGCCTGCTTTTATGGAGGACTCCTTTTATTTCCATTCAGCATCACACCCTATTTTATTTTATTTTTATTTTTATTTTTTAAAGTCTCGAATATTTTATTAGAAAAAAATTCAAACAGAGCAAAGTTGAAGTTTTCTAACACATGTAGACCCCAATTTAAATTCCACCGCTCCAATATTTTATGTGAAGTGTACCATGAATTTCAACATATGCATTCACCTTTGGACACAGAATGGCATATTCTCACTGCAAACATGTTCTCAGGTGTTACCTAAACCACTAGTCTTAACCTTTTCCCTGATTGGCAATCCCCAACCCTCAAATTGCTTACATCAGTTATTTTTCAGATAGTACCTGTAACAACTCTTCTGATCTCCCCACCCACCCCACCGAAGATGACCTTTGTTCTAAAGGTTTTTTAGTTTTGGGTTTTTGTTTTGGGGACCATGCTTGGCAATACTAAGGGCTTACTCCTGACTTTGTGCTTAGGGGCCAATCCTGGCATTTCTTTTTTTTTTTTCATCTGGACTTTATTGATCTAATAAAAATACATTAAGAATTGAAATGAATTATACATTATTGTGCTCATGTTTCCCCCTTTCAAAGTTCGAGAACCCATCCCTTCACCAGTGCCCTTCCTCTACCACTAGTAAACCCAGCATTTCTCCCACCCTCCCCAGTCCTGTCTCCCCCCCACCCCACACTGCCACTATGGCAGGGTATTCCCTTTTGTTCTTTCTCTCTGATTAGCACACCCTATTTTAGAGTGACTACATCTTTCAACCATTGTCAAAGAAAGTGTTCTCTTTCCTGTCTTATCCCCCTTCCCCAGTTACAATCTTCCTACTAAGGACCAATCCTTGTATGCTTTGGACTTTTGTTATTCCTCTATGTTTTTTATATCTACGTATGAGAGAAATCATTCTGTGTCTGTACCTATCCCCCTAACTTCACTCAGCATGACACTCTCCAATTCCATCCACATAACAGTAAATTGTATGACTTAATCTTTTCTTACTCACTTTTTGGTGATGGTGCTGGTAATCAAATCCAGATTCTCACACATTAAAGGCAAATCACTACTGCCAAGCTACATCATAAGTTTTAACACAATTTTCATCTTTTTACATTTTGCTCTCAAGTTTGTTTCATATATTGTATGTGATGAATTAACACTTTTTAACTCTATTGTATTTTTATTTCAGCCACTTTATTATTTGTTCTATTCTTTCTATTTCAAATTTATTCTTATTTTCCCTCATGCCTTTTAGTCTTTATTAAATTTACTTTCAATTTATTTCAATTTTCAATCTTTAGGATTGTTGATTTGAGCTATTTATTAGGTAGCTTTCATAGCTCTGTTTTACTTGCTCTCTCCAGGCTGTTGTTTTGATCCATCAGTGCAGGTGGGCTTCTCATTATTATATTTGGGACTGCATGGGATTTGAAACCTGTGTTTCAGTGTGCTTGGGCAACAGCCAGGGTTTTGTAGTTGTGTGTGCCTGTGGCAATGAGGTTCAGCAGATCTTGGGGTGACCAGTATATTCAGTCACTAGCTCCTGACTGTACTATGGAACTGAACTCAACGATGCCTGGCAGAGGCATTCATGTGTACCTGTTAGTTACTGTGGTGCTGAATTCCTCAGATGTCTATAATGGATGGGAATGTGTGGTCATGAGCAGCTGGTTCCACTCTATGGACAAAGTCAAGCAGCCTTATAGGGGGAAAAAATCAAAGAGCATATAGTTCTAAAGTTCAACTGCTGCAAAAGTGCCATGGTCATGCAGACTTTGGCACTCACCAAATCCATGTTAGAGTAGGTCTTAGCATAGCAAAACACAGGTTTGGGGAATACCAACAACAGAGTTTAACTAACCAGGCAACTATTTATTTGTATATGTTTCTGCAACGTTTGTCTTACACATTTAAGAACTCAAAAGTTTGTTTCATATATTGTATGTAATGAATTAACACTTTTTAAAATACACAATGTCATTCCTGTCTCTTGTAATAGTTTATACCTTAAAGTTATTTTTGATTTCCCCCCCACCAGTGCACTGTTCTCCAGCGCTGCTGCCTTGCTCCCTGCCCCAGGTGTGTGACCCTCCAGCCGGCACTCCATCTACAGCACAGCAGGGTGTGTGGCCTCCGCAGTAGTGGGCGTGGCCTCGGCTGGGGGCGGTGGCCATTCACTGGTCGTAGTTATTTTCCCCATTCCCAACAATCTGGAGTCACAATTCAATTTTCATCACCCAATTCTGTGAGGAATATCCTAGCTATCTCAAAACACAATAGGCCAATAGTCCACTAGTCAATTCCAATTCACCAAAATACTGGTGAACACAAGAAGCTGTACAAGCCCAATATAGAATATCACATCCTCTGAAAACTTCACTAGAGGCCTCACATATGTCACAGTGGAACACCTGAGAGGAAGGATTATTCTAGAAAGGGAAAAAAGGTGACCACCATTGACCAAGTTCATCCAGAATCCTTTCTTGCAACAAGAGGAAACAGTGAGAGTGAATTGGAAGGTCCCAACTCCATACTACCACAACAACATGAAGAAACAGTGCAAATTCCCACCATGAGGAGAGGATGAAGAAAAAAGTCCAGAGCCTCAATAGGGAGTACCCACAAATATGATCACTCCGACAAAGAATTCAGAGATGAAATGCTAAAGATGTTCAATGAACTCAAAGAAACGGTGGAACGGGCATCCAGTAAATGAAAGAAACAGTGGAACAGACAGCCAAGAAAATACAGCAAGAAATGAGAACAGAAATTGGAAAGCTACACAAATAACTGTCATGAGTAAAGGATTTGGTAGATGAAATAAAAAATCAGTGGGTGCCCTCAACAGTAGAATGACTACAGCCAAAGACAGAATCAGTGAGCTTGCAGATGAGCTGCAGTAAGCTTACAGTTAACAATGAACAATGGGAAAAGACCTCAAAATAGCTCTAGGGTGAATTAGAGACCTAGGGTATGATTACAAGAAGAACATTAGAATCATCGGAGTTCCAGAGGATAGGGAGGCAACCCCAAAGAAAACGCCACAGTTAAAGAAATCATTGCTGAAAAGTTCCCAGCACTGGAGAATGCAGGCATCCAGATTCAAGGAGCCCGAAGGGTGCCTGCTAAAATACACCCTAATAAAAAGTCTCCAAGACATATCATAGTTAGAATGATGGATGTCACAGATAGAGACACAATACTGCAAGCAGCAAAGTCAAAGAAGGAAATCACATACCCCTTAGATTTACAGCAGGCCTATCAGAGGAAACCCTCCAAGCCTGAAGATAACAGTGGGAAATAGTAAAAAAAAAAAAAACTCATGAAGTGAACACTTCACCAGGAATACTTTATCCAGCTAAACTCTCACTCAAACTCGAAGAAACGATACATTATTTTATGAATAAACAACAGTTATGAAACTTCATAGACTCAAAACCAACCTGAAAAGAAGGACTAAAGGGGCTACTGTAAGACATGAAAAACCCCTACATGCACAATAAACCTCTATAGAAAGATGGAACAAAACACCATGACAATAATCTCTCTCAATGTCAATGGTCTAAATGCACCAATTAAGAGACACAGAGTGGAAAAACGGATTCAGAAACTGAACCCAACATTTTGCTGCTTACAAGAAACACATCTGAACAGTCAGAGCAAACAGACACAAAGTCAAAGGATGGAAATCAATCCTGCAAGGAAACAACTGCCTCAAAAAGGCTGGGGTCGCCTTACTAGTATCTAATAAAATAGATTTAAGGTTGAAAAAGATTAGAAGGGACAGCAAAGTCATTTTTTTATTAATCAAGAGATCTGTACAGTAGGAAGAAATCACACTCCTAAACATATACGCACCCAATGAGGGGTCAGCTAATTATTTTTAAAAAAAAAAAACTGCTAACAGATTTTAAGGAGGCCATTGCTAGCAACACAACAGTAGTTGGAGACTTCAACACCACCTTGTCTCCTCTGGATAGATCAACAAGATTAAAACTCAGCAAGGAAGCACTAGCTTTGAAGGAAGAAATAGAAGAGAGAGGACTAATAGATATATACAGAATTTTACATCTCCCCCTGGGACCCGTGCCAGGCTGTTTGCACTCGGGGTGCCCCAGATGGGGGCGGGTGAGAACACTCCCTGCCCCAAGGGACCCAGCCCTGGGAGCAGACCTCCACTACCCAACCTCCACCATGTTCCATGCTGCTTTCCGGACACATTATAAGGCACTTCCTACTCATTTTCCATAATTAGCACACCATATTTGATGGAGTCAAGACAGTAGGCAACAAATCATAGAGAGTAATATATACATTATATATAATGTGTGTGTGTATATATATATATATATATATACGAGCGATAGCACAGTGATTGGGCTTTCGCCTTTCACGCGGCCAACCCATATTCGATTCCTCCGCCCCTCTTGGAGAGCCCGGCAAGCTACCGAGAGTATCGAGCCTGCACGGCAGAGCCTGGCAAGCTACCCGTGCAATTAGATATGCCCAAAACAGTAACAATAAGTCTCTCCATGAGAGACGTTACTGGTGCCCGCTCGAACAAATCGATGAGCAACGGTATGACAGTGACAGTGATATATATATACATACATACATATATATACATATATATGTATATATATGTACCTCTCAGAGATCCCTGCAAACTACCGACAGTATCCCGTCCACACAGGTAGAGTCTGGCAAGCTACCTGTGGCGTATTCAATATGCCAAAAACGGTAACGAACGATAGATCTCATTTCCCTCACCCTGAAAGAGCCTCCAATCATTGGGAAAGACGAGTAAGGAGAGGCTGCTAAAATCTCAGGGCTGGGAGGAATAGAAACATTACTGGTGCCCGCTTGAATAAATCGACGAACACATTTATGGCAAGCATTATCCTCAATGGCAAAAAGGTAAAAGCCTTCCATATAAGACCAGGGACGAGACAAGGATGCCCACTATCGCCACTTTCTGTTCAATAAAATACTGGAAGTACTTGCAATAGTGGTGAGGCAAGAAAAATATATTAAGGGCATCCAGGTAGGAAAGGAAGAAATTAAACTCTCAACTATTCACAGATGATATGATACTATATTTACAGAACCCTAAAGCCTCTACCAAGAAATTGCTAGAGACAATAAACTTGTATAGTAAAGTTGCAGATTATAAAATCAATACCCAAAGGTTCATGGCTTTCTTATATGCAAATAATGAGAGAGAAGAAAGTGACATGAAAAAAGCAATCCCGTTCACAGTCATGCCTCAAAAAATCAAGTACCTTGGAATCAGCTTAACTAAGGAGGTTAAAATCTGTACAAAGAAAACTACAAAACGCTACTTCAAGAAATAAAAGAGGACAACAGGGAACGGAAACATATCCTCTGCTCATGGATTGGGAAAATTAACATTGTCAAAATGGCAATACTCTCCATAGCATTGTACAGATTCAATGCGATCCCTATAAGGATACCCATGACATTCTTCAAAGAAAATGGAGCAAACACTCCTGAAATTCATATGGAACAATAAGCACCCACGAATATATAAAACAATTCTTGGGAAAAAGAAGATGGTATGCATCACCTTCCCCAAACTCAAACACTAATACAAAATGGTAATAATTAAAACAGCATTGTACTGGAACAAAGGCACAGCCACAGATCAATGGAAGAAGGTTGAATATCCTGATACACACCCTCAAATATATGATCATCTAATCTTTGATAAGGGAGCAAGAAATGTGAAGTGGAGCAAGGAAAGCTTCCTTAAAAAATGGTGCTCGCAAAACTAGACAGCTACATGCAAAAAAAAATGGGCTCAGACCACTACCTAACATCATGTACAAAAGTCAGACCAAAATGGATTAAAGACTTCAACATCAGATCAGAATCCATAAGGTACATTGAAGACGATGTTGGCAAACCCCTCCACAACACTGAAGCTAAAGATATCTTCAAAGATGACACAACCCTCCACTCTCCTCAGGTACCAGCCCAGGTCGGGGCTCCTGTCCGGAGCCGCATTTTTACCTGGTTCCCAGGAAAACCGGTTTTCACCCTTGGTCTTCGGGGGACGGAAATTGAGGGACACCGCGCCGCATCCAAAGCTGAATCGTTCTGCGCACTCTCTGCCACTCTCTTCAGGTACCAGCCTGCGTTGGGGCTCCTGCCTGGAGCCGCGACTGCTAATGCGGCCACGAGTTATTCTCTCTCTTCCACAAGAACTAGAAGTTACCATCTTAGCTGGAACTTTCACCAGGTTAGCTTAACCAACAGAAACACATTAGCTAATATCTCATTAAGCCCACCTAAATTAATATTGCAACATAAACAGAATAGAAACAGTGAGTGTGAAGGGCTGACACACATATGTCACAATGGTAAAGCAATGCAGATCCCCACCAAGCTTACTTGTTGAAGAGGCTAGCCCAGAAAACCCCAACAGCAATGAAGTGCTATACAACCTCTCTGACAAGGAATTTAGAAAGGAGCTACTGAGGATGTTTAGGGAGCTAAAAGAAACAATGGAAAGCAAAACCAATAAAATACAAGAAGATTTGAAGGTAGAGATGCGGAAAATACAAACAGCAATGTCAGAGATGAAAAACCTGGTAGGCAAATTAAAAAACTCACTGGAGGGCCTCAACAGCAGAGTAACAGCTGCTGAGGACAGAATTAGTGAGCTCAAAGATGAAGTCCAGAGACTCTCTAGAAAATAACAGAAAATGGAAAAGAGACTGACAATCCAGGAACAGATGGCAAGAGAAGATCATGATAAAGCCAAGGGGAGTAACATAAGACTTATTGGAGTCCTAGAGGGAAAGGAAGAAACCCTGATGAAGAAGAAAATGTCAAAGACTTCATTGCTACTATGTTCCCAGAGCTGAAGAAAACATGTGACCACATTCAGGAGGCCCAAAGGGTACCAGCTAGAAGAAATCCAAATAAAAAACCCCAAGACACATCCTGATCAAAATGACCAAAACCTTAGATAGAGACAAAATCCTGAAAGCAGCAAAATCAAAGACAGAAATTGCCTATCATCCTTAAGATTCACAGTCACTCGTCAATCTACAGCGCCGCCACGCCAGTTTGCTCCCTCTTGTAGGTTAGTGGACTGAAATGGGCGCCATCTCCCCTGTGGCTGCACCTCTGTCCCCCCCACTGCCCTGACTCCTTTCGGACCTGACTGCCCCCCTGCCTGAGCACCACCCATCTAGCCCCTCCCCATCCTGCATCGCCGCCAGGCCGGTTTGCTCCCTCCTGCGGTCACCCTGCGACATTGCGGTAGTGGGCGGGGCCTCAACAAAGTGGGGGTGGCCTCCTCCTGAGACACACATATTTTCAAAATAACAAGAAATTATTAGGTACATCTCTGTGTTCATCACCTATTTCCCCGAGTATCATCTTAGCTGTCCCAAAAAATAGCTCGCAAATAGGTTGCTAGCTAATTCCAAGAAGGTCCCTCTTCTATACCACCACAACAATATGAAGAAACAGCGCAAATCCCCGCCACAAGGAGAGGACGATGAAAGGAGTCCAGATGCCTCAATAGATGTTTCCTACAATTTTGAGCTCTCCGAAAAAGATTTCAGAACTGAAATCCTGAAGCTGTTCAATGAACTCAATGGAAAGATTGACAAGTTAAAGGAGGACCTGACAGAAACAATACAACAGACAGCCGAGAAATTACGGGAAGAAATGAGAGCAGAAATAAAAAACCTACAAAAGGAAATGTCACAAATAAAGGATTCGGTAGAGAATTAAAAAACTCAGTGTGCGCCTCAACAATAGAATGACTACAGCAGAAGACAGAATCAGCTTGAAGATGAGCTGCAGGCAGCCTACAGGCAACAACAATCAATGGGAAGAGACTTCAAAATAGCTCTAGGGAGAATCAGAGTCCTAGGGGATGATTTCAAGAGGAACAACATTAGAATCATTGGAGTACCAGGACAGGGAACCAACCCCAATGAAAAAGCCACAGTCAAACAAATCATTGCTGAAAAGTTCCCAGAGCTGGAGAATACAGACATCCAGATTCAAGGAGCCAGAGGGTGCCAGCTAAAAGAGATCCTAACAGAAAAACTCCAAGACATAACATAGTTAGAATGATGGATGTAATGGATAGAGACACAATACTGCAAGCAGCAAGGTCGAAGAAGGAAATCACATTCAAAGGAGCACCTCTTCGATTCACAGCAGACCTATCAGAGGAAACCCTTCAAGCCTGAAGGCAGTGGTGGGATATAGTGAAAAACTCAATGAAATGAATGCTTTACCAAGAATACTTTATCCAGCCAAACTCTCATTCAAACGATACACTATTTTGCGGATAAACAACAACTCAGGAACTTCATAGACTCTAAACCAAACCTAAAAGAAGGACTAAAGGGGCTACTCTAAGACAAGAAAACCCCCTACAAGCACAAAAAACCCTTACAGAAAGATGGCACAAAATCCCATGACAATAATCTCTCTCAATGTCAGTGGTCTTAATTCACCAATTAAGAGACACAGACTGGCAAAATGGATTCAGAGACTGAACCCAACATTCTGCTGCCTGCAAGAAACACTTCTGAATAGAACAAACATAATCAAAGTCAAAGGATAGAAAACAATCTTGCAAGCAAACAACTCCCTCAAAAAAGCTGTGGTGGCTTTACTAGTATTGGAAAACATAGAGTTCAGGTTGAAAAAGATTAGAAGGGATAGTGAAGGCCATTTTTTATTAATCAAGGTATATGTACAGCAGGAAGAAATCACACTCATAAACGTGTACACACCCAATGTGGGACCAGCTAAATACCTACAACAGCTGCTAACAGACCTTAAGAAGGACATTGTGAGTAACACAATAGTAGTTGGAGACTTCAACACTGCCCTATCACCTCTGGAAGGGCACCTGAAGATTAAAACTCACCAAGGAAATACTGGCTTTGAAGGAAGAAATAGAAGAGAGAGGCCTAATAGATCTATACAGGACTTTATATCCCGAAAAAGGAAATACACATTCTTTTCCAGTGCACATGGAACATTTTCCAGAATAGACCATGTGCTGGGCCACACAACATACCTCAACAGAATCAGGAAGATAGACATTGTACCAGCTATCTTTTCAGACCATGATGCAATGAAGATAGAAGTGAATCATGTACAGATGCAGAAAACCAAGTCAAACACCTGGAAATTAAACAACTCGATGTTGAACAATGAGTGGTAAGGAAGGAAATCAAGGAAGAAATCAAAAGGTACCTGGAAGCAAATGAGAATGAAGACACGAGCTACCAGAACCTGTGGGATGCAGCTGAAGCCATAATAAGGGGAAAATTTACAGCTCTGCAAGCACATCTCAGGAAGGAAGAAAGGGCCCACATAAATAACTTGACTTCGCAGCTCAATACCTTAGAACAGGAGCAACAAAAGTAGCCCAAACCAGGCAGAAGGAAAGAGATAATAAAACTTAGAGCAGAAATTAATGACACGGAAACCCAAAAGACAATCCGAAAGATCAATGAAACCAAGAGCTGGTTCTTCGAGAAAATAAACAAGATTGATAAACCTCTAGCAAGACTCACAAAGAAAGAGAGAGAGAGAACCCTTATTAGCCGAATCAGAAATGAAAAGGGGGACATCACAACAGAAACCAAAGAAATTCAGATCATCAGAGACTACTTTGAAAATCTGTATGCCACTAAACAAGAGAACCTAGAAGAAATGGATCAATTCCTGGACTCCTATAATCTCCCAAGGCTGAACCAAGAAGATCTGGAGCACCTGAATAGTCCTATTAATATCAAGTAAATTGAAACTGTAATCAAAAGTCTTCCCAAAAACAAAATTCCAGGTCCAGATGGATTCACTAGCGAGTTCTTCCAAACATTTAAAGAGGACTTATTGCCAGTTCTTCTCAAGCTTTTCCAGGAAATTGAAAAAACAGAAACCCTCCCAAACAGTTTCTATGAGGCTTGTATCTCCCTAATACCAAAAGCAAACAAAGACCCACAAAAAGAGAAAACTACAGGCCAATATCCCAGATGAACACAGATGCGAAGATTTTCAGCAAAATATTAGCAAATAGAATTCAACAAATCATCAAAAAGATCATACACCACGACCAAGTGGGTTTCATCCTGGGGATGCAAGGATGGTTTAAGATCCGGAAATCAATCAGCATAATCCATCATATCAACAAAAGAAAAGGTAAAAATCATATAATCATATCAATAGATGCAGAGAAAGCATTTGACAAGATCCAACACCCGTTTATGATGAAAGCTCTCACCAAAATGGGTATAGAAGGGACCTTTCTAAATATAGTCAAGGCCGTTTATCACAAGCCTACAGCAAGCCTCACCCTCAATGGGGAAAAACTAAGAGCCTTCCCTCTGAGAACAGGGATGAGACAAGGATGCCCACTCTCTCCACTTCTGTTCAATATAGTACTGGAAGTACTTGCAATAGCGTTTAGGCAAGAAAAAGATATTAAGGGGATTCAGATTGGAAAGGAAGAAATCAAGCTCTCACTATTCGCAGATGATATGATTCTATACTTAGAGAACCCTAAAACCTCTACCAAGAAACTCCTAGAAACAATAGACTCATAGAGTAAAGTTGCAGGCTATAACATCAATACCCAAAAGTCCATGGCTTTCCTATATGCAAATAATGAGATAGAAGAAAGCTACATGATAAAAGCAATCCCATTCACAATTGTGCCTCAAAAAATCAAGTACCTCAGAATCAGCTTAACTAAAGAGGTAAAGAACTTGTGTAATGAAAACTAAAAAACACTACTTCAGGAAATAAAAGAGCACAGGAGGAAATGGAAATATATCCCCTATTCATAGATTGGAAGAATTAATATTGTCAAAATGGCAATACTCCCAAAGCATTGTACATATTCAATGCAATCCCTATAGGGATACCCTTGACATTCTTCAAAGAAATGGAGCAAGTGTTTCTGAAATTCATATGGAACAATAAGCCCCCACAAATAGCTAAAGCAATTCTTGGGAAAAAGAAAATGGGAGGAATCAACCTCCCTAGCTTCCAACTCTACTACAAAGCGGTAGTAATTAAAACAGCATGGTACTGGAACAAAGGCAGAGCCGCAGACCAATGGAACAGGGTTGAATACTCTGACATACACCCCCAAATATACGATCATCTAATCTTTGATAAGGGAGTAAGAAATGTGAAGTGTGCAAGGAAAGCGTGTTTAACAAACCGCTGGCAAAACTGGACAGCTACATGCAAAAAATGGGCTTAGACCTCCACCTATCACCATGTACAAAAGTCAGATCAAAATGGATTAAAGACCTCAACATCAGACCAGAATCTCTAAGGGACATTGAAGACAAGGTCGGCAAAACCCTCTATTACATTGAAGCCAACGGTATTTTCAAAGCTGACACACCACTGGCCAAGCAAGTGAAAACAGAAATAAATAAATGGGACTATCTCAAACTAAGAAGGTTCTGCACCTCAAAAGAAACAGTGACTAAAATACAAAGACAATCTACAGAATGGGAAAGGATATATACTCAGTACCTATCCGATAAAGAGTTGATATCAAGGATATACAATGCACTGGTTGAACTCCACAAGAAGAAAACTGCCAACCCGATCAAAAAATGGGGTGATGAAATTAACAGAAACTTTCCCAAAGAAGAAATCTGAATGGCTGAGAGGCACATGAGAAAATGTTCAACATCACTAATCATCAGGGAGATGCAGATCAAAATAACAATGAGATATCATCTCACACCACAGAGACTGGCCCACATCCCAAAAAACAAAAGCAACCGGTGTTGGGGTGGATGTGGGGAGAAAGGGACTCTCCTTCATTGCTGGTGGAAATGCCGACTGGTCCAGCTTTTTTGGAAAACAATATGGACAATTCTCAAAAAATTAGAAATTGTGAAAATTAGAAATGCTTCCTTTTCAGCAGGTCCGACTTTTGGGGTGAGAAACTCCAAACAATAATAGTGATTTTTTTGTGAAATAGTGAATGTAATCAAAGTTAAGTGAAAGTAAAGTGAAATTCATCAGTTACACAGGTGAGGTCGGGGGCTGGGGAGGTGGGGGGAGGGGGAGGTATACTGTGATTCTTGGTGATGGAATATGTGCACTGGTGAAGGAATGGGTGTTCGAGCATTGGATGACTGAGACTTAAACCTGAAAGCCTTGTAACTTTCCACATGGTGATTCAATAAAAGAATAAATTAATTATAAATAAATAAATAAAAAGATTCACAGCCGACTTGTCTGATGAAACCCTCACGGCCCAAAAACAGTGGTGGGATATAGTGAAAAAACTCAATGAAATAAATGCCTCACCAAAAATACTTCACCCAGCTAGACTCGCATTCATAACAGAAGGAAGAGCACACAGCTTCACAGATAAACAATGGCTCAGGAACTTCATAGACTCAAAACCATGGTTACAAGAACAACTGAATGGGCTACTTATAGATGAGACAGGCCCCTCAAATATACCAAATTTCAGCAGAAACATTGGACAAAACCCCATAACAATAATCTCTCTCAACGTCAAGGGGTTAAACGCACCAATTAAAAGACACAGAGTTGTAGGATGGATTAGAAAATTGAACCCAACATTCTGCTGCCTGCAAGAAACACATCTCAACAGTCAGAGCAAACACAGGCTCAAAGTCAAAGGCTGGAAAACAATCCTACAGGCAAACAACTCCCATAAAAATCTGGGGTAGCCATCTTAGTATGAAACCACATTGATTTCAGACTGAAGAAGGTGACAAGAGACAGTGAAGGTCATTTCTTATTGATAAAGGGATCTGTACAACAGGAAGAACTTATAAAACTAAATATATATGCACCTAATGAAGGACCAGCAAAGTACTTAAAACAACTACTCATAGATTTGAAGAAAGACATCGATAGCAACACAATACTAGTGGGAGACTTCAACACCGCTTTATCACCTCTTGATAGATCAACCAGACTCAAGCTTAGAAGGACATACAACATCTGAAGGAAGAAATGGAAGAAATGTATTTAGTAGATATATACAGGACACTTCATCCTCAAAAAGCTGAATATACATTCTTCTCAAGTGTGCATGGAACATTCTCCAAGATAGACCACATGCTGAGCCACAAAACATACGTCCATAAAATTAAGAAGATAGAGATTGTAGGGAGATTAGGGTGGAAAATGTACACTGATGAAGTAGTGTATTCATAATATTTCCATATGATCAGCTAGATTTCTGTGGTTTCTGTTGTAGTTTTATTTTCCTATTTCAACTCTGGTTCTATTTATTAGAGTTTTTCTCTAATTTTTTTGGTGAATCTAGCTAGCAGTTAGTCAGTCTTAGTTGTTTGAAAAGGCAGTTTCATTTCATTGATTTTGTATATTTTTGGTTCTGTATCATTAATTTATTCCCTAGAGTTTATTATTTCCATCTTTCTTCTTACTTTGGGCTCCCTTTGTTGTTTGTTGTTTGTTTGTTTCAGGGGCCTCATCTCACAATATTTAAGGGTGACTTTTGGCTCTGCACTCAGGAACTACTCCTATCAGTGCTCAGGAGACAATATGGGATTCCAGGAATCAAACCCGGGTAAGACTCATACAAGGCAAGATACCTACCTGCTGTATTATCTCTCTGGCCCCAAGAAGAGACTTTTGTCAAAATCTAATACTGTTTATAATATAAAATCTCGGCAAAACACAGAATTAAGGAACTTTTATCAATATAGTAAAGACCATGCTAATTAATATGCTCAACAATGAAAACCTGAAAATCTTTCTTCTAAGGTAAGGCACAAAGCAAATATATCAACTTCCACTATCAATGAACATATGTATGAACCCCATTCAGGCAACCTCATTCAGGCAAGAATGAGATATTAAAGAAATTCAAATTGGAAAAGAAGTCCAACTATTACTCTTCACAGTTGACATAATATTATACAAAGATTGTTAAAAAACACAAACTCCTGGAAACAATAAGCGTCAGCATACAAAACCATATGCAGAAATACATTATATATCAATAAGCAAACAATATGTAGAAGGCAAAGTGATAAACAATAGCATTCACAAATATACCCACCATCCCTGAAACAAGTACCTGGGAATCAACAAAGAAAGTGAAAGACATACAAAAAACTAAAACACTGTTTAAGAACTAAAAAGTACAAGTCAATAAAAACTTCCCTTGTAAGTGGATTGAAAGAATTAATGTCGTTAAACTGGGTCTGGAGACAGTACAAAAGGTATGGTGCTTGGTTCGAATGCAGCTGTCCCAGAATTTTGTTTATTTTGGGAGGGTCATACCTAGCTCCTACATTAGTGCCCTGGGATCACTTCTGATGGTCCTCAAGGGACCATAATGATCCTACCAGGGACTGAATCCTAGTCAGCCACCTACAAGGCTGAGAGTACCCTGCTCGCTGTACTCTCTCTAACTCACCTATCCAAATTTTATTCCTCCCATCAGGAGTAGCAACTGAGCACTGTCAGGTTGTTTATTCCTTTACTGTTTTATTTTTGAGTTGGGGTCCATACCCGTGATAGTAGGACCATATTTGGTGCCTGGAGTTGACCTGGGGTGTGCTGCATGAAAGGCAGCAACTTGTTTACTATGCTATCTCTCCAGTGCATATGTTTCTTTATATGCCACATATAAGTGAGATCAGTATTTTCTTCCTCCTTTTACTCACTTCACTCTTCATGATACACTTCAGTTGCATCAAAGTTGCAAAATTTCATCTTTTCTTTCCCCTCCTCCTACTCCCTCTCCTTCTTCCTTCTTTCTCCTCCCCCTTTCTTCTCTTTCTTTTCCTCCTTCTTCTTCACCTCCTCCTTCAACTTCACTACTTCCTCCTTCTACTTTCATTTCCTCCTTCTCCTTCTCTTTCTATTCCTCCTACTCCTTCTCATCCTCCTCGTCCTCCTCATCCTCTTCTTCCTCTTCCTCGTCCTCCTCCTCTTCCTTGTCTTCCTCCTCCTCCTCCTCCTCTTCTTCTTCTTCTTCTTCTTCTCCTTCTCCTCCTTCTCCTTCTTCTCCTTCTCCTACTCGTTCTCCTTCTTCTTCTTCTTCTTCTTCTTCTTCTTCTTCTTCTTCTTCTTCTTCTTCTTCTTCTTCTTCTTCTTCTTCTTCTTCTTCTTCTTCTCCTCCTCATCCTCATTCTCCTCCTCCTCCTCCTCCTCCTCCTCCTCCTCCTCCTCCTCCTCCTCCTTCTTCTTCTTCTTCTTCTTCTTCTTCTTCTTCTTCTTCTTCTTCTTCTTCTTCTTCTTCTTCTTCTTCTTCTTCTTCTTCTTCTTCTTCTTCTCCTCCTCCTCCTCCTCCTCCTCCCCTTCCTCCTCCTCCTCTTCCTCCTCCTCCTCCTCCTCCTCCTCCTCCTCCTCCTCCTCCTCCTCCTCCTTCTCCTCCTCCTCCTCCTCCTCCTCCTCCTCCTCCTCCTTCTTCTTCTTCTTCTTCTTCTTCTTCTTCTTCTTCTTCTTCTTCTTCTTCTTCTTCTTCTTCTTCTTCTTCTTCTTCTTCTTCTTCTTCTTCTTCTTCTTCTTCTTCTTCTTCTTCTTCTTCTTCTTCTTCTTGTTTCTGGTCCTCTCACAGGCATGAGGTGATTTCTCATTGTCACTTAAATTTACATTTCCTAATGAACACTTTTCATATGACTGTTAGCAATTTGTATGTCTTCTTTGAAGCAGTGTCTTCAGATCCTTTTCCCCCGTTTTTATGAGGCTGTTTGTTTCTCATTAAGTTTTCTTACTGCTCTATAAAATTTGATTATTAGCCTATTGTCAGATGTATGGTGAGAAAATATTTTCTGCCTCTCAATATAGTGTCTCTTTTAGTGTCTTTTGATTCTTAGTCACTGTTGTTTTTAGTTTGATTTTCTGTTTTCCTAAATGTATTTTATGAATTTGTGTTTAATATTAAGTTATTAAATTTTGTATATGGTGTTGGATAGAGGTACAGATTCTTTTTCTAGAGGGGTGGCAAGTGACTCTCCAGTTTTTTCGGCATCATTTGTTGAAGAGATTATACTTACTCTATTTCACACACCCAGAATATTTATCACAAATTAAGATTTTGCATCTAGATTCTCAGTTACATTCCATTGACCTGAAAGTCTGTTTCATCACTTCTTACCTTTTGACTAAGGTCAAGTGTATTATTCAAACGTCTCTTCCAGATTATTTGACAATGTATGGTACAATTTAAAATTAGATAAATGTAAATCTCCTGTAGTATATTTTCACTCAGGATGGCCTTGGCTATTTAGGGAGTTTTAGTACTCCATATAAATTTTACCGGTACTTGTTCCATGTCGCTTAAAAGTGCAATGGGGACTGATTTGAGTATACCTAGTGTTATGGGTAGGATGGTCATTTTAACTGTTTTTTTTTTTGGAGGGGGTGGGTATGAGGAGGGGAGGGCTTTGGGTCATCTAAGTTTATTTAGAGTTTTCTTCTTTATTATCTTTGCAAGTTTTTCCTATTTAACTTTTTTTTTTAATTTTAGTGCTACCACCAGAAGTTCTCAGGGTAAATTCTCAGCTAAGGGTTTGCTCCATATGGTGCTACAACTCAAACCTGAATAAACTGCATGTAAAGCACGCACTCAGTCCTTTAACTTCTCTCTCCAGTCCAAATTTCTGTAATTTTATAGTTTTGCATTTAGTAATTAATGTTATAATTCATTTTTTCCAGGGAAAATGATTTACATTTTTTTATTTTTCACAATAATTCATTACATTTCACATTCAAACACCAATCTCACCACCATTGCATCTTCCCACTGTCATATTTAGAATGTTTCTACCCAAATCCCAAACCATGCCCCCAATGCAGAACCAAAATAATTAATTTTGTATGTCTTGTTATGAATAATCCACTAAAAATTGTCAAAAAAAAGTTTCCTTAGAGGAAAGTGTTTGAAGATTGTTGTATTTCACTCTGGGGCCATTAAGCCCTTGTATAAGAGATTATTAACATGTTAAAGGTTGAGCCATGTGTGTGTATGTGTGTATATATATGTATGTATGTATGTATGTATGTATGTATTTCCCCCAGAGATTGGTTGCTTTCTACTTTTAACCCCATCAAATATGTTGTGTTACTCTTGGTGCATCAGTGGTGTAGAGTATGAGATGTCATGCAGGGACAAATATGGCTGCATGCTCCAGGAATTCTAAAATTTAAAATACGGTTATACAGCCGATTCAGTCATGGGTGAGGCTAATCCGAGCCTGTGGAGAGCGGCCGTGATCATGGTGGTGATTGAGATCTGGAGGTTTTTGGCTACAGGAACTCTGTGGGGGTGGGAAGGGAAACTCACCCACCCCTCTCTGAGTTTCTCCCAGATGAGACAGCCTGGCATGGGTTCTGGAGGCATCTCTGCGGTGTGTTGTTCTATGTTGCTCTATTTTAAGAGCATTATTTCTGAGCCTCTGGATTATGGCCATTAATGAGATCATATGGTGCTGGGGCAGTTCATGGACATGACTGTCAAGCTACCAGTAAACTAGGGAGATAGGGGGTGGTTGCCGATTCCCACTCTGTGTGAGCCTGGAGATTTCAGTCACAAGTCCCACCTATCAGGGCTTTCCTGTAGATTCACTCACGGGTGAGGCTCATTTGAGCCTGTGGAGAGCGGTCGTGAACATGGTGGCAATTGAGTTCTGGAGGTTTTAGGCTGCTGGGATTCTGTTGGGGTGGGGAGTGGAACTCACCGGCCCCCTTCCAAGTTGCCCCTGGTGAGACAGCCTGGTTCAGGGTCTGGAGGCATCTTTACGGCATGTCCTTCTATGTCATAGTTCATTTTGAGTTATTTTTTTTCTGTGGAACATGTAAAGTCTGTAGTTCATGAATGTTTAGTTCAGTTGTTACAGCAACATTTGTTAAATATCCTATTTCTCCATTGAATTGTCTTTGCTCTTTAATTTTATGAGCGTATTTCTGGGGTCTAGTCTGTTAAAGCTATCTATTTGTCTATTTTTAGAAAATCAGTTCCATGCTGTCTTCACTACTGTTGTTTTATAGTAAATATTTAAGTCAGTGTAAGCCCTCCAAATTTCTTCTGATTTAGTGTTTTGGTGACTATTTTTGGGTCTTTGCCTTCCCATTTAAACTTTATTTTGCAGCGCTAGAGATCAAACCCAGGACCTCAAGCATGCAAAGCGCTACTGCAAAGCTATAGCCCTAACTCTTTCCATGCACATCTTTTTGTGGGAGGGAGTAGGGGTGTTGAGTTTTAGTTCACACTGGTGATATCTAGCACTTATTCATGGCTTTGTGATTGGGGATCATTCCTGGTGGTGCTCAGAACATACGCAGTGCTAAAGATTCAAAAGGCAAGTGCTCTGCTTCCTGTAATATCTCTGGCCCTCCTTATAAGCATAGAAAATGTTTATTAATATTCATCAAATAAAGCTAGTATGTTGGTTGGGATTGCACTGAAGTTATAAATTAATTTGGAAGAAGATCGTATCTAGATGACTGCTAGATTTTTGTTTTGATGAATATCTCTGTCTGCTCTTCTGTGTTCACACAGATATGCACTTGACTGTATGGGGTTATAAGACTTATGAGAAGACTGGTGTTTCCATCAAATAATGCTCTGTACTGGTGAACAGGAGTAAGCAATGGTGGCCATCTTACTAATGGGTCCACAGGTACTTTGTAAGGCCCACAGCTGCTTTTTGAATGTAGACTCACAGTCTGCTTGTTACCAATCAGCTGTGGACTTGGAGAAGTTCAATATTGCTAGACTAAGCAAGTGTCACTCACCTTCATGATTGCTTGCTATAAACTAAGGGGTTGTCAGAACTCATCCAAGAAATTTGTACTCGGGATATGAATCTAAGAAAAGCCCTGTATAGCTTACGTTTTCTTGATTAACACTGTAAAAATAAGACTGCGGTGTTTAGGAGCTAGGAATTTATCCTAATCACTTGAACTCTGTTTCAAAGGATAGTGATAGTACCAGTCTCTTCTGTACTACTGCTTGTGTCCTAGGACACAGTTCTCCACTTTAAATTTCACTTCCGTACTGAAACTTTTTGTTTTATTCTGTACTGAAACTTTTTGTTTTATTCTGTGGTTTCTATTATCATGAGAGAGTATCTTTGACTCCACTCCATTTTATAGCTCTCTTTATAGCTTATTTGACAAGGCCTCAAGCAAGATACTGTGATTAGTTTTGGCATAGGTTTTGCCACCATCACAGGAGAAGACTAACATGGGTCACAGTTATTTGGGCATTTTACTGTCTATCTCTTAATGTTGTTCAAATTAAGTATCTTCTGTAAGAAAAGACTGAGGAACAAATATAAAAACATGTCTCAGGAGTGGGAGAATATTACAGCTAGTAAGATGCCCTCCTTGCATGAAATGAATCCTGGTTTCAATCCTTGTCATCACATATGATCCCTTAAACACCACAAGGGATGAACCCTGAACCAGCAGCAAACCCTGAGCACAACTTGGTGTGACCCCCCCAAAGCCTAAATAAATAAAAATTTAAAAACACATGTATCTAAAAATAGAATATTCATTGGGGCACATCCAGCAGTCTTACTCCCAGCTTGGTACATTGGGGTCTTTCCTGGCAGTGTTTGGGGGACCATGCAATGCCAGTGATCATACCTGGGCCTCCTGCATTCAGAGTATGCTCATTCTGTTGAGCTACAGTTCCAATCAGAAAGATAATTTCTAGTGAGAGTGAATATGAAACTGAAGTTTAGGATAAAATTTAACTCAGTGGAAGCATTTTATTCTGTTTAGTTACGCTTTAATTTTGATCTTGGGGATTGAACACAGAGTTTCATGTATATGTATGTATATATGTGCATATATACATATGAGTCTCATATATATATACACATATATGCTCTTTGCCACACAGCTAGAAGCATGATATTATTAAAATACCCTTAAATTATGTCATTACACAGAGCACTGAACTCTGCCATTAAAGTACATAATATTTGATATGGTCTTACTCTGTAGCAGGCATTTGAATCACCTTCATTTTATAAAGAAGGAAAGTGAGGATCTCAGATGCCACTACTTGTCCAGGGTCATAGAACTAACAAGTGACATGTAAGTAATTGCACCAGAACTGTTCTAACCACTTTTAAAAGATGCTAATCCACAGAGCTGTCATAGTTTCCACCAGATTACAATAAGTTTACAAGAGAAGGTATTCTTTTCTAAGATCAGTGGACAGACACCTGCGATATCTTCATTTAATTGAAGAGCATATTCTAGTAAGTTCACTTCCACTATGAACTGAAGCTCCCTCCTCTGGACAGAAAACTGTTACCAGTTTTTATATATTTAATATTTTTATAGAAAAATTTCTATTTTTCATCTAAGTATTTCTTTTTAAAGAGCTCATAATAAAGCAGGAATATCCTGTCCCACTTTTCATTGCAAGTCTTGTTCCTTTTTTTTTTTTTTTTTGCTTTTTGGGTCACACCTGGCGATGCACAAGGGTCACTCCTGGCTCTGCACTCAGGAATTACCCCTGGCGGTGCTCAGGGGACCATATGGGATGCTGGGAATCAAACCCGGGTCGGCCGCGTGCAAGGCAAACGCCCTACCCGCTGTGCTATCACTCCAGCCCCGCAAGTCTTGTTCCTTAAAGGCAAGAAATTTAAGCCATTTTAGCTGTTTTGGAATGTTTCTCCTTTCTGCCATTTGCCACTCCAAGCCTCCTTCTCCCTTTCTATACCACACTCAGAGGCTGAAGAAACATTTAATTAAGTATATAACCTCCCTTGCAGCTAGAACTGGATCTGTGTCCCAGTTACTGCCATGAGTTATTTGCCAGGCTCTTTCTGATAAAGTTTTCGCTTTCCTTTAGATGCACATGGCTAATACTGTCTCTTTTCTTTTTGCTGCTTTAATTATAATTGTGCTGCCTGGATATTTAATAGCAGCACTGTGACTGAGGAGATGGGCGTGAGTATAAAGAGTCAACATATTAAAGGAAGAAAAAGTTAGAAAGAGCCTGGTTCCTTGATGACATCACTGAGCAGCTGAACTGCTACTATGCTTCAGCTAATAAATTAATTTTCCTTCAAAATAAATAAGGCCACATGTCACAAAGTTATATCAGTGGGTTTTCTGTTACTTGTAGGTAAGATGATTTTTAACACATCACCATCTTTCTGTAAAACATACTGTTTCTTGTCAATTAGAGACAATATCTTACATTCTTCTTGCTTTTTGTTTGTGAGCAACACCTAGCTTATTTCTCAGGAGTTTCTCCTACTGGTTCTCTGGGGCCTGTGCAGTATAGGAGATTGAACCTGGACCTCTCTCATGCAAAACATGTCCAGCTCCTTACGCTGTCTTCAAGGACATGAGGCACTGTTTCTTAACATCTTCTTATGGTAGACAACTTACTCTACACATACCCGTGTTCCCTCCAGTCACTATTTGATTATACCTATGTCGCAATTCTAGTAAATATGTAGGTATGCAGAACTAAATCCTTTAGTTGTTTTAATGATTTTATTTTAATGATTTTATTAATATTACTGGTTCTAATAGTTTTTTCACTTGAAATTGTCTAACATATGGTGGGAATGCCGACTGGTCTAGCCTTTCTGGAAAACAATAGGGACAGTCCTTCAAAAACTAGAAATTAAGTTTCCATATGACCCCACAATACCATTTCTGGCAATATATCCCAAGGATGCAAAAAAGCAAAGTAGAAATGACATCTGTACCTGTATGTTCACAATAGCCAAAATCTGGAAACAACCCAAGTGCCCTAGAACAGATGACTGGTTAAAGAAAGTTTGGTACAGCTACACAATGGAATACTATGCAGCTGTTAGGAGAGATGAAGTCATGAAATTTGCTTATAAATGGTAGACATGGAGAGTATCATGCTAAGTGAAATGAGTCAGAAAAAGAGGAACAGACATAGAAGGACTGCACTCATTTGTGTAGTATAGAATAACATCACATGAGGCTGACACTCAAGGGCAGTAGATACAAGGGCCAGGAGGATTGCCCCATAGCTGGAAGCCTGCATCATGAGCAGAGGGGAGAAGGCAGATGGAATAGAGAAGGGATCACTAAGAAAATTATGGCTGGAGGAATCAGTCAGGATGGGATGGGAGATGTATGCCAAAAGTAGATAAGGAACCAAACATGATGACCTCTCAGTGTCTGTGTTTCAAGCCATAATGCCCAAAAGGAGAGAGAGAGAGTATGGGGAATGTTGTCTGCCATAGAGGCAGGGGGAAGGGTGGGAAACGGGGTTATACTGGGGATATTGGTGGTGGGGAATGTGCACTGGTGGAGGGATGGGTGATCATTGTGTGATTGTAACCCAAACATGAAAGCTTGTAACTATCTCATAGTGTTTCAATAAAATAAAAAAAGAAATTGTCCAACATAAATTCTTTCCATTTGCTTCATCAGTTTTCTAGTAAACCAATTAGCATATCCTCCCACCAATGTTCACTCAACTCAGCCTATTTACTGATAAGCTAATCAATTTATAAAACTTAAATGATTCAACTAATAAAATGTTGATTGGTTGGGAGCCTGTGTAAGGGTTGTGGCTTATCAAGTTCACTAGCAGTCTTCTCTTTAAGGTTTTGAGCGTGGACCTACACCATCATTGAAGGACCTATAAGTTCAGAAAGTGGAGGCTGTTCCCTGGGATAGTTTGATTTACTTGGAGAACCCTCTGTATTTGGTTTGAATGTAGATACTTGGCTTTGTTATTTCTTCCCATGAGCATGGGGCAGGGAAAAAGTGACTGGAGGAGTTTAATTATGGGACTCTCAAATTCATCCCCCACTTGTTTGTGTGGGACTACATTTTACACTGTCACTGTTCAAATATCTTTTCACCAGGATTTTGCATATAAAATGACCCTCTCTATGCCTAATGTCTCTCATGTGTTAGCTGTGCCTATGCCTTCCCCAGACCCTGCTTTGCCAGTTACTGTCCCTCTAACCCCATTTTTCCTCTCTCCCCCATGTATAAAAATGTGGTTCTGTACATTTCATTACTTTATTATTATTACAGGGGGGTCTCAGGAGTTAATATATGTTCTACCTTCTGAATGGAAGATATAATGCCCTATATTTAAATGCCCTATATTTTCTGGAGATGTCCCGAAGTGTGTAGAACAACATCCATGAACAATTGACAACAGACTAGGCCTGTGTTTTGGAAATCTAGTGATTCTCAGTTTTAGTTCTGACTCTAATCTGCTTACTCAAGTCTCTCTCTAAGATCCTTAACTTTCTCCTCTACACACTGAAAAAATAATGTCTCTCTCCGGAATTTTCAGAAGATTTTCATACATACTCTATGTAAAGTATCCAACACAGTGATGGTATAATGTAGGTGCTAAAAAAGCTAGAAGTGATCATTTTTTAAATGTAAATATTAAACATTAATGCAGGGCTGAATCAGGTTTTAATGTGAAGCCTTGAATTTCAGGATTGATCATTTTGTATCTGGTAAATTTCTGAGTAGGGTATTGACTTGATGCCAAAGAATTTGTCAGACTGTTCCCTCAGTAAGGTGTGGTGAAAGAGCAACAAGCTCTTGGTCCAGCAGCTTTTGGGTTAAAATCTTGCTCTGCTTCTGAGTTATTTGTAACCCGTTGTCATGACAACAAGTTTAGCAAGCCTTCCAGTGCTGCAAGCTCAGACAGTACAGAAGGGAGGGCAGTGGGGAAAATGAATTATTTGGAAGGGTTTTCTGTGATCAGCAATTAAGTGTTCAGCTTGAGATGAGGTTGAGCATCTTCCAGGGAGTACCAGTGGTTAATAGAAAGTTTTCTGCTTAGACTGGTATTTTAGATGTGAAAATGACACAGGTATGTCCACCACTTGGCAACTTGGGGATGGAGAGAGCATTTGTCTTAAAAATTATTCAGGATCAATTAATTCAATTACTACAAACCTAGAAAGAAGCTTGAGGGGAAAAATTTATCTTTCCATGAGAACATACATTTTTTTGTTTTTACCGTTCATATGGAAAACTCAGGGTCACACAGATTCAAGTGCAGACTTGAAATCAGAAACCTAAGGTCTTGTGATCCTTGAGGGAGTGGCAGTCTAGAGTTCAAAGTTCAGGAAATCCTTCACTGCAAACTGCCAAGATAGAGATCTGAGTTCTGAAGACTGACTTAATTTCCTTGACTTTGTCAAATTCAAAATGCATATATCATGGCACATCTACACACTCCTTTGTGATATACACATAGTTCTTTTGCAGTTATGTTTTCCACTATCAGTGGTCATGCTGTTATACAAATAGCAGCCCAGGCCCATCCTAACATAGAACAAATATATCTCTATCCCTCTTCTTATAAATCACCCTCAGGTCTCAGAACTTCTTGGAATTCTTTTTTAATGTTTTTGGGCCCTGAGGTGCTAAAATGCTACTTTTGACTTTGAGATTGGGGTTTTCACTTGGCAGTTCTGAGGAAATATGATGTACTTGGAACTGAACCTAGGTCTCCTGCATGCACTCAGCCTGTTAAGCTTTCTCTTTAGTCTCTGGAATTCTTTTATTCATTGCAGCATTCTTTGTTTCTCCGTTTTTCAGGTGAAAACCTAAAGGACCAAAGGGAGCAAAGTGATGGGTGCAGGATCGCACAGCCAGTCTTAGCCATATTTCCTCTTACCCCAGAAAGTGTTTCTATCCTTTCTCTCCTACATTGATTTCTTAGCTCTCAGAGCTCCTCGTGTTGTTATGGTGCCATTTTCTCCTTGGTACTTGTTGAATTCATTTCCTCTGAGTTCTCTGCTTTGTGTGCAGCCCCAGCTCCCCTTCTCTCTTCACCAATCCCTCACAAAATCCAACCAATAGCCCTTTCTAGCTCTCAAATTCATCTTCTTTCCTCACTCTGCCACTTGGGCTCCAGCTCAACAGCCCTCACAAAAATAGCCTCAGGCAGCCTCCCTAGCGCTGAGTTTTCACATAGGTTATCTTCAACCTATCATTCGGTACATCAGCAGTGATAGGGCACTGACTCAAAGTCAACATGTTTATTCTAGGTTGCCTCATCCATCACCCCACAAGAACAAAACTTTAGCTTGTTATTTTGCAAAGAAGGGCATGCACAGTTCTGACAAATCTCTCAAGCTTCATATCCTGTCACTCTTAGCTTTACAAAGCATGACCTAATCACTTAACTAACTATAAGTGATTCTTAAAATGCATGAGGCTCTGTGTTATCTAGATGATTCTGCATAATCATTACTAAGGAAAGCCCTTCATACTGCTCCCTAAACCTGATGAAGTCTTCCCAAGTGTCACTGCAAACAAAACTCTTTGGATTCCCAAGCTTAATTATACCCTTTTTCTCTGGGCTTCTGTAGTCCACAGACCTCCGCTTTGCCCTTGCTTTGTGTAGAATTAACTGATGCCTGGATTCTCCTTCTTATTCCAGAAGATGGAAAACTCCCTGGAAGTAGAGACTCTGTTTCCAGCAAGGGAAAATACCTGGCTAGTCCCAGAGGAAGGGTCAGTAAATATTTATTGTTCAGCAGGATAGTTGAATGACAAATGAGATCGGAACTTAGCTCCTGTGGTTACACACACTTGTTAAAAAATAGCTCCCATGATGCCAGCTGTTGCCTGACAGGTTTGTCTCTCATCTAGAGCATAGCCTTAAGGAAGGGATGTGGCTTGGATCAGCTGATACAGGAAGCAAGCAAATCACTCAACCTATAAGACTATAGGTGAAGCGTGGTGGAAGAGAAGAGGTATGCTATAGGATAGAAAGTGAGAGTGTCCACTGATGTAGGTGGCATTATTTCTCCTCTCCCTAATAGATAAGGAAGCTGTGGCACAGGAAGATGGGAAAACTTGCCAAAGTCACCCAGTTAAGAGCAGTTATGTTTAGTTTCTAACTCTGAATCATTTTCCACATTATCTCTTCCGTCCCTTTGGACCACAGATGTGTGGTAGTTAATCGTGGACTTGTGACTCAAACCTGGGACTAGAGAAATAATTGTCAATGAAAAGGAGAGAGAAAATAATCTTCAGAACATCTACTGGGGCCTTGTGGTAAAAAAATGCCATGAGGGGTGGGCAAGAAGTGGGGGTGGAATGTGAATATTTAACCAGTTTCTCTTACTAATTTGGGCCTCTCTCTATATAACTTCTATATTCATAGCTGTACCTTTGTGTGGAAATTACTAATATTCCATTTCATTTCTTTTAAATGAAGCATTTTAAAGAAGAAGTAACTCACAGAAATTTGGGCACCTTATAAGCAACAAGGCTAGGATTTAAATTAATGTATCAGGCTTCAGAGATATCAGCAAAGGGTCAGAAGTAAAGTGGGGCATAGGTTCTAACAGGGACTAGGACAAGATAGGCAGGTAGAAAGTGACCATCAGGAAGCACTTGCAGGGCTGTGATCTGAAATGGAGGCTTAAGTTCGGTGGTTGAGATCCCAGACCTAGAATGGGCATTTTCTATTAAAATGAGTAAAACATATACTTATTAATAATAAAAGTTTTCTGGTATTAAAAGAAAAAGGTGTACATTTATTTAAATTTTTGACTTTGTACTCAGTCATAGCAAGGGACCAACCTCCACAAATTCTGAAGCTTAAGTGTCTATGTGACAGCTTCTCCTAATTTCACACTACTCACAGCACTGAGTATATTCTTTTTTTAATTATTTTTTAATTATTTATTTATTTTTTATTTTAAATTTATTTATTTTTAATTAGTGAATCACCGTGAGGGTACAGTTACCAGTTACAAATTCATACATTTTTGTGCTCATGTTTCCCTCATACAAAGTTTGAGAACCCAGCCCTTCACCAGTGCCCATTCTCTACCACCAGTAAACCCAGCATCCCTCCTACCCTCCCCAATCCCATCTCCCCCCACCCCACCCTGCCACTGTGGCAGGGTATTCCCTTTTGTTCTCTCTCTCTAATTAGGTGTTGTGGTTTGCAATAAAGGTGTTGAGTGGCCACTGTGTTCAGTCTCTAGTGTACATTCGGCCCGCACCACCCTTCCCCCGCATGGCCTCCGACTGCATTATACTTGGTGATCCCTTCTCTGAGTTGCCCTCTCCCCAGAATGTGAGGCCAGCCTCCAAGCCATGGAGTCAACCTCCTGGTCCTTATTTCTACTATTCTTGGGTGTTAGTCTCCTACTCTGTTATTCTATATTCCACAGATGAGTGCAGTCTTTCTATGTTTGTCTCTCTCTTTCTGACTCATTTCACTTAGCATCATACTTTCCATGCTGATCCACTTATATGCAAACTTCATGACCTCATTTTTTCTAACAGCTGCATAGTATTCCATTGTATAGATGTACCAAAGTTTCTTCAACCAGTCATCTGTTCTAGGGCACTCGGGTTTTTTCCAGATTCTGGCTATTGTAAACAGTGCTGCGATGAACATATAAGTGCAGATGTCATTTCTACCAAACTTTTTTGCTTCTTTGGGATATATTCCCAGCAGTGGTATTGCTGGGTCAAATGGGAGCTCAACTTCTAATTTCTTGAGAATCGTCCATATTGTTTTCCAAAAGGGCTGAACCAGTCGGCATTCCCACCAGCAGTGTAGAAGGGTCCCTTTCTCCCCACATCCTCTCCAACAGTGGTTGCTTTTGTTCTTTTGGATGTGTGCTTATCTCTGTGGTGTGAGGTGGTATCTCATGGTTGTTTTGATCTGCATCTCCCTGATTATTAGTGATGTAGAGCACTTTTTCATGTGCCTTTTGGCCATTCGTATCTCTTCCTTGGGAAAGTTTCTGTTCATTTCTTCGCCCCATTTTCTGTGGGGTTGGATGTTTTCTTTTTGTAGAGTTCCACCAGTGCTTTATATACCATTGATATCAACCCCTTATCTGAGTATATTCTTACATATGGGAATTCCTCCCAGGTTCAATCCATGGCACTAACTGGTTCCTCCATAACCACATAACATGGATAACCTCTGAACATCAATTCAGAAGCAGCCCCTGAGCACTGTCAGGTATGACCTGAAGGGTCAAGACAAGACAAAACTACCCTTATCCGAAGTCATACTCAACATCCAAGTACAAACTAAAATTTTTTCTTAAACTTTTTCTCACTAAAATTTCTTACAAACGCAATTTCAATAGCTCAAAATTATTCTACGTAACGAATATACTTATTGAATCCCTTTCTGTGTGGGTTTTGGCATTCCTTGTATTACTTTTCTTTCTTTGTTCTAAAACAAATTCTAATTGCTTGGCCATGTTTTAAGTTTGTGTATTGTTTTAGTAGATAGGGAAAAAAAGGAAGAGCTTGTTACAAACACAAGAATTTTAGGGGAACTTTGTGGTACATCAAATATGCACCAGATAAAGCTTTCAAATGATACAAGAAAATGTATAGTGTAATATATGTCTGTTTCTCACCTTTCTTCCTCAGTTTCCCAATTCTCCATTTGTGATCTTACCTGTTATTACATCCTTGTGTGTACTTTGTGTTGACATTCTAAGGAAACATAAGTGTACTGCTTCTGGATGTGTGTAGCTTTTCACTGGTATATTTATAGTTAATTGTTTTTGAAATTTTCTAATTTACAAAGAATCTTTAAGAATAGCATAAAAACTCCATGCTTTATATCAGGATTTCTCAAATAATAAAATTTCATTTGATTAGCTTTATCCTACCTCACCCCCACATATACATTTATTTATATGTGCAAATATATTAATATAGACATATTTTTGTTTCTTTTTTTCTCTGAATCAGTTAAGAGTTATACACTTCCTCAGGGTCCAGAGAGATAATACAGCAGGTAGGGCACTCACCTTGCATATGGCCACTTAATTTCAATCCCTAGCATCCAACTGGCCCCCTAAGCACAGCCAGGTGTTATTTCTGAGTGCAGAGCCAGGAGTAACCCCTGAGCACTGCTGGATGTAGCCCCAAAACCAAAAATAGATATCTTAAACTTACATACTTCTTTATTTCTTTTTTTCATACTTCTTTATTTCTAATTATCTTAGTTTTTCTAAATAACAGTCAATTACCAAAATATTTTTAAAAATTAAATATTGGGGCTGGAGCTGGAGTGATAGCACAGTGGGTAGGGTGCTTGCCTTGCATGTGGCCAACCCTGGTTTGATTCCCAGCATCCCATATGGTCCCCCGAGCACCACCAGGAGTAATTCCTGAGTGCATAAGCCAGGAGTAACCCCTGTGCATCGCCTGGTGTGAACCGAAAAGCAAAAAAACCCAAAACAAATAAACAAACAAAAAATTAAATATTAAATCTACTCACATTATTGAAAACCACTGATTTCCTCATCAATTCCCACTACAGTAAAAGAAAACACCAAATTATATATATTCATTTGTCATATCTCTTTAGTCTCACACTAATTTTATGTCAGTTAGTACAGGTCATATGGTACCCAGATATTTGCTTAATTATTATTGATTAATAGCATATCCCCTACCATCTTGATTTACCTGAGTTGATAGAAGTGTGTAATTACTTTCTTTCATGGTGCGGGGAATCAAACTCTGGCAGAACTCACACATGTGAGGTTCACGTTATACTACTGAACCACATCTCTTGCCTTTTGAAAAGTCAGTTATAGCACCAGATAGAAGGCAATACTTTGGAAGACTTCAGCAGAAATCAAGGGGTGGAAATGAGAGTAGCACCTCAATTTTTGTTTTCTGTTCCTGTGACCTTATGTTCTGCTGGCCTAGAGGTCTTACTCCAAAGGGAGCAATATTTCCATCAGAAAATATAACAATGATTCCACTGAACTGGAAGTTAATACTGCTGCCTTCATACTTCAGAGTCCTTATGCCTCTGAATCAACAGGCAAAGAAATTCAGAATTGCTGCATTAGCTGTAATAACTGATCCTGACTTCCTTAAGGGAACTTGGACTTCATAGTCTTGACAATGGAGGCTAGAAATATTATGTCTGTATCTATTGTATCTCATAGTAATGCCAAATTCTGTGATAAAGGTCAATGTAAAACTACTTTACATGTTAAGTGGGACACAGATATGACTCAGAAGTTTAAGGAATGAATGTTACAGTTTTTTTACCAGCTAAGAAAGCATGGTTAGCTGAAGTGTTTTTTGAAGGCAAAGAGAATGACAAATGGGTTGTTACATTAATAAATTTTAAAAGTTCTAGTGATGAGGACTGTAAATATCATTAGTATCTCCTCTTAATTTTATTATGACTATAAAAGAATGAAAGAGGAAAGGGTAATAAAATATCTTTATTGTCTTTCTATTTAATCCCTTATCATGAATGTAACATAAGATATATTGACTTTATTTTATAATATTTATGTTATGGTATATAAAGGAGAAGAGTAAATATCACTCAAGGAATTTACCTTCTTTTCTGGTGGAAGGATTAGGGCATTTTGGAAAATTCACAGTCTAGTTGAATCATGTAAAGTGGAATAAGGATATTATCATCTTCATTTGGAGATTAAATATGATATAAGGAGATATATATGCATACCAAATTGCCAAATGATATAGACTTGTGATTGTGAACTAATCATTGTATATATATATTTTTTTAATTGTAGGAGTACTGCTATTTATTTAGCTACTGATTAAGTTGATTGAAGTGGGCGTGAACTCCACGTTACTTTTTCAAAGTTTTTTTAAATTGAATATCCATGAGATAGACCATTACAAAGCTGTTCATAATTGGGTTTCAGTTACACAATGATTCAGCACCCATCCTTCCACTAGTGTACATTTCCAACCAATGTCTCCTGTTTCCCTCTCGTCATCTCCCAAGACCCTACTCCCCACCCCCAGCCTCCCTTTATTGGAAGCACTTTCCTTCTTGCTCCCTCTCTCCTCCTCCTTTTGTGCATTATGGTTTGCAATACAGGTACTAAGAGATCATGGTGTTTCTCCAGGGCATTCAGTATTTTTATCAGGACGGTAAGTCTGGAGTAGTTTTTTAACTGGGTGGTAGCTTTGGGGTGTGGATGTGACTGTTGAGGTTTCTGGAAGTAAAGGAAAGTGAGGGGAGGTAGCCCATCCCAACCCCAAAAAAGCCTGGAGATTTCAGTCATAAAGTCTGCATACTCGGGGCTGGAGAAATAGCACAGCGGGTGAGGTGTTTGCCTTGCAAGCAGCCGACCTGGTTTCGATTCCCAGCATCTCATATGGTTCCCTGAGCACTGCCAGGGGGTAATTCCTGAGTGCAGAGCCAGGAGTAACCGCTGTGCATTGCCACGTGTGACGCAAAAAGTATATGTATAAAAAAAACAAAACCCACATACTCGAATTTTCAGCAGATTATATCTTGGTGAGTCCCATCCTGAGATGGTGGAGTCAGGCTGCGGGTATGGCAGTGATTTTGGATTGTGGAAGCAAGTGGCTGCTGGGGCCTCTGCTTGGGTGAGCACCAGGCTAGCCCACCCCCTCTGATTTACCCAGGTCTGTTCAGCCATGTGCGGGTCTGAGACTAACTGCGGCTTTTGATCCCTTTCGAGATTTTTTTTTATGGGTCTCTGGAGCAAGGCCGATAGTACAGCTTACATGTTGGTGCTAGAGTTGGTTTGTGGTGGTGACTGCCAGTGCTTCCAGGAGTATTGAGAAGTCGGGAGAGGTAGCCATCCCAACTCCGAGAAAGCCTGGAGATTTCAGTCACAAAACCCAAACATCTAAATTTCAGCAAATTATATCTTGGTAAGGCCCATCCTGAGACGGTGGAGTCAGTCCAGGAATATGGCAGCGATTTTGGATTGTGGAAGCAAGTGGCTGTCGAGGGCTCTGCTTGGGCAGGCACCAGTCTGACCCGCCCCCCTCAGATTTACCCCTGTTTGTTCAGCTATGCACAGGTCCAAGATTGACAGCGACTTTTTTTTTTTATCTCTTTCGAGATTTATTTATAGGTCTCCAAAATAAGGCCAATAAATTAGTTTGTATAGCTGAACCAGAGGAGGTTTTTGCTCATGGCTCTGACATACCTAACTTTTGGCCATTTAATTTCTTGGTAAACTTGGCCCCAAGTTTTTGGGGTCTGGGCAAAGGCACAGTGGCAGTTTTGCGGTATCAGGAAACCTGAAGGCACCATCAGGCTGCTGATGCACTTGTCCCTGAAGTAATGGTTGGCCTGCTAGCAGCACCATACCCCCAATAATTGTATATTTTTATCATTATTTCATTATATTATGACATAATATCCTTGAAGAACTGAAAGTTGCTAACAGCCAGGTAATCTCAAGTGGGTCCTCTGCCATCAAACCTTCACACGAAATCATAGTGCTAGGTGACAACTTGATTGCAGTTTTGTTATTGGGAGAGAGAGAACCCAGCAGACAATCTAAATACAATTAATTCTACAGTAAATTATGGAATTAAAATGTCATTTTGTTTGTTTTTTTAATTCATTATTTTTTAATTGAATTACTGTGTGATAGACCCTTACAAAGCTCTTCATGATTAGGTTTCAGGCATACAGTATTCCAACACCCATCTCTCCACCAGTGTACACTTCCCAGCACCAATGTCCCCAGTTTCTCTCCCATCAGCCTCACCCTCCACACTCCAGCCTGTCTCTATGGCAGGTGCTTTTCTTCTGCCTTCCTTCCACACTCTCTCTCCCCTTTTGGACATTGTTGTTTCAATATCAGGAATATCCTTTTATCATTTAACATTCAATTCTTCTCCAGTAAAATGTTATTTTTATTCGCTTGAAAATATATATAAATATATATATATCTTTAAATATCCATGCAGCATACAATAGCCAGGATATGGATACAACCCAAATGTTCAATGACAAATGAGTGGATAGAGAAGTCGTGGTGCATAGATGGTATAAAATACTATGCCGCTATAAGGAATTATGGAATCATGCAGTTTGCTGCAACTTGGTTAGACTTAGAGGGTGTTGTGTTAAGTGAAGTAAGTCAGAGGGAGAAGGATAAAATATCATATATTCTCATTTTCCTATGGCATATAAAGTAGCACTTTAAGAGATAGGTAGGCATCAATGTGGGCAAACACTTGGCCCCACATTACAGAAATTAGGATACAAATGAAGGAGGGAATTGAAACTCAATCGGGAACGCTTTGTAACTGTATCTCATGGTGATTAAATTAAAAATAAGATTAAATTAAAAAATAAAATAAAGAAGATATGCAGCAAAAAAAGAATGAAAGGAAAAGAAAACTGATGGTAACACAGAGACATTTTCAGGGATCTTGGATACCTTGGTAGTATATAGGTAAGGTAACTGTAAATATCAAATCTTTAAGAGTCAACACTATTTTAACATGTGAAATAAAATAATGAATTTTAAATAAGTTTGCTAAAGCGGTGGGAGGGGAGCTTGGGACATTAGTGGAGAGATGCTGACACAAGATTCAGAATTTCAACATTGTATATCTGAACCTATATTATTCATAGCATTGTAATTCACAGTGCCTAAATAAAATACAACTAAAGATTTTTTTTTGGCTTTTTGGGTCACACCCGGCGATGCACAGGGGTTACTCCTGGTTCATGCACTCAGGAATTACTCCTGGGGGTACTCGGTGGACCATATGGGATGCTGGGAATCGAACCCGGGTTGGCCGCGTGCAAGGCAAACGCCCTACCCGTTGTGCTATTGCTCCAGCCCCATAAACTAAAGATTTTTTGACAAGAAGTCACTTTTTTATAGCACCTTCACTATTAAAACCTGATTTTTGGTGCTAAATGTAAGTTACAGGTGTGCTTTTATGCTAAATGCCTAAAATACATAATATAAATCAATATTACTTTAATTTTTTAATTTAAAAATTATAACTTTATTTTAAATTAATTTTAATGCAGACAAAAGCCACAACTGTTCATACAAGTCTAGAGTTGAAATTGACTATATAACAAAGCTCCAATATTAAAATCAATAAGTTTAAAAATCACCTTTTTTGTGAAAAGTGTTAAATTTCACTAGTGGTTGTTAAGTACTTGTCTAAGGATGTTTTTTGCTAGTTGAGCCTTCTGTGTTATTGATCTTGTTTGTTGAGTTTAGTTGGCTTCTGTGTTACTGTTACATTTAATTTGGTGTGCTCCTACTGGAATTTCAGTATTGAGGAACTTGGATGTGTTGTACAGCTCCATACATAAATGAACATGCAGTTTGAGACTTCAGGATATATGGTCTGGGCCAATGAGTTGACATCGCAGTGCCTGTGGGAGGTGGGGGTGCCTGCTGAGGCTTTGGGAAGTGGAAGGGTAGGCTGCCCACCCCAACCCTTAGAAGACCCGAGAGTTCTCAGAGACATTGAGATTTTTCACAGTTTCATGTCTCTACAGAAAATATTAGTGAAGTGGTAGAATTGAACCGTGATGGAGTTGAAACATTGGTGGGTTTTGGGTGTGACTGCCAGGGCTTCAGCAGGGTAGTTACGTGGCCTGCCTGCTTCCCAAGAGTTTTTAACCATAGTGACCTGTGTGTCCATGAATTTTAACTGCTTGGCTAGCTTCTCCTTGGATATTTAGTCAGTAGAGCAGGTAGCACTCGGATGGTAGGTTAGTTAACACGGTGACAGCTATGGGAAGTCAAAAATTATAATTACTTAAAAATTTTTATGGATTGAGCTTATGTGATTTACAATACTGTTAATGACAATTTCCCACGTATGTATTTCCAACACCACATCCCTCACCACTGTACCCACCTCCCTTCCCTCAAAGACCCCAATACACCTGATTTTCAACACCTCCTCCCCACCAATTGTGTGCATCAATTCTCTTGTTTTATTGCCTTCAACTCTTTGTTGCCACCTTTTTGTGTTTCTTTAAGTCCCACACTAGAGAGAGATGACTCTGTATCCAACTCTTCATCTGACTGACTTCACTCAGCATAATATCCTCTAGTTTCATCCATACTGTGGCAAATTGAATGTAAAATAACATTTTTGTGATTTTAAAATTTTGTATTACAACACCATGAGTTATAAATTTATTCATTTGGGGGGAATAGTATTTCCCCAATGTGCCCAGACACATTGTGCACCGGGTCTGGCCAGATGTGGCGCAAAGGATGATGGGCACTCGGAGAAAGCACTCCCGGGAACAGCTGATGGCTCTTCACTTTATTGCCTAATACACACATATTTGATAGAGGGTCTAGGCTTAAGAGGATGGTCCAATCACATAAAGCTTAGTATTACTGATCTTTCCAATTCTGCTTTGCCCTGGCTTGATCCCAATTAAGGCTAGATGCTGCAGTTAAGAATGACTTGCTAAGCGTAGGTGACAATTCTTGGGGGGTTGGGTGAGACTCAAGGCCTGATACCTGGTGTTTGTAAAATGCACCCAGATACTCCCTACTAGGTCGCTCTGCAGAGACGGGTCTTATCTGCTATGAAGGGACAGATCTTATCTGCTCTGGAGCCTGTTGCCATGCTTCACAATTCATAGTTGAGTTTTAGGCATACAATTTACAATATTGCACCACCAGTATTAACTTTCTTCCATTAATGTTCCCATGTTCCCTCCCACATACTCCCCTCCAATCTACCCTTAACCCATGGCCTCCAACCTGCCTTCTTGTCAGGCCCATTTCTGAGTTCAATTGTTTAAAATTTTGGGCCTCTCGATCTCAGTGTTGTTTACTCTGTGGTTTGAATATTTGGTTCTATCATTCCTTAATACCACCTTCGTACCTTAATCCCCTGTCCTGGTCTCCATTGTTTCTCATCTGTCCATTTTCCCCGGTCTCTCCATTCTTTCTTTCCTTTTCCTCCCTATACTCTCGGGCCAAGGTTGATCTGGGCATCCTACCTTTAAAACATGGCATTCCCTCATCTAGTTATTCTAAATATCACATATATCACATAATGCTACATTTTAAATACCACATCCTGTGTTTATCCTCTTCTTCTGGTTTACTTCATAAATACCTTTTAAAAATTTCATTTCACCCAAAATATAGTCTGAAAGACATATCTTAAATAGTGGGTATTTTTCAAATTAACAAACTAATTACTTTCCCAAAGATACATTTTTCATACACATTTATCATACCCTGTATGTAACCAAAAAACAGTGTATATGAAATGAGAAAACAAATTTAAAATCTATAGCATATGTAAAGAGGCTCCAGTCTAAAGCACAGCTGAGTTGCCAGCAATATAAGCAAATGCCAAAGTTTCTTTTATAAAAATACCTGCTAGTAAAGGTTTTCTCAGGTGGTTTGTTTCTAAATAAGTCTCTTCGTTTTTAGAGTGGATCTACCTTTATTTACAATGAATTCACTTCTGTCTTAAGTAGTTAAAACAGTTTGGTGTTTGTTTTTCCCTTTGCATTAAAATAACTATTGTTGTCCCATAACATCTAGGAAAAATGGGGGCAGGAACCACAGAGCAGTACTAGATTCAAATGAAACATTTGAAACCAATTGGTTTAATGATACGTAAGGTAGGAGAAGGGGGATCCCCATCCAGGGCTAGTCACCATCCTGTTGAAGGTGTGAGGGTGGGACTTGTGAATCTATTGAGCTGTTGTCATACTGTATTGAGATTTGCTGGCTCCAAATTGTATTCATGTATTCTCTTCACCAGTATGGCATTTTTTTTACAGGATCACAGATAATACATTAAGCACTGTTTGGTGAGAATTTCCATGCAGATGGCACCTTTGCCCAGAACATACAGCCCATGGGCTGAAGAGACAGTATGGTATTAAGGTCCATGAGCCTTAACCTGGTTTGATACCCCCAAACAGCCAGCAGTAAGCCCTGAGAACTATCTGGAGAGGAGTGGACACACTTCAGTATTGTTGTGTGTGTTAGGGGGTGGTTGGCCACTACCAGTCCTGGAAGCATTTGGAGGACCATATGAGTTGCAAGTTAAAACTAGTATAGGTAGTTGCAAGAAAAGCACTTTACCTTTTTTACTATCTCTCAAGCCTGTAAAGTTATCTTTAGAGGGAAAGTTGAGTAAATCAAACCTGCTCCTCTTTGAGGATCCAATAATTGTTGTATATAGCTCTGTCCTACTAACTTTGAAGCATTTGACCTTCCAGATATACAGATTGTCATTCATGAGTTCAGTTGAAAAGTTCCTGCCTTTGAAACTTCTGTGATGGATATATATCCTTGAGTTTCTTCACCAGCCTGTCAGTGTCCTGCTTGGAGTCAGACACTGCATCATTTAAATTTTCTTTTTTTTTTTTTTTTTTTTTTTTTTGCTTTTTGGGTCACACCCAGCAATGCTCAGGGGTTACTCCTGGTTCTGCACTCAGGAATTACTCCTGGCAGTGCTCAGGGGACCATATGGGATGCCGGGGATTGAACCCGGGTCGGCCGCGTGCAAGGCAAACGCCCTACCCGCTGTGCTATCGCTCCGGCCCCTGCATCATTTAAATTTTCTTGCCTCAGGTTCTTTTTACATTCTCTCCTGAATAGTCAAGTTTTCTTTTCTGATACCATCATCTACATTTTTTTGCCCTCAGCTGGCTCTTACTCTTTGATTTCATAATGATCTAGTCTTCTGTATCCTCAGGCATCTCTTTATCTTCATCTGAAGAAACATCTTTTCTACACTGCTTTACTGTTTTGGGTTGATCTAGCTTCTCTGTATCTAATCGCTGAAGAAGATTATAGAGTTTTCAGATGCTGCAATAGCAGATTCTTCCATTACTTTATGTCAAGCAGTCTTTCCAAGACAGTAGTATCATCAGACACCACTGAACAGAAATGGGGCAACGCCTTGTATAACTCCATGATGTTGCAATGAATGTGGAAAGGATCCTCAGGCATCCGCCCCAGAGCAGAAAACCCCGGCCACACCAGCCTCAGGTAGCAGGAACTCGCAGCTCAGGCTTTGGCTACAGAAGCACTTGTTGGGATCACTGGAAGGCAGACTGGCAGCTTCCCCTTCCTCTTCAGGCAGCTTCTTACTGGGTCCCACCCAGGACAGGCCTCTGGTGCCTCTCCTTAGCCCCACACCTGCTGCAGGGACACAGGTTGCTGCAGCATTCCAGGTTGTACCAACCACTCCACCACATCCCTGCTTTAAAAGGGCAAAAAGTCTCCGGCCTCAGGACCTGGCTCCACTGCTACAGCAGCTGCGGTACAGACTTCTAGAACAGTGTTAGATGTTTAGGGGCAGGGCAGCTTGTCTTGTAATCAACCCAGATTCG